>NC_084502.1:38217630-38551380 GCF_024500385.1 Phyllopteryx taeniolatus | reverse complement strand
GTCTGATAAAAGGAACAGCTCAGTGCAAAAACCTATGAGAGAGAAACATACCATAGAATGTCTCGAATGGACATCCAGGATGTCCCTTTTGGTCGTGGACCAGTGAAAGCTAAGTCCAGGCAGAGCATTACCAAACGTGAAGGGTGTTTGGCTACTGGTCAAACCCATCACATAAACAGGCATCTACAGAAGGAAATTAGATCAGATAAGGGACAATGCCAACCATATTCTAAAACATTTGTTCCAACGGAAACAGGAGTTGTTAAAATGTACATTCACAAAGATGTACCTTCGCTCCTGTCTTTATTCGTGTAATGGGTGCTCTAATTCGAATGGCAGTCAAACGCACAACTTCAACTTCAACTTGATCCTAAACACACAGAATAATTGCAATTTGCAATTGGATCTGTTAAAAGAAAACTCACATGCAACACCCCATCACATCATTTACCTTCGACACAACAACCAGCTTTCCAGTTTCAGCATCAACAGCTTGGACGAGTCCTGTCACAGTAACGTTACCAATGGTCACACCCTTGACGTGACCAATGCCGTTTACAGAAGCGATGTCCTCATTGGAGATGGAAAACAGAATGTTGGACTGAGGCTGAGGGCCACCCTCAGATGTGATCTAGAAACAAGGGTAGTTTGACAGAAAAATGTGTTTTTAACAAAAGACATTTTAGTCATGTAACACTATGGGCCCAATTTCAGAAAGCTTATGGCTGTTCACTATAATATGACATAATTGGAAGCAGAACTCATGAGATGAACCTTTCATATAAACTTTCTAAAGTGGTACATCAGCTGGGTATATTAACCTTTGTAATGTTGTGCAATTAGATGGCGTCCTGATTAGATAGCAGTGCTTTTTAATGAGTGCAACAGTGCACTGAAAGAAGAGCTGGAAAGGAAACCAATGAGACCAATGCTGTTTTCCAGAGAGAGTCTGGCAAAGGTCCCTTTTGGAAGACTGACTGTGGACCAAATGAACTCTACTGCCAGGTTAAACTGAGGCTGCCTGCTGTGAGCATAAGCATCAGTAGCGCGGGCGCACACACACACCTGCATCATTGCTCCAATCAGCAGAGTCATTTTCCTGGGGATGAGTTTGAACGATGGAAATACCTATTAAGAAACAGATGGCTTACAAATAGTTTGTATGTTAGCTGTCATGATAATGAGTTAAGTAACAAAAAACAAATACTTCAATTTGTTGAGGGGTAGATGAAAACTTTCTCTCATTTTTATCCACTACGACAGCTGACAAAGTTGTCTGGCCAATAGAAACACCTTTTACTTGGTAAACTGCAGTGTCGTGTTCTGTAGATTCTGCTGCTGGTCTGGAAAAGGGACATTAAGACGCATCCATGAAGTTTTACATATTTTCAACAACAGCATATCAAGATTCATATCACTTACATTAATGAGACTATTGAAGATGCTGCCTTAACTTTCAACTTCATGAATTGGAAATAGCTGGCTGGGAATGGCTTCTTGTTGTCATCCAACACTCTGACATAACATCTTACTGATTTACCAATTTCCACCTGTAAATGAGACAAATGAAGCCAGGCATTAGGGGAAATCACGAATTTGGTTTACAGGAAGGGCAAAGCAGAGCACGTTAAGACCAAGTGAGCCCCATGAATATTAGAAGTTAAGCATAATAAAGCATAAACACTGAGTGCCACTGAGGCATGTATGGAATGTGTATTACTTATACTGTAATAAGTATCACCAGATCGAGCGGTTCCAGCATTATTCACAATGAGAAATGAGCAGATTGGAAACTGACCTTGTCGACAACTCTCACATTCACCTCCAGGATGTCAGAAATATGCACTGTGGCTTTGGCTGTAGATGGGAATGCCAAACAGAGGTCATGAACCATCACTTGCACCACACCTGGCTGGATAGGGGTAACCTGAGGGGAAAAAGGAATCCAGAGGAGATCCTCAAATTGGCAGGAGAATAATTAGTTATCACTTGTGGGTTTAAACTATGAATTTCTATTTCACCTTCCTTCAGTCACTCGAATAGCATCCCAGATGCCCCCACATACCTGAGCTGTTCCTTGGGTGTCCTGCAATACGACATCTGCAATGTCTTTGACACTGGTATTTATAAAAAAATGGCCTGACCCCTCTCGCAGGGCAAGGTTAACCTGTAAGGAAAACCACAAGTCAAGCTGCTTTTAATCTTAACTCAAAATTGATATGGGATAAGACTAACTCATCGCACAATTCAGGCTCACTTGCATGTTTGAGCATGCTCTGTTGGTCACATCAAAGGGAACCTGACCACAAATGCATACTAAAAAATGTTCATAAACTCCTATTTATCCCCTGCACGTCCCGGACATGTCTCCTTCATTACCAAGGATCAGGCAAGCGGGGCCCCATTGAGAAGAGTGAGCATGTACAAACATGCTTGGATGAAATCTTTTGCAAGGGTAAACAATACTTAATATCAAATTATGGACTAAACAGTAATTGAGCAGTAATCTCTTACCCGCACATCTGGATGGTTGTATATGGTCAATTTGTCAGGAAAAACATTCACATCTTCAACTAATATGAGTTCCAATGTCGCTGAGACAGGGGTAAACGTGTCATCCTATCCAGAAGAAGAGTTGAAACAGAATAAATATATACCACACATTTATATCAAAAGAAATATGATAGTGTGTCAAAACTAGCCTTTACACGATCAGGATTTTTGGGGTCGATCAGCGAGTTTAAAAAAACAATAACCGATCACCGATCTGATCACAAGAGGGAGCAATGTGTCTATTTAAATGACCTGTTCATTTACTGTATATACTTGTGTACTTAATTGCTTCATAAATGTGTTCTTTGTTCATCTATTTATGCCAGTGAGGCATAGTGACAGCCAAAACAAATGAATGGTCTTCTATTAGATGGCAGGAAGTACATACAGTAATTAATGTATCCACTTTTTGTGACATTTTTGTTTGTTGGTGTGCCGTGAGATTTTTCAATTGTAAAATATGTTCCTTGGCTTCATAAAGGTTGGAAATCATTGCTCTAGTCAGATCGTGTATTCTAATCAGTCAAATCAAACCAACACTACAAGATGACAGAAATAATGGGTGCGAACTTACTGTAATTACTTTATTGTAATTAAGTTACTTCACCCAAACCGAAACTTTAGAGCATGATTAGACAGAACGGCGACATGTTTACGTACAACCGTTACTGCTAGCACTAGCTTGCTAGGCTACATAACGTTTTTGTTGACTGCTTGCGAGCCGTATCGTATTAAAAGTACGTGAACATACCTCAAGCAAGCCTTAAACGAACGTCCTCTCCTGTCCTGAGCACCGGTGACCACCAACACACGTTTTTCCCCATTTTGACCTTATAATACAGTCGGTGCGATCCACACTTGTCGTCGTCACCACGGTAACGCATGTATCCGGTCGCATTTGAGTTGACAAGATAAAGCCCAATGACCGTAAAAAACGGGTTGCGGTGGTATCGGAATACACGATTTTATAGCAGTAGTCTGACATAGTGCAATCGTGAAAGAGCAAATTTGTATTGTAGTCTGATCCGGCATTACCTGTTGTCTCTCCAACACTGCTGACATGTTTTTTTTTTTTAAATAACTTTATTGGCTGTCAGATATTTGCAGTATTACGTCAAAAGACACGCAACAAGGCTAAAAATAAACTAGCTTTTGGATTCAAATATACTGTGTACGATGGCGACGCGGAGTAAATGTCTTTTGCGGTCATTGATCGGATCAGTGAATTATGACATTAAAGCCGATCAGCATAATATGCTAATTATCGGCCGATACCGATCAGGCTGATAATCGGTGTAAAGTCGAGTCAAAATGTTATAGACAAACATAATGTTTTTTTTTTTGTTTTTTTTTTAATTATTGCAAAAATGGTACATTAGTCAATCCACAGAGTGCATACATTTGACAACAAATCCAAAAATTGGGGTGGGACTTAAATGTCTGATTAAAATGCCTGCATTTTTTAAGCCAACTAATTTGTTTGTAATTACTCACAATTAACGCGTTAAAGTCCTACACCTAAAAAAAAAAAACATTCTGTTCTTAGTTATTTGTATAAAAACTGAACATTAATGGACCTGTAGAATATAATGCATCTGGACTGAGTCTGTTCTCATGGATTCCAACTATCAAGTGACATCGACTGTAGTTTCTCCACAAAGAGGAGAAGCTGCAAATTTAATGTCAAAAGAAATTCTGATATATTTTTTTGTCAGACAGAGGATGAATGAACGTGACCTAATGTATGTAAAACAGAAATGTGAGCAAAACTGCTGAAAAAATGAATAAACTGTGTAGGCATCTTCAATGCAGTTCCTTCCCAAGGAAATCACGGTGTATTTACAACTGGATTAACATGCGCCTTTCCTTGTCCAGCTGCAGATTACCTCGTGGTAGCAACCATTAAATGGGGCCATGATAATAAAAGGCTACTTAAAAGTGGAAATGAAACACTGCAGCTTTGAGAATTTGTTACAGTTATATAGCTGATATGTACTGAAGAGGGTGTTAACATATTTCACGACTGCACAGGCCACTGGGTCACGATCACAGCATGGAGGGAAAACTGACTGCTCAATGATCAAACGAAATATAAAATTTGAAACTTACTCGACTATGAACTTCGGCTGCTTTGATATGTGAACGCTGGTAATCCAGTGCTGTCACTGTGATGGCAGCAATCCCTGACTGACGATGGACAACGATAGTCTGCCGTCCTGTCGCAGTTGACAAGTGAAAGGAATTGTAAAAAAAACAATCAATACTTTTAGTCATTTAAGAATTACAGAAATGAAAGTCTGGGAATTCAATTCAGCTATACCTTCCTTGCCAAAATATCATGAGAAATCTGAGTTGAGGTCTCTAAAACATAACAACAAACCACAACTTTTAAAAACAAAGTTTTACCATGTAGTTTCATCTGTTTGTTTTCATCCTCAAAAAGTTGAAGCGTCATGGGTAAAAGAGGTTCGATACTGGCTAAGGACACTTTGGTTGATTCCCACACTATACTCAGAGAGCTGAAGTTGTCAAACTTTCGCCCTTGTTGGTCAAACGCTCCAAGATCCAAAATTGAGTTGCGGAAATTTGAAACTGGCACCTTAAAAACAACAACATACATATACATCTATAAATGCACACGTACATCTATAAATACACACACACACACATTTACATATATAATGTATGGATACATATATATTTGGATAAAGTATATTTACCTGCGATGCAAGACCATTTGATTCGAACCTTGCACACATACGTAAGTAAGCAAATACACATATATACACACACACACACACACAAACACACACACATATATATATACACACACACACATATATATATATATATATATATATACACACACACATATATGTGTTTGTGTGTGTGTGTGTGTGTGTGTATATATGGCGGCACGGTGGACGACTGGTTAGAGCGTCAGCCTCACAGTTCTAATGACCATGTTCTGCGCCTCTATTGCCGAGGCAGCCGACCGGAGCTGTGGCCGTAATATAGTCGGTGCCTGTCGTGGCGGTAATCCCCGAACCCATTGGTGGACACCAGCGATGAGGGATGCTGTCAAGCTGAAGAAGGAGTCCTATCGGGCCTTTTTGGACTGTGGGACTCCTGAGGCAGCTGATGGGTACCGGCTGGCCAAGCGGAAGGCGGCTTTGGTGGTCGCTGAGGCAAAAACCCGGGCGTGGGAGGAGTTCGGTGAGGCCATGGAGAACGACTTCCGGACGGCTTCGAGGAAAGTCTGGTC
This sequence comes from Phyllopteryx taeniolatus, assembly GCF_024500385.1. Classification (NCBI taxonomy): domain Eukaryota; kingdom Metazoa; phylum Chordata; class Actinopteri; order Syngnathiformes; family Syngnathidae; genus Phyllopteryx; species Phyllopteryx taeniolatus. The sequence goes on along the minus strand of NC_084502.1, from coordinate 38,545,562 downwards.
CACCATCCGGCGTCTCAGGAGGGGAAAGCAGCGCACCATCAACACTGTATATAGTGGTGATGTGGCGCTGCTGACCTCGACTCGGGACGTTGTGAATCGGTGGGGACAATACTTCGAAGACCTCCTCAATTCCACCGACACGCCTTCCCATGAGGAAGCAGACTCTGGGATATCTGAGGTGGGCTCTCCTATCTCTGGGGTTGTGGGCGGTTAAAAAGCTCCTCGGTGGCAAGGCCCCAGAGGTGGATGAGATTCGCCCAGAGTTCCTCAAGGCTCTGGTTGTTGTAGGGCTGTCCTGGTTGACACGCGTGGACATCGGGGACAATGCCTCTGCATTGGCAGACTGGGGTGGTGGTCCCCCTTTTTAAGAAGGGGGACTGGAGGGTGTGTTCCAACTACAGGGGGATCACACTCCTCAGCCTCCCTGGTAAGGTCTATTCAGGGGTTCGGGAGAGGAGGCTCCGTCAGGAAGTCGAATCTCAGATTCAGGAGGAGTCGTGTGGTTTTCGTCCTGGCCGTGGAACAGTGGACCAGCTCTTCACCCTCGGCAGAGTCCTCGAGGGTGCATGGTAGTTCGCCCAACCAGTTTACATGTGTTTTGTGGACTTGGAGTAGGCGTTCGACCGTGTCCCTCGTGGAGTCCTGTGGGGGTTTGTATCGGTCTGTTGAGGTGAATAAGGAGCTAAGGCGAAAGGCGTAGCTCTCAATTTACCGGTAGATCTACGTTCCTACCCTCACCTTTGGTCACAAGCTGTGGGTCGTGACCGAAAGAACAAGATCCCGGATACAAGGGGCTGAAATTAGTTCCCTCCTCAGGGTGTCCGGGCTCTCCCTTAGAGATAAGGTGAGAAGCTTGGTCATCCGGGAGGGGCTCAGAGTAGAGCCGCTGCTCCGCCGCATTGACGGGATCCAGATGAGGTGGCTCGGGCATCTGATGCCTCCTGGACGCCTACTAACTAACTATCTATCTATCTATATATATATAGAGAGAGAAGCTCGGTCATCCATACATATGTCCCATATATATGTATACATACATATACGTGTATATATATATATATATATACATACACATATATATACACACATACACGTATATATACACACATACACATGTATATATATTATACACACATACATATATAAATATACACACATACACGTATAAAATCACTTATGAAAACATTTTATCATTTTACACATAGTAGCACCATGACAATAGTGAGGTGACTTTAAAATCAAGGAAGAGGAAATAACATTCGTACCACATATTTGTTCTGCTGAAACAGAGGACATGGCAGTTCCAGCTGTGGGATGGCGCACACTGGGACCAGGGTGAAGCGTGACGGAGGAGCGCAAACAAACTTTACAGATGCCTGCTCTACAGCAGGATAAGGGTTGGTCACACTGGCCTTGTTACTCACCCTCACCTCCAGCATCTGCACAATTATGATGTATAACTACAAAGCTATGGTGGGTCATCATGGATAACACATTTCTTTCTCTGCTATCAGAATAGTATTAGCTACTAAATACTTTGTTGGATTGGAAGTGTGTATGTTTAAACAATGCTGTGGCCAATGCTATATACAAACATGTAGAATCTAAAGCTAGAATTTTAAGCATTGACTGTTTAGTTAAAATAAGGAAAAAGTCATGCCTGTCCAGTATCAACATCACATTATACAGTACAACCTTATTTTGTAAGTATGGAGATGTTACCTGCTCTCCCAATGCCTTGCAGGTTGCACTGACCAAGTGCTGGTCGTAATTATGGGACAGTGGGCTGGTAACAGTTGAGCTCACGCTTTCTTCATCCTCGGCTTTCAAGTCGCAGAAGAATTTAGAGGGCTCCAGAACCCAAGGCTGAGGCCCACCCTGGAACAGCATGTCTTTCGAGGAACCCAGAGTCACTACAGCCACAGACACGGGGTCAATCGCCTGCCAAATGACAATTTAGTTAATTATTTTAATTAAAACAAATATTTTTCATTGGTTGTTTTTTTTAAAGAAACTTGTTAATTTAAATAGGCTATCAGGCATTCATTTACTATCAAAACGCTAATTCAAGTAACACAAAAGTGAGAAATTGTCCTGCGCTATGTAGCAGCAGAGCAAGATAGTAAAGTGGTCAATCTCTGCAGAACTAAGTGGACAAACATCATTAGAATGTCTGCAATAGTTTAAAGGTCAATGACTCAAAAAGTAACAAGTGTAGAATCAAAAAGCATGCTGTAAACTGGAAATAACATTCAGCAAGAGCAAATCTGTGTGTACTTCAGGAGTATTGAAATGTTCCACACAGGCGTATTTGTCACCTCATCAAGACATGTCATACAGTTGAATGTTGTATCCAACTACAACTGCTAGAGCCAGTCTCATTCCTATGCAGTAGGGGCGTACTTGTATAAATCAGACTAGCAAGCGTATAATGCGTAATTAAAATGCATAGAGCCTGGAAGATACTCAAGAGGGGAGCATTTGAACAATCACTGATCATCCCAATTCTGCCTTGATTGTGAGGGCAGGCTGTGTGCATGAATGTGCAGGTGTGTTCACGAGTAGCTTTGCTGCCTTAGAGGACAAATGCTAATTGGCCTTTGAGACAAGAATAAAGAATCACAACTATGGCTTGAGGGAACATTTGCGATCCATCTGGACCCTGTTGGTATCCTGTAACATTCAAGAGATGAACAAAAACTACTCACAAGGAAATGATTCGTTTTTACAATACTGAAGATGCTTTAATTTTTTTTCATACTCACAGTGAGGGGAAGATAAGCTGCAATAGTGATCTTTGCACTGAGGTGAACGTTGCCGTGGGTGTAGCTGACAGAGAGCGTGGTGTAGCCTGGAGCCAGGGCTTTGGCTCTCACCCCACTGCAGTGGCCCTTGCCTGGAGCCAGATGACCTGCAAAGCAGAAACACAAGTCTTAGTGCACATGGAAGTAAAAAAAGGGGCAATGGACAAATAACCGTTCACAAAGACACCCATTTCTTTCCCTATTAAAAAAACACTTGTTTCTCACAGCTTACTTTTTCAATTAATAATGGGAGAGCCAAGTATGGAAAACTTTGCTGTAAAAAAATGACAATTTGAAAAGATTCACTGTTTCAATGTGTCTGATGGTGAACAAAGCTCAATGATGTATTCAATTTATTGCTGGTTTTATTTCTAAAATAAATAAAAAAACAAACAAATAAGGCAGCTTCACTTAAGGACACTACAAAGCACAATAAACTGCACTTTGACCCTCAAACACATGATATACCTAAATGACCCCATCTGGTCCAGATGGACAACTTGTGAACAGTTATACCTTGCACTGACAAACTGTACTAAACAGGATGATCAACAAATGACTCCATGAACGAGCATCCATTAGTTAGTGACCTTCACTTGGCAGTTCTCCTGTGAGAAGAAGCAACTGGCAAAAAGAGGAGGAATTTATCTTATAACGGTGAAGCAGCTGTTACACATCACAATGCATCTGCAGACTCGCCTTCAAGCTGCTGAAAGACGCCTTGTCTTTCTTCGTCAACCTGCAGGTCAAAGTGGGAGCAGTCACTCAACACAACACGCTCCGTCCCCTTTTCCTCCAGGAGGCCTAATATACTGAGCGGTAGCTCTAGAGTCATGCCCACTCGGGCCTCCACTTGGCAGGGAGCAAAGTCCATTGCCACAGGTTCAACGACGTATACCTATAGGAAATCATCAGTATCAAAGTTTGGAATGAGAGTGTACACACAATTCAGTTTATAACGCTCCAAAGTAACTTAAATAATCGTAGTAACAACTTTGACAGCCAAAAGAATGGAAATGGAAAATAGTCATATGGCCTTTTTAAGTAAAACAATTATTAAATAGCTTTCAAAAAATACTATACTGTATTAAACATTTGTGGTTAATAAATTAGGTAAAAGTTAAATTGCTGCAGCTCCAAATGCAAAAGGTTTGTACACTGCTAAAACTGGATATCAGCTCTCAAAAGTGTAGTTTTGCTTTCAATACTCTAATGAAATTAAACAATATAAATTTGCATTCATATAAACCCTTCTCACTTGTAATTAAAAAGCCATTACTTCAGGAACCAAGCTGAAGCAACCATTTGTGTTGCTTAGTACTAAAAACATTAAACACTTATCACATACAGCCTGACATTATAAAACGCACTCTATAATGTGTGTGTATTAACAAATGCAACACTCTTAGTAACGAGGAAGAAGGAAGAGCTGATTTCTAAAGATATATTTTCCTATTTACAAACCCCAATTCCAATGAAGTTGGGAGTTTGTGTCAAACATAAAAGAATATGATTTGCAAATCCTTTTCTACCTACATTCAATTGAATACACTACAAAGACAAAATATGTAGTTATTTTTATTTTTATTTTAGGACTTGATTAGGAAAGCCACACACCTGTCTATATGAGACCTTACAGCTCACAGTGCATGTCAGAGCAAATGAGAATCATGAGGTCAAAGGAACTGTCTTGAGGAGCTCAGAGACAGAATTGTAGCAAGCCACAGACCTGGCAAAGGTTACAAAAAAAAATTCTGCTGCACTTAAGGTTCCTAATAGCACAGTGGCCTCCATAATCCTGAAATGGAAGACGTTTGGGATGACCAGAACCCTTCCTAGGGCTGGCCGTCCGGCCAAACTGAGCAAACGATTTAGAAAATGTCATTTTATTCTTTTAAAGATTGACTTTGTATGTTATCTCTGAGTAATATCCCTGCCAAACTGTGAACTAAATCAAGTGACTTGAGCAAAATTTGCAAAATGAACACAGCATCATTCTCTATCATGTCAAACAAACAAAAACAAGATCTGACCAAGAGTATGTATTTATATGCATTGTATATTTGTAATTAATTTACACCTGTGTAATTGGCATAATACCAAGATGAATTGAGCAGCGAATAATCAAGTATCAATAGGGTTATCAGATTAACACTAGGGTTTATAGTGTGCTGGCCCTTCAATAAAGGAGAGCTGACGCTAACAAAATTGGAAAATGCTAACATGAAAGGTGCAGTTTAAATTTTAGCCTCAGTGGAGGAAGCATGTGATTACCACTGCAATATATATATATATATATATATATATATAATAACATGCATGCTTCGTAATATTGTTAAATTATTGTTGTACTGTAGTTTATTATAAAAGCATTGTATACAAGACACCAGCTCCACTGCTTTTCTTAGTAGAGGAAAAAAAAAAGTTATGCTCATACAAAAACAACAACAGCACTTCGTAGAGAGCAGAGTTCTGCTAAGGTTGAACACCTATGACCTGTATGTGGTGAAAATTCCAACCTTCTTCACTGGATCAGTAAATAACTGCAGGCAGAAAAAAAATACCCCCCTCCTTGAAAAGGCTAATCACCGACTGACATGCATAACAGCTTTATAGTCATTACTGTATTTAAAGACTACATTATAAAGTCACAATTCAGAATTAAATGTGATGAAAAATATCAAAGGCACTGGGAGAGTCACCATACCTTCATCTCTCCAAAGTGGAGTGGGTTGCGCATATCATGAGCATAAACTATGCTGACACCCATGTCACTGACTGTCGTCATCACGCCTTTGACAGTCACTGTCGCAACACCTGTGTTGGAGGAAGACCAGCTGAAATTTCCACTGCCGCCTGTTGCCTAGCCAAAGCATTGAGAAAAACAGTTAGGTACACAGAGTGACACCTTTCAGCGACATTGAATATAAATGGAACAGTATGAGAGGTAATTGCCAAAAACAGTTTTGCTAGCAACTCTGTCATCATCTTCCTCATACTAATGAATGATACCTTAATTGTGTACTGATAAGCGCCGACCTTGGGTTGCCAAGGGAACGTGAGAATACTGGGACTAAGAACTATAGGGTTATAGATTTCAACATCCTGTTCATTGTGGACTGGGTTGGCGAGTGGGTGGACCCCACCCTTCTAAAAAGAGAACAGAGGACACAGGAAATGATCAAGCTCTCTTGAATTTTTAGGGAGGAACAAAAGGTTAACACTTGTAATTTTTTAGTTAAAATGTGAACAAGTATAAACCAAACTTACTTGATCCTCAACAGCTCTTAATGTAGCATCAAAGACACTAAGGCCGTCTTTGATCGCTTTGACACCATGATAAGATCCGTTCAGCGAAGAGTGCAAAATGTTAAAGTATTCCAGAGGAAAAACACAGTCAATATGGACATTCTGCCAAAAAAAGAGGGAGAAAAGTAACATCATCAAATGGGCTTTAAGCAGCATTGGCTGAAAGATGGGCACAGTAAAGCTCTGACTAGCAACAGAAAGTGACTATATGACCAAATCAACCGTCATAACATGTCATATAGCTTCTTCTTCTTTGTTGTTTAATGGCGGTTTGCAAACTGAGATGTGTAGATTACTGCTTTGGCTTACAATCCAAATTGTTCATTTTCATAAAATTAGAAATACATTCTATGAACAAAAGATCTTACAATTTTCTTTAACTCCTGTCATTTATACTTCATAATTACTTAGTATTCAATTCCAATTAATTAGTTCCCATTTGTTATTTGTTTCCTGTCCGCTTTTAGGTCGCCCCAGGCGCCTCGGGAGGGACGTCTCGTTCCCGGATGTGTTCAAGAGGAGAAGAGTTCATCAACAAAAATAACGGTTAAGTCAGTTTTTATAATTGCCTTTTTAAAATTATTATTCATAAATAAAATATTAAAATGTATAGTGGGTACGGAAAGTATGCAGACCCCCTTAAAGTTGAAACTCTTTTTTATATTGCAGCCATTTGCTAAAATAATTTAAGTTCTCTCCCCCGCCCCCTCATTAACGTACACACAGCACCCCACATTGACAGAAAAAAAAACGGAATTGTTGAAATGTTTGCAGATTAAAAATGAAAAACTGAAATATCACACAGCCATAAGTATTCAGACCCTTTGCTGTGACACGCATATTTAACTCGGGTGCTGTCCATTTATTCTGATCATCCTTGAGATGGTTCTACACCTTCATTGGCGTCCAGCTGTGTTGGATTATACTGATTGGACTTGATTAGGAAAGCCACACACCTGTCTATATGAGACCCTACAGCTCACAGTGCATGTCAGACCAAATGAGAATCATGAGGTCAAAGGAACTGTCTGAGGAGCTCAGAGACAGAATTGTGGCAAGCCACAGATCTGGCAAAGGTTACAAAAAAAAATTCTGCTGCACTTCAGGTTCCTAATAGCACAGTGGCCTCCATAATCCTTAAATGGAAGACGTTTGGGATGACCAGAACCCTTCCTAGAGCTGGCCGTCCGGCCAAACTGAGCAATTGGCGGAGAAGAGCCTTGGTGAGAGAGGCAAAGAAGAACCCAAAGATCACTGTGGCTGAGCGGAAGATGGGAGAAAGTTCTAGAAAGTCAACCATCAATGCAGCCCTCCACCAGTCGGGGCTTTATGGCAGAGTGGCCCGCAGGAAGCCTCTCCTCAGTGCAAGACACATGAAAGCCCGCATGGAGTTTGCTTAAAAAATAAATAATAAAAAAAAAACAAAAAACTGAAGGACTCCAAGATGGTGAGAAATACGATTCTCTGGTCTGATGAGATCAATATATAACTTTTTGGCCTTAATTCTAAGGGGTATGTGTTTAGAAAACCAGGCACTGCTCATCACCTGTCCAATACAGTCCCAAAGTCCCAACAGTGAAGCATGGTGGTGGCAGCATCATGCTGTGGGGCCGTTTTTCAGCTGCAGGGACAAGACGACTGGTTGCAATTAAAGGAAAGATGAATGCGGCCAAGTACAGGCATATCCTGGACGAAAACCTTCTCCAGAGTGCTCAGGACCTCAGACTGGGCCAAAGGTTCATCTTCCAACAAGAAAATGACCCTAAACCCACAGCTAAAATAATGAAGAGCCCTGACTTAAACCCAATTGCGCATCTCTGGAGAGACCTGAAAATGGTTGTCCACCAGCATTCACCATGCAACCTTACAATGTTTTCTGGCAGTTGATGTGTCAAGTTTTTCTGTTTGTTCATATGCCCACTGTTGGAATGGCGCATGAAGTTAACTGGAAACTAATTTGCCAATCACATGTAAGACTTGTTGCACGTACTCCATTACCAGGATTCATTTTATTGTGACATTTTCATCGACAGGTGTTAAATACGCTCACGTGTACACAGTATAGAATATGCTGTATATCTCGCGGTTCGGAAAATGGATGGATTAATTCACATTTCTGAGGAATTCATATATACTTGTATGATGAAGATAATGATTCTACTGAGGTTTACTTACATCAGACAGGTAGAGTTTGTTGCCAGATTTATCAAATACTTCAATCAGGATATCATAGTCTCTCCCAGTTTCCAGAACCCAACTGTCTCCGGGATGAATTTTAAAACCTAAACCAAATACAAGTTTGAAAAAGACTCTTCTCACATTCACTTTTCCATTTATAAAAAGTAAACGGGAGTGGCTGAACTAACCTAGGTAGCCAGGTTCCACCACATACAGAGTGCTGTTGGGGAGGCGAAACACTCCTTGCATACGAAGACCTAAAAAAATACTTGTAAGGAAAATTAAACCAGACAATGTACAGCAGGGGTATTCAGAGACCTTTGGAGAGGCAGGGGCTCAAAGCTAAAAGGGGCAATGGAAGAAGAGTTTGAAACTCCTTACACAAACATACGTTATTTTATATAACTCACTACACTAAGTACTTTGTATATACCTGAAATGATTAGTGTGTTTTGCCGCTGCTGACTCAACAGGAGATGTTTACAGAGCCCAAGACATGACAGGGAAAAATAAATTTTGGCCAGAATATACATTAGATATAACGTGTGCACAAAATGCTCATTTGTGCCCACGAAATAATAATTTGTGAACACGAACTTGGTATAACGTGTGAATGAAATATTGTGGCCCATAAGTACCTGTGGCTCCGTAGTGGACAGTTGGGTAAGCAAATCGAGAGCTCCTTTCCTAGATTCGATAAGGTGGAGGTAGGGGCTAAAGACAGTGGACATGGTAACAGAAGTATGATTACATTTTCTTTTAGACTGGGAATAACAAATTCTAAAAAATTGGAATTACAGGTTATTGACAAAAACAGACTAAGAAAAGACATACTTTAAGGACATTGGGTACCGTAATTTCTCGTGTATAATACGCACCCCCTAAATTGACCTCAAAACTCAGGAAAACCCTTCTACCTATGTACAACCCCAATTCCAATGAAGTTGGGACGTTGTGTTAAACATAAATAAAAACTGAATACAATGATTTACAAATCATGTTCAACGTATATTTAATTGAATACACTACAAAGACAAGATATTTAATGTTCAAACTGATCAACTTTATTGTTTTTAGCAAATAATCATGAACTTGAGAATTTTATGGCTGCAACACGTTCCAATAAAGCTGGGACAGGTGGCAAAAAAGACAGAAAGTTGAGGAATGCTCATCAAACACCTGTTTGGAACATCCCACAGATGAACAGACTAATTGGGAACAGGTGGGTGCCATGATTGGGTATAAAAGGAGCTTCCCTGAATTGCTCATTCATTCACAAGCAAAGATGGGGCGGGGTTCACCTCTTTGTGAACAAGTGCGTGAGAAAATAGTCGAACAGTTTAAGGACAATGTTCCTCAATGTACAATTGCAAGGAATTTAGGGATTTTAGGGAATTTAGGGAAACATGACCCTGTCCCAGCTTTTTTGGAACGTTTGCAGCCATAAAATTCTAAGTTAATGATTATTTGCTAAAAACAATAAAGTTTATCAGTTTGAATATTAAATATCTTGTTTTTGTAGTGTATTCAATTAAATATAGGTCGAACATGATTTAAAAATCATTGTATTCTGTTTTTATTTTATGTTTAACACAATGTCCCAACTTCATTGGAATTGGGGTTGTATAATGCAGTTGATTTTGCTTCTACCCATATGATCAAAACAAGAAGTATTATCTGTATTTTGTTAGTTTTTTTTCCAAATAATTATTCTGAAGTTAAGCACTTGGTTTAAACACTTTCTCCTTTTTTAAATTTACTTGCTCTTATTTTGAAATTCACGGCCCTACTTTTATTTATTAAATGAGAAAACACACAGTTGTGCTCATATGTTTGATTACCCAGGCAGAATTTGTAAGATGGGTACAATTCTTTAAAGAAAACATGAAGGACCCCTGTCATATTGGAATGAAAGTGTAGGCTACACCTTTTTTATAATCACTAGGTGGCGGTGGCATTTTGGAATGAAAGTGTACAGCTTTTTCACAACCGCTAGATGGCGGCATACATTTATAAAAATTTGAATGTTTTTTCCATTTGCCCCTATACCCATGTATAATGTGCACTATTGACTTTTGACAATTTTCAGGGGGGGGGGGGGATGCGCATTATACACGAGAAATTACAGTACTGCAGTTTCTAGCAAAGGTGTGCGCCATTTGCTTACCCAGATATCAAATGTTGGAATTATATTAAATCCATAAAGCAGTATTTTGTGTAGGCATTACACCGATTGTGTGGCCACAAATTTGTATTTTCAGCCACAATCTAGCATTTTGTATGCATTTTATATTTATATTGTAGCCACAATTGAAAGAAAAAAAATGCCATATCATGTCTGGGGCTCTGGATAGCTGTTGGTGGATCTCTGGAGCTTTTTTTTCTTTTCTTTTCAGTGAAACACAATTGAAAAAAATAATGTACACCTCACTTTCCCCATCCCCAGCAGAGCATTTCTTCACTGTATCACCTTATATTGCCAGTAAAATGCTTCCCCCCACCAAAAAAGAAAAAAAGTATTTCACCAATCCGGTCAATCACATTCATAAAGGTTCTTCACAATAAACAAAATTAATTTAAAAGAATACTGCATTTTATAATAAGTAATGGATGTAGAGAGATTATGAATTTCATATTAGAAAGTTAGCATTGTTCCCTATTTAATAAAATGACTTTACACAGAAGTTCAATATTAAGCCTGAATTGTCTCCATTTTAACATTATTTATTTATTGATCACAACACAACGATAGCTGACTTAATGTAAATTACTTCAGTGCTAATACATAAGAACTAGCAAACAATGCAAACAAGCTAGCTTACAGAGACAAGGAATGTACAATGGGAGGAAAAAGTATACGACACCTTTGGAATTTCTTAAATTTCTGCTTACTAAATTGGTCATAAAATGTGGTCTGATCTTGATCTAGATCACAAGAATAAACAGTCTTCTTAAACTAATACCATATAAACAATCATATTTTCATATAATTTTAAATAAAATTAAACATTCACAGGACAGGGAGGAAAAACAAACTTCTACAGATTCTCCAAGAGCTAATCAGAGTCAGGTGTGAGCCACCAAGAGTTCAATCAATTAGCAAGAATGGAGGTGAGGCTGAAAGCTGCTCTGGCTACTAGAAAAAACACACCGGTTGAGAATTTTCTCATCGAGAAGCATTGCCTGATGTGTATCATGCCTCCCTCAAAAGAGCTCACAGAGGACCTACGATTAAGAATTGTTGACTTACAATAGCTGGAAAATATAAACAAAACTATCTCTAAAAGTCTTGACGTTCATCAGTCCACCATTAGACAAATTGAGACATATTTGAAGCTTGCTTAAGAGCACTTGGATGTTCCGCAGCACGATTGGCAAAATATTCTTTGGACAGATCAAAGTTGAATTGGAACACACAATGCCATGTGAGGAAAAATGGCACAGCACACCAATAGCAAAACTTTATCCCAGCTGTGAAGCATGGTGGAGGGAGCACCATGGTACGAGCGTGCTCTACATCCTCAGGACCTGGACAGCGTGTTGTCATCAATAGAAAAAATAATTCATACACATTTTGCAGAAGAACTTGCGGCCATCTGTACAACAGTTGAAGCTCAAAAGAGGATGGATTTTACAGCAGTACAATGATCCAAAATACAGAAGTAACTTCTGTTCTGGAGTGGCCCAGTTAAAGTCCTGACCTCAACCGAATTGAAATGCTGTGACATGACCTTAAAAGAGCTATTCACACAAGACATCCCTTGAATCTTGTTTTAGTTCAACAGATTTGTAAAGAGGAATGGTACAAAATTCATCCTGATACTTGTGCACATCTGATTTGTAACTTCAAGAAACGTTTGGTTAAGGTTATTGCTGACAAAGGAGGTCCAACCAGTTAAATCCAAGGGTTCACTTTTTCTTCTCCGTCCTGTGAATATTTATTTTATGGTCTTTAAAATTGTGAAAAAATCTAATTGAGTGGTATTAGTTGAAGCAGACTGTTTATTCGTGTGATTTAGATAAAGAAAGATTAGACGACATTTTATGACCAATTTATGCATAAATGTAAGAAATTCCAAAGGGTTCAGTCTTTTTCCTCCCACTGTTTGTAATCCATTAAGAACGACACTCTTCACAGTCCGTTGTTTCAGCGGTACAAGGCTCAAGACTGCGACCAAATTGGTCTTTTTTTCAACTTGTGGAATAAAAAAAAAAGAAAGAGAGAGAGAGAGAGAGAGAGAGAGAGAGAGAGAGAGAGATTACACTGTGACGCCATGTCAATCATTGTTATACACTGGGGCAAAAAAGTATTTAGTCAGCCACCAATTGTGTTCTCCCACTAAAAAAGATGAGAGGCCTGTAAATTTCACCATAGGTAACCTCACATTTGAGACACAAAATGAGAGAGGGGGGGGGGGAAACAGAAAAACACATTGCTTGATTTTTAAATAATTTATTAGCAAATTATGGTGGAAAATAAGTATTTGGTCACCGACAAACAAGCAAATTTTCTGGCTCTCACAGACCTGTACCTTCTTCTTTAAGAGGCTCCTCTCTCCTTCACACGTTACCTGTATTAATGGCACCTATTTGAACTCGTTATCAGTATAAAAGACACCTGTCCACAACCTCAAACAGTCACACTCCAAACTCCACTATGGTCAAGACCAAAGAGCTGTCAAAGGACACCAGAAGAAAATTGTAGCCCTGACTGACTGAAACTGCAATAGGTAAGCAGCTTGGTGTGAAGAAATCAACTGTGGGAGCAATTATTAGAAAATGGAAGACATACAAGATCACTGAATCTCCCTCAATCTGGGGCTCCATGGAAGATCTCACCCAGTGGGCTCAAAATGATCACAAGAATGGTGGGCAAAAATCCCAGAACCACACGGGGGACCTAGTGAATGACCTGCAGAGAGCTGGGACCAAAGTAACAAAGGATACCATCAGTAACACTACGCCGTCAGGAACTCAAAACCTGCAGTGCCAGACGTGTCCCCCTGCTTAAGCCAGTACATGTCCAGGCCCGTCTTAAGTTTGCTTGAGAGCATTTGGATGATCCAGAAGATGATTGGGAGAAAGTCATATGGTCAGATGAAACCAAAATAGAACTTTTCAGTAAAAACTCAACTTGTTGTGTTAGAAGGAGAAAGAATGCTGAGTTGCAGCCAAAGAACACCATACCTACTGTGAAGCATTGGGGTGGAAACATCATGCTTTGGGGCTGTTTTTCTGCAAAGGGACCAGGACGACTAATCCGTCCGTGTAAAGGAAAAAATGAATGGGGCCATGTACTGTGAGATTTTGAGAGAAAACCGCCTATCAGCAAGAGCATTGAAAAAGAAATGTAGCTGGGTCTTTCAGCATGGCAATGATCCCAAACACACAGCTCGGGCAACGAAGGAGTTGCTTCGTAAGAAGCATTTCAAGGTCCTAGAGTGGATCTCAACCCCTTGGAAAATTTTGGGAGGGACTTGAAAGTCTGTGTTGCACAGCGAGAGCCCCAAAAAAATCAATGCTCTAGAGATCTGCATGGAGGAAATCAATGCTCTAGAGATCTGCATGGAGGATTGGGTCAAAATACCAGCAACAGTGTGTGAAAACCTTGTGAAGACTTACAGAAAACATTTGACCTATGTCATTGCCAACAAAGGGTATATAACGAAGTATTGAGATGAACTTTTGTTGACCAAATACTTATTTTACCACCATAATTTGCTAATAAATTCTTTAAAATGTCTCTCATAGGTGAGGTATACACCTCAGGAAAATTACAGGTCTCTCTCATCTTTTTGAGTGGGAGAACTTGCACAATTGGTAGCTGACTAAATACTTTTTTCCCCCACTGTAAATACTGTGAGAATATAGTCTGGTCTGAAGAGAGCAAAATTGAACTTTTTGGATGCATAATGCACAGCATGTTTGGAGGAGAAATGGCACTAAAAACACGTGTTACGTGACGTGTTAAATTCTTACCGTAATTTCACGTGTATAATGCGCATTTCCCCCCCCCCCCCCCAAAAAAAATCAAAAATCAATGGTGCGCATTATACATGGGTATAGGGGAAAATGAAAAAGTATTTCTCATTTTATGTTTGCCGCCATCTAGAGGTTATGAAAAGGCGGTACACGTTCATTTCAATATGCCACCGCCACCTAGAGGTTATGAGAAAGGTGTAAATTTTCATTCTAATATCCTAGCGCCACCTAGAGGCTATGAATTTAAAAAAAATAAATAAATAAATGTGTTTCTCCTGGCCCTTCTTTAAAAAATTGTACCCACCTTACAAATTCTGCTTGGGTAATCAAACATATGACCACAACTGTGTGTTTTCTCATTTACGAAATAAAAGTAGGGCTGTGAATTTCAAAATAAGAACAATAAAAAAGTATTACGTGTTCAAATAGTGCTGAGCTTCATAATAATTATTTGAAAAAAATGAATAAAATACAGATAATCATGTTTTGATCATATGGGTAGAAGCAAAATCATGCATTGTAAAAATGCATTATACATAGGTAGAAGGGTTTTCCAGAATTTTGGGGTCAACTTTGGGGGTGCGTATTATACATGGGTGTGCATTATACACGAGAAATTACCGGTAAGTGGTTTTCCGAGGAGAAGAGGGTTAGGAGCACTCAATATAAAAACTGGCCCCTCTGTGTCAAACAAATGATCAAATAAAAGCCTGCTTTTTTGTTGTTGTTTTTTTTTAATTGACCCGTTTTGTCTGCTACTGCTTGTTGATGGAAAAAACCTCTTGTTCACAGGAACATATTTTGCCAATATACCTTGAGTCACTTTGAATCAAGGTCTATGGTCATGCTGTAACTCCTCAAAAAATGCTGCAACCAACTGAAAAAGTTGGTCGCACCAGTGCGAGTAATGCAAAAACTAGTGTAAAGCAAAGCTAATTTATTTCTATGTATATTTTAGTGTAGAGCCCTGCAACACCATAGATCATTTTACATTTGAGACTATGTGAGTCCCAGCAACTTATCACCACTGAGTACAGATACACTAATCCTCCACTATATGACGGTTGTTGGTTCGTGGTCCCGCAATATTGCAGATTTTTATATTCACAATTTGTAAAAAAAAATTTGTCCATCCATTGCTCTCTCTCTCTCATTCTCTCTCTCTCTCTCTCTCGCTCTCAATATTAGGCTTTACACAATCAGGATTTTTGGGGTCCATCACCGATCAGCGAGTTTTAAAAAACGATAACCGATCCGATCACAAGATGGAGCAATGTGTCTATTTAAATACCTATTCATTTACTGTATATACACTTGTGTACTTAATTGCTCCAAAAATTATATTTCCAATAAATAATGTGTATTTGTTCATCTATTTATGCATAGTGACAGCCAGAACAAATGAATGGTCTTCTATTAGATGGCAGGAAGTACGTACAGTAATTAATCTATCCACTTTTTGTGACATTTTTGTTTGTTGGTGTGCCGTGAGATTTTTCAATTGTAAAATAGGTTCCTTGGCTCCATAAAAGTTAGAAATCACTGCTCTAGTCAGATTGTGTATTCTAATCAGTCAGGTCAAACCAACATTACAACATGACAGAAATAATGGGTGTTAACTTACTGTAATTAAATTACTTCACCCACACCGAAACTTTAGAGCATGATTCGACAGAACGGCGGCATGTTTACATACAACCGGCTAGGCTACATGACGTTTTTGTTGCCTGCTTGCGAGCCGTATCGCATTCAAAGTACGTGAAAATACCTCAAGCAAGCCTTAAACGAACGTCCTCTCCTGTCCTGAGCACCGGTGACCACCAACACACGTTTTTCCCCATTTTGTCCTCATAATACAATCAGCGCGATCCACTTGTGTTGTCGTCGCCACGGTAATGAGTGAGTTGACAAGATAAAGCCCAATGATCGTAAAAAACGGGATGCGGTGGTATCGGAATACAAGATTTTATTGCAGCAGTCTGACAGTGCAATCGTGAAAGAGCAAATATACTGTGCGTGATGGCGACACGCAGTAAATGTCTTTTTCGGTCATTGATCGGACTGGTGAATGACGACATTATAGCCGATCAGCATAAAATGCTAATTATCGGCCGATACCGATCAGGCCTATAAAATCGGTGTAAAGTCTACTCAATATATTGTGATTCAGCCTGCCACGGTAGCAAATTTTTTAGGATGATATATTTTCCCCAAAACTATCACGATATAAGATAATACAGTGTCGATTTTATTTTTTCACTGATATAATGATATAAAGCATCACAGTTCAAGTGCATACTTTTTAATAAACATTCTAAAGAATATTGAACATGGGCATTGTAATGTAGAATAGGTAAAATATCTTAGATAAATCAAAAATATAAATACATCAAACTTAGGCTCTGTCCGCAAAAAAATGCACTTAAACAAATATTAAACATTTGGCACATCGGTATAGAGTCATTAACCCACTAAAGAGGCCCAAAAAATGTCCTAAAGCCACCCAAACGTGGAAAAAAAAGAAAAAACAAAACATGTACGTACTCGAAAGCATTTGTGCTTTGTCACCGTTTTTAAATCGGATGCCACACATTTTGATGTCACTGTTATTTTATTTACTCTACGAAGTATTGTCTGTCAATTGACTGTCTGTTGTCGTACTAGAGCGGCTCCAACTACCAGAGACAAATTCCTTGTGTGTTTTTGGCAAAATGAAGAGGATTCTGAATGTTTTTATGTACAGTGGGTACAGAAAGTATTCAGACCCCCTTTAATTTTTCACTCGTGTTATATTTCAGCCATTTGCTAAAATCATTTAAGTCCATTTTCTCCCTCATTAATCTACACACAGCACCCCAAATTGACAGGGAAAAAAAGCAGAATTGTTGAAGTTTTTGCAGATTTATTAAAAAAGAAAAATTGAAATATCACACTGCCATAAGTATTCAGACCCTTTTCTGTGACACTCATATTTAACTAAGGTGCTGTCCATTTATTCTGATCATCCTTGAGATGATTCTACACCTTCATTGGAGTGCAGCTGTGTTTGATTATACTGATTGGACTTGATTAGGAAAGCCACACACCTGTCTATATAAGACCTTACAGCTCACAGTGTATGTAAGAGCAAATGAGAAGCATGAGGTCAAAGGAACTGCCTGAAGAGCTCAGAGACAGAATTGTGGCAAGGCACAGATCTGGCCAAGGTTACAAAAAAATTCTGCTGCAATGAAGGTTCCTAAGAGCACAGTGACCGCCATAATCCTTAAATGGAAGATGTTTGGGATGACCTTCCTGGTGCTGGCCGTCCGGCCAAACTGAGCAATCGGAGGAGAAGAGCCTTGGTGAGAGAGGTAAAGAAGAACCCCAAAATCACTGTGGCTGAGCTCCAGAGATGCAGTCGGGAGATGGGAGAAAGTTCTAAAAAGTCATCCATCACTGCAGCCCTCCAACAATCGTGGCTTTATGGCAGAGTGGCCCGACGGAAGCCTATCCGACGGAAGACACATGAAAGCCCGCATGGAGTTTGATTAAAAAAAAAAAAAAAAACACCTGAAGGACACCAAGATGGTGAGAAATAAGATTCTCTGCTCTGATGAGACCACGATAGAACTTTTTGGCCTTAATTCTAAGGGGTATGTGTTTAGAAAACCAGGCACTGCTCATCACCTGTCCAATACAGTCCCAAAGTCCCAACAGTGAAGCATGGTGGTGGCAGCATCATGCTGTGGGGGTGTTTTCAGCTGCAGGGACAGGATGACTGGTTGCAATCGAATGAAAGATGAATGCGGCCAAGTACGGGATATTCTGGACGAAAACCTTTTCAAGACTGCTCAGGAGCTCAGACTGGGCCGAAGGTTCACCTTCCAACAAAACAATGACCCTAAGCACACAGCTAAAATAACGAAGGAGTGGCTTCAGAAAAACTCTGTGACTGTTCTTGAATGGACCAGCAAGAGCCCTGACTTAAACCCAATTGAGCATCTCTGGAGAGACTTGAAAATGGCTGTCCACCAATATACACCATCCAACCTGACAGAACTAGAGAGGATCTGCAAGGATGAATGGCAGAGGAGCCCCAAATCCGGGTGTGAAAAACTTGTTGCATCATTCCCAAAAAGATTTATTAGAATCACCTTTTTGAGCTAATACAGCTAGCTCAAAAAGGTCCTTCTAATAAATACTGAGCAAACGGTCTGAATACTTCATGGCTGTGTGATATTTCAGTTTTTCTTTTCTACTAACTCTGCAAAAAATTCAACAATTCTGTTTTTTTTCTGTCAATATGGGGTGCTGTGTGTACATTAATGAGGAAAAATATGAATTTAAAGGATGTTAGAAAATGGGTGCAAGATAACAAAGAGTGAAACATTTAAGGGGGTCTGAATACTTTCCGCACCCACTGTATAATTGTTACTGCCTGTGTAATTTTTGCTGGATCTTGGCTTTTGAAAAAGAGATTGTATCTCTCAATGAGCTTTTACCTGGTTAAGGAAAGGATATTGAAACATGAAGACAACCTTTAGACAAAATGTGTGGACTCAATTGCTCTGGCCGAAGACGCAACTCTGGTCCTTACGGCCAAATTCACGCGGACTCTGCTCCTTTCTCCAGCCACAGCCCTTTCCCTCTCTCATTCACACACTTGCCAACGCAAATACATAATTTTATTTTGTACTAAATTAATTTCATCTTAACCCTTTTTTTCAGCTGGGTTACATTACATTTTATTGCTGAAAGGCACAAGACAGGCTTTCACTCTCATAAGCACACACACACCCAAAAAAGACAAAAAAAAACATTTGACCTATGTCATTGCCAACAAAGGACAGAAGGGTATTTTGGGCATCAAGGGGAAGAGAGGTAAGTGCCCCACCACCCAATGCCCCCCCCCCCCGACCTCCACTCCACACCTTCTTGCTTAACAGCTTAATGACTAATTAATTTTCTAACCTCCTACACACTACTACTATTCTGCTACCAGCTCACTTGGCCTACTAGCATGATAGCCAAACAGCTTAATCAGTGCAGCCCAATAACACAAGTGAGACTGTTCATTAGCAGCAGCAGAAGGGGTCATGGTCCAGCACAGCCCATTAGTGCATTGTTAAGCCTCCAACAGAGTGCAGATGAGAATATTTCAGAAGGATACTTTTATGGTCGAGCACGACATTGATGTGTCCCAGTTGAATGGCAGTAACTGTGGAGGATATTTGATCTAGACGTGCGACGGCAACGTCTGGGTTTCCATTTGTGTCGACCAAGCTGTTCTGAAGGTGCAGCTCATATTGATCACATGGCATTGAAAGCTCTTGAAAAAACATCAAGCAAAAATAGGCATACTATCTCAAATGTACCCTGACATTCAACAAACAGCAAGCTTCAATCAACAGTCTTACCAGTTATTGAGCCCTGTCTTATCTTCAGGACTTGGTATCGTATTGATGTTCCAGCTAGCAGGTAGACGTCATGTGCAGGACTCAGTAAGATGTTCTCTAAAATCAATAGTTTCACCTCAGCTGCATCCACACCCTGCAGCACAGATATCATAGCAACAAAGCTTCATCTTCAGGAGCAACAATTTTAAAACAATCAGGATAAGGGAGTTTGGGGACATGTTAAGTTGACCTTTTTAGTTCATCGTTTACAAATAGTTTGGTCTCTGGACTGCCTGCCACCCATCAAATGTGAAATCAAACAACCAATTTAATCTTCACTTATCTGCCCACTTCAGAAATTTTTTTGTGAGCAACTTGTTCTCCATTACCACCCTACACTTACAGATACAGTGAGGCTACAATGTAATTTTTCTGGGCGCTCCCTGTATTGCGGGGTGTGTGGGTCATTTACAAGTGACTTGCATTGTTTGTCGCAGTTTTGAAGCCAATTTCAACAAGAGTGTAAAAAGTGGATGTTAAGCGTAGTCATTCGTTATCCTTTGTCAGACATGCAAAACACCAAAGTTATGAAAAAGGTGACAAAAAAACCAAAAAAAATTGTAAAGGCCATCTGGGGGGGTCCCCGGGCTCCTGCAGAGAATGTTTTTGATTTTAACAAATTATGCAATCTGGAAGACTCTGAAGAGTACAATAAGGCAAAATAAAAATAAAAAATTCTTCACACAGAAAAACATTTATTCATACCACTCAAGTGTACATGTTGATGTACAAATTTAGGATTCAAATAAAATTTGCCTCATTTCTTTGCTTTTTTGTTTTAGCTTCTAACTTGTGCCAGGCCCACCTGCACCTGATGCCTGCTTCAAGCTGTGCCACATGAATAGCATCCTCCTCTTTAAGCACTCTCATTCTAGAAAATAATTGACTACAATCAGTCTGTTTCACTTCATTTTTCACAATTACCAACTTCAAAGGCTAATCCCAAATGCTTCCCCCAGGAAAATATTAAGTACAATATTTTTCTGTTTTTATTGGCCATTTCTGAATTTGAAGTTAGTTCATTCTGTGTTGTGACATAATCCCTAACATCGCTCCGTCACTTAATACATTTAACTTTAACATCCGTAAACTAATCAGATAAATGTAGGCGCATTTCCTAATTAATACAAGATGTACTAGCGGATCAACTCTTGTCGCCAATGTTACGTGTGCTTCGCGGTTCCACTGGGACTACAACCAGGACCAAGACCCGTAGCATCTCAACGCGAAAGTACAAAAGGCCAGTGCAACAAATACGACACTGGCTGATCTGATGAGCAAAAATGTTGCTTAAACATAAGAGTAGCAATAGAGGATGTCCGCTGCAGAGGTGGGTAGAGTAGCCAAATATTGTACTCAAGTAAGAATACTGTTACTTGACAATAATGTGACTCAAGTAAAAGTAGGCCTCCAAAAAATGACTTGAGTAAGAGTAAAAAGTACACTGTGAAATAACTACAAGTACTGAGTAAATAGTGAGTAACTTCTGATTTTTTAACCACAGCATGAACATCAATTAAAAAAAAATAAAAAATTACAAAATGCAAATTCTGATGCTGCTTTGTGTGTACGCACAGTCAACTACAACAAAACATCTGCAATTTACTGCATGGTGTTTTCTCAAGTTATAGGTGAGCTGAAATATCCACATTTGCCAGACAGTGCAAGGCAAAAACTATCATACATGAAAGTTGCTTTTGTTCGTCTAAATGTAAACATGACGAGTTGCGCACCGTTGCCTTCATGGTAACGACGACCTTCCCAACATGCCGCCACGTAGGCACGACGATCAGCCGGGCTGGCTTATCTAGTTTTAACACCTATGTCCAATAGAAGACGTGTGAGGTGATGTGACTTTCTTGTGTCGTTTGATTGGTGAACTAGTCTTAAATGTCACTTGCGCTTAAACTGGATTGGAGCAAACAGCGCCAATGTGGAAGTCTAAGTCAATAGTCTCACTCACGAAATAGTTCATAAAAAAAAAAAAATAATTGATCAATAATAGTATCGACTGACATTTAGATCATTGTAATGGAGTAAAAGTACCGTTACTTCTTAACAGCAGAAGCGGCGGAAGTGTTTTTTTTCTGGTCTAGTCAACTCCTGTGATTTATCCAAACACAGTCCCGAGCGCACAGGCGGAACCTCAGGCCGATGCGCCAGCATATTAGTCCGCCGCGGAGTAATAGTCACAATTACATCTGTGTGTGGATGGTGGATGTGTAGAATGGATCTAGCTGCCAGTGCTGAAGGAGTACGAAACAGTCTATGACGACAGCGATCGCCCCCCCCCCCTCAAAATGGCCTATTTTGAGTTCAAAACAGCGAATTTCGCCGAAAAGGCGACTGATTTGCATGTATGCTTTGTGTATTTTGACAGAAGAATGCCAAACACCAAACAACTCGGAACGGCTTGAAAGTTTGAAAAAAAATGTTTTGCGTTAGTCTCCTTTATTCTACTGCTGATAATCGAAAAATGTCACTACCACCCTTTGGTTTTATAGCAGCCAAATCAAAACAAGCTGTACTTAATTTGAAACTTCAAAAACATAATTGACAAATGTCAAAAAGTCTCTTTTCACTTTGTCAGCTTTAAGGGCATCTTTTTCCATTCTTATGGAAAGGGAAGGGCGGCAGGGTGGACGACTAGAGCGTCTGCCTCACAGTTCTGAGGACCGGGGTTCAATCCCCGGCCCCGCCTGTGTGGAGTTTGCATGTTCTCCCCGTGCCTGTGTGGGTTTTCTCCGGGTACTCCGGTTTCCTCCCACATCCCAAAAACATGCATGGTAGGTTAATTGAAGTCTCTAAATTGCCCCTACGTGTGAATGTGAGTGTGAATGGTTGTTTGTTTATGTGTGCCCTGCAATTGGCTGGCAACCAGTTCAGGGTGTACCCCGCCTCTTGCCCAAAGATAGCTGGGATAGTCTCCAGCACTCCCGCGACCCTTCTGTGGATAAGCGGCTTGGAAAATGGATGGATGGAAAGGGAAGTCTTGAACTCAAGTTAACTTTTAATTTATGATTGTCATATAGCAGCCATCAATTTGAAATTACAATTCAGGTAGGGAAGAATGATTATCCCCTCTTGCTATTTTTAGATCCCTACATCAGTGGAAGTTTGCGGTCACACAGAGGCCACAATCTAAATTCTTCTCCTCCTCTTACACCACGAAATCCTGGCGGCTGTCTAACACTCAGGTAATACATTTGAATATTTGTACTTTGTGCTGGAAAATTATTTCTATCTTACATGATACAGTGATTCTTGGATTTTGGCCTTCACTTTAGCATGTCCGGTTTTCAGCCCTGACACCAAAATGATATTGCCCTGTTTGCCAACACGCTCCATTTCAGATATGTATCCAGGAGGCGTGTATGTGGACTCAGAAAACTTCAGAAACCTTGGAGAGACAAGACACAGCAATGTTAATTCTGCAGTCCTTTCCATTTCAACCAAAGGAGCATGGGATAAAATACAAGCCAATTCTGCATCTTTGTAATGCAGTAATCACTGTAATTCCACTGCTCTTAATGTAGATCGTAAAGGAATACCAACCGTAACGAATTATGAGAATCAGAGAATCCGTTTACATCCACATCTTTCACTAAAGTCCAGTCAAATACCAGACCTGCAAGGGTGCTGAAGGTGTTTCCTGTTAAAGAAGGAAAAGCAGAAGAGTCATGGTTGACTTTTCCTTATGCTCAAACAAGTGACTGATGCAATGTAACAGTTGGAATTGAGGACATTTGCATATTTTCTACTCTGATCAAAACACGCTGGGCATAATGGTTATTGGACAGCTCCTGGCAGCTGAATTAGCTGGTACAAAACCAACAGGCATTTCATTACAGAATACGCCACATTCTTCGACAGTCTACCTAAAATAATGAATCTAAAGGCCACAGTCAGCGAAACATGAAACCATAGAGCCTTAAAGTGAACTCCGTTTTCAATGACGTTTGGTATATATGATCTCTTTCGACTTGAGTAACCTAACAATAAGATAGAACTTTCGATAATCATTTCCAGATTTATATATTTTTTACAAATTGTAATTTCAACATTGGCCACCAATGTTTTTTCGTCGCAGTGCATTCTGGGTAGTGATGTTAAATGGGGATGTTCCCGACACCTGTTTTTAGCAGTAGCCACAGTAGCAGCCCCTGGCAGCGATGAACGCTGTTCAGCCATTTCAGTTCGAGCCGGAGTGTGATCAGGGAAATGAGAGTGAAGACACAAGAAATGAGGATGAAGATGACTGGTGTGAAGAAACTCAAGTTGGTCATATTCAGTGGTGTATTTGTAGCTACTGCTAAGGTGGGCTGATCAAGGTATGTGGCCAGCGCCTCCTGTCTTTCACGCCTTTTTGCTCAGCTTTCGCATGTCACACGCGGCCATTTAGGCTCCTTGTGAGGAAAGAATAAAAAGGAAGAATCTGGGCTGAAGTGTCGAGAACACAGCCGCGGATCTTTCGGCACCTCAACTCTTCCAACCACATCCTCCCACCGTTTCCTCAACCTTCTCTCTCTGGGAAAGCTTGGAATGCTTACCTCCTTTTTTTGCATTCCGTCCTGATTGGAAATTGCATCCAAAAGCGGCGCAGTACGGTATTTTTAACTCTTTTTGCTGACGATAAAAGCTGGTTGCAAGTGGGTTGCTTAGCGCCGCAGAGAGCAGCAACGTAACAATCTTACAACACCCATTCTACGTCATCATTCCCAGAATGCTTTGCGCACGCTAAAACATGGCGACGATAGTGGATCAAATTATGGTCTAAAAAAATCTTTTTTTATTTTTTTATTATAGGAGTAAATTATAAATATATGCCACTGTATTTCAGTAGTAGTGGTCAGTAGTTGTAAAATTAAATTTGTCATTTCAATCGGAGCTCACTTTAAAAAGAAAGCATCAGACTGTAGTCATAGTTCATTTAGTTAAGTGACCTTGTCTTAAATGGAACCAGGAGACAAAAACCGACAAAACCAGGTCATAGGCACAGTTTGACAAGATCCAACACTGTTCTGATACATCTTTACAGCAACAACTAAGCAATAGATGAGTGTTATGAACTCGGGGACGAAAATGTTATATACTTACAAAACCCAATTCCAATAAAATTGGGACATTGTGTAAAACGTGAATAAAAACAGAATATGATTTGCAAATCCTTTTCAACCTGTATTTAATTGAATACACTACAAAGACAAGATATTTACTGTTCAAATTGATAAAACCTTTTTTTAAATTGCAAAAATTCTCTCATTTTAGATTTGATGCCTGCAACACGTTCCCAAAACAGCTGGGAAACCACTGTGCTACATCACCTTTTCTTTTAACAACACTCAATAAGCTTTTGGGAACTGGGGACACTAATGGTTGAAGCTTTCTAGGTGGAATTCCTTTCCATTCTTGTTTTATATACAACTTCGGTTGCTCAGCAGTCCGGGTTCTCCGTTGTCTTATTTTGCACTCAATAATGCACCACAAATTTTCAATGGGAGACAGGTCTAGACTGCAGAAAGGCCAGTCTAGTACTCACACTCTTTTACTAAGAAGCCACACTGTTCTAACACGTGCAGAATGTGGCTTGGCATTGTCTTACTGAGATAAGCATGGATGTCCCTGAAAAGGTCATTGCTTGGATGGTAGCATATGATGCTCCAAAACTTCTATGTACCTTTCAAAATTGAACGGTGCCTCACAGATGTGCAAGTTACCCATGTCATGGGCACTAACAAACACACCCATACAATCACAGAGAGTTCTGCGCTGATAACAATCCGGATGGTCCTTTTCCTTTTTGGCCCAGAGGACACAAAATAAATGACTCCCAAAAACTATTTGAAATGTGGACTCGTCAGACCACAGTACACTTTTCCACTTTGCATCAGTCCATCTCAGATGAGCTCGGGACCAGAGAAACCGGTGGCATTTTTGGTTGTTGTTGATATATCGCTTTGCATGGTAGAGTTTTAACTTGCATTTGTAGATGTAGCGACGAACAGTATTAAGTGACAATGGTTTTCTGAAGTGGTCTTGAGCCCACGTGGCAATATTCAATATAATGATAACAGTTTTTATACATAATGAGGCCAGTTTTTAATGCAGCAGCACCTGAGCGATCGAAGGCATTCAATGTTGGTTTTCGGTCTTGCCGCTTACATGCAGAAATTTCTCCAGATTCTCTGAATCTTTTGTTGATATTATGGACCGTAGATGATGAAATCCCTAAATTCCTTGCAACTGTGCATTGAGAAACGTTCTTAAACTGTTGGATTATTTGCCAACGCAGTTGTTCACAAAGTGGTGAACCTCTACCCATCCTTGCTTGTGAACAACTGAGCCTTGAGGGGATGCTCCTTGTATATCCAATCATGACACTCACCTGTTTCCAATCAACCTGTTCATCTGTGGAATGTTCCAAACAGAAGGTTTATGAGCATCCCTCAACTTTCATTGCCAGTCCCAGCTTTTTGGAAAGTTTTGCAGGCATCAAATTCAAAATGAGAGAATATTTGCACACACAAAAAAAATATTTCATCAGATTGAACATTGAATATCTTGTCTTTGTAGTGTATTCAGTTGAATATAGGTTGAAAAATATTGTAAAAATCATTATTTTAGTTTTTATTTACGTTTTACACAGCGTCCCAACTTCATTGAAATTGGGTTTTGTATATTCATCAAGAACAGTCTGGATGTGCTAACTAACTCCGTTAAGGGAGTATTTAACAAAGCTCCAGCAGGCTATAATGAGAGGAAGCTTAAATCATGTGCACCTTCAGAGTCCAGTGCATTAATTTCGAGTGCAAGGGGTGAATCCTCCAGATGTAGCTCTCTGGTGGTGGACACAATGGTAACGTCATAGATCACGTCGACGATTGCATCACAGCGCAGTACCTGTCCTGTTACTGTAAATAGAGGAGGGCAACACACTTTAGATACAAAGCACAACTACTAAAAAAGCTCAAATGGGTTTGAGCTGATAACAGCATAGAAATGTACTTGAATCATGTACTGTATATACAGTAGTTGTGTAGGTATGATTTGGTCAACGGCTAGAGAAGCATGTTTTAGAAAAAGACCTTTGAAACAGATGTGAGAGGACCAGTACGCATTTGCTATTTTAATTACAATGCCCATCAAGCTTCATAACTGCACGGGGGGGGGGGGGGGGCACAGCATTATAAAGCTACAAACCTCAGGTGTACACAAGAATGTGTTTTGCTTTAAACTAATGCACTCAAATATAGAAATACTAATGCATATGTTAAAACAGGAGTAAAAAAACCTGACATTTTAAAACAAATTAATAGTGTGAGAAATGTGCTAATGAAAACAGTATAACTGGGCAGGAAAATAAATTATTTTAACTTCATGTCTGGCTGGACTATTGCTTAATACTACAGTGCATTTAAATACAGGTAGACTGCGTGTACTTTTTTGCTCCACTGAGCATGTTTTTTCTAGAGGGAAAAAGAGAAATGTGTGCTGGTTTTCACATTATGTGTATGTTATCCAGTATTTTCAACAAAGCAATATACAGTGATACGGAAATTATTCAGACCCCCTTACATTTTTCACTTCGTTATATTGCACAGCCATAAGTATTCACACCCTTTGTTCAGTATTTACCGTATTTTCACGACCATAAGGCGCATTTAAAAGGCTTAAATTTTCTCCAAAATGGACTAGCAGAAATTATACAGTGGGTGTGGAAAGTATTCAGACCCCCTTAAATTTTTCACTCTGTTATATTGCAGCCATTTGCTAAAATCATTTGTTAGTTTTTTTCCCTCAACGTACACACAGCACCCCAGATTGACAGTAAAAAAGAAGAGCCTTGGTGAGTGAGGTAAAGAAGAACCCAAAGATCGCTTAAACCTAATTGAGCATCTCTGGAGAGACCTGAAAATGGCTGTCCACCAACATTCACCATCCAACCTGACAGAACTGTAGAGGGATTTGCAAGTAGGAGCAATGATGCCGGCATTTTCCTGTTTTCTCCACTTGCGCACCATGGATTCGCTGATCTTGAATTCTCTCGCGGCTGCTCGATTCCCATGTTCCTCCGCGTAACTGATAGCTTGCAGTTTAAACTCTGCTTCGTAAGCGTGTCTCTTCGTAGGTGCCATTTTCGGGGGTCCTTAGCCAAACCGATGTTGTTTTGCACAATGCACATACCGGCACTATATACCTACTGGGGACGTGCCTTTAGCGTCCTCTTTCACGCGCACTCTTCCCCCTTTAACGTCCGCATGCTGTCCTCAGTCACGTCCGCCTTTCCTCTATATAAGCAGCGTGTCGACAGGAAATGCTCCCAGTCAGTCAACCGGCGCGCTCATCAAAGTCACACAACATCATTTACAGATTTTGGAACTCTGTGCACACATAAGGCGCGCCGCATTATAAGGCTCCCCATTCATTTTGGAGAAAATGTAAGACTTTTAAGTGCACCTTATGGTCGTGAAAATACGGTAAATACTGAACAAAGGCTGTGAATACTTATGGCTGTGCAATATAACAGAGTGAAAAATTTAAGGGGGTCTGAATACTTTGCATACCCACTGTATATTGCAGGGTTAAAGAAAATCGCAATGTCATTTTTTTCCCAATAATTTACAGCCCTATTTCCAATGATATTTACCAACATCTTCAGCCAGAATGATGCTGGTCAACCTGGAGGGCTGCGTGGAAAGAGCTTGAAGGACCGCTCTCCTGGAGCAGCCTCGGCCAGTTTCTTCATCTATGGGCAGGACGCTCGCTACTTCTGGTCGTGTTGATTTCCTGGAAGAACAGGACTACACTGAATACTGTATATTGGTCAAGCACAGGAAGGTTAAGGAACTTTTCTCACCATCCTCGAAAGGAACATTGCAAACATTCAGGAAGAAAATTTACAGTGAAGGCCTAGACTGCATAGCGAATTCCGAAATGGCACTGAGCTCTTTCTATACCGCTCAATCGTTCTACTGTCTGATTAATGCATTTCAATAATTCACCATTTTCTCTATTTTATAGTCTTGGACATTTACATTTCCAGAACAGCAGCCTCTGAGATATGGCAAAAAAAGCATTTTGCCATGCTTTCATTTCCACATTCCAAAAAAAAAGGACAGCGCAAAAGGTCAAAAGCACTCAATGCCGAAAAGCTAATAATATCCATCCATTCATTTTCCGTGTGTTGTTTTTGGGATGTTGGAGGAAACCAGCGTACCCAGAGAAAAACCACACAGGCACGGGAAGAACATGCAAACTAAACACAGGCGAAGCCGGATTTGAACCCATGTCCTCAAAACTGTGAGACAAACGTGCTAACCAGTCGTACAACATGCCAAGCTAACAATATATAAAAACTAATATTTTTCTGATCCTTGCATCAAATCAGAAGACTATAAAAAAAATAAATGGCCCCTGATAGTAAATTGGTTCTCCACCCCTGTATTAAACCAAATGGCCAAGGTGGTTCAGTGAGATAAGACAAGTTGCAACTTTTTGAGTCAGTCTGTTAGGACTTGGTATGCAAGATGGCTATTTCAAAACACACTATGGATTGAAGTATGGAGATTGGGACTTGTTGGTGAAGAGACATTACCTCCAAACAGAGCCAAGTAGAGTAGCCAAAAATTGTACTCAAGTAGCGAATACAAATAACTCCTCAAAAAAAAAATACAGTACTTGAGTTAGTGAGTACTTAAAGAAAATGAAAAAAAAGTTACTAGGTAACTGGTGAGCATAAGTAACAGCATCAAATAGACATGTAAATTACACATGTGCAATGTCAGATATTTCCCACAAAATCGCAAATGGACAAAAAATAAAAATGTTTCCTCCCACATTCCAAAAACATGCATGGTAGGTTATTTGAAGACACTAAATTGCCCGTAGGCGTGAATGTGAGTGTGAATGGTTGTATGTATGTGCCCTGCGATTGGCTGGCAACCAGTTCAGGGTGTACCCCGCCTCCTGCCCGAAGATAGTTGGGATTGGCTCCAGCACTCCCGCGACCCTTGTGAGGATAAGCGGCTCAGAAAATGGATGGATGGATGGATGGATGGACGGTTTAAGTCATTCAAGCCTTACTGACCATAGACTCCCAGTGCAAGTCCAATATTAATATAATCTATATAAACTAACAAAGGTTCTTCTTTTGGCTATAGGAGAGTGCTCACCATGAGTGTACTTCTCCTCGAGGTTATTTCCTGGGAGGAGACAGTGGCTGCTCTTATAAAGTCTAATGTACACGAACAAAAGTGACACAGCGAATGTTGATGGACAAAGAAAGCTATACTGGCCAGAGATGTTTTTCGGGCTATTTTGGTCACACGCGGGCTCTCTCGCCCTCCCAAAGTGACACCCCGCAGATGCTGTGACCACGTGCAGGCAGGGTGTAATATGACACTCCCTCTGCGAGCATGTCCACTTTTTCTCCCTACTCACCATCTGTAGCAACCTTCAGTGGTTTCCAGTGTGAAGTTAATTCGTGTAACTCTGGCAAGTGGCAGCAGCACTTTGGGCATATTTAGCTTGGAGCAGCAAGTGTTTTGAAAAACGCCGAGAAATGACAGCCAAACTAAAGCGAACTGGTTCATTGTCAGCATTTCCGCTCAATGGGACTTATTGGTAGCGACACTAAAAGGAATAGAAACCGCAACAAACTTATTCCGCCTCATTAAAATACTGCAATCGATATAATCGTTGCGGGGTTGTGGTTTTCCATTTAAAAAAAATTATTAAAAAAAAAAAAAAACATGCACCTAAGCTAATACGAGCTGAGTACCCGCCATTAACAACTATTGGACTTCTGAGCATGCCGGGACTGAAGAAACGTCACACTCCAGCAACAATGACGCGTTTTCTTAAAGGTACAGTCGCATTTATTTCACGCTCGACAACTTGCTCGCTCTCAATGCATTAATGAGTCATGATTTGGCACCCCCAATTGTATCCCCTCTCCCAATTTGGACTCATCACGTTTACCGTACTTGAAAAAATTTAAGACCCATTTCACTCAATATAACTCATTGATCATCTTTTAAACAAACCATTCAACATCAAATATCGCTAAATTAAGAAGAAAAAAAATATATTTAAAACATATATTTTTTTTATGGATCCCCTGATAAGCATCGGCTTTCCCTTTCATACAGTACAAGTGCAATAACATGAAACTTGTTTCAGATGTACTGTTATTTTCTCCCACTTGGGTGAAGCACCCCGGTAACTTTAAAATTGAAATGGCTAACATCCATCCATCATTAGGGTGGTGCGCAAGCTGGAGCCTTTCCTAGCTGACTCCGGGCGAGAGGCGCAGTACACCCAAAATGGCCACCAGCCACAGATGTGCTAACCAGTCGTTCACCGTGCCGCCGATGGCTAACTTGCTAACATATATTATCAACCGATCGCTAATGAAGGCAATGGGGATAGTTTTGTCGAGAATGTTGAGTGTTGAATCTTGAGCTCTGTTTCTGGACACTGCAGATCGCGACTAAAAGTCTGGCTGTCTGTTCAATATCCCCACCAGCCTTTTGCCACTCACTACTGAGCAAGTACCTGTATATGTAATGCGAGCTAAAATTTATTCTGAAAATGTGGAGCACAATGACCATATATTATTTTCTCTGGCGTTTAGAGAAGGCCTTAGAAGATAAACCAATACGTTGCCAAATTCTAATGATCCATTCTGAGTTCAGTGTATACCATTTGCTCCTCCACTTTGAAGTCACTGCAGTTATGCACCTCCCACTGTGGTTTTCTCTTTAGAGAGATGCACAGCTTAATTAGCGGATGTACTGTGGTTGTGAAGGGTTTCACACCACTCTCCTTTGCCAATTGTGACATAAGCCTTTGTCTGAGACAGATTACACTACAATATAGTTCAAAAGAAAACAGCCCATCACCATCAGGCATAGAGTTCCAATAAGATGCATGAATTATTATAAATAATTGGAAAAATCTACACATACAAGACGTTGACACTATGTGCTTAGTGTGCTTAGATTGTCTTAAATCCTTCACCAGCACACGGATGACAATGAAGAATGAAACGCAAAAAGTTTGATTTATTTCGACAAGGCAGCGCTATTTAAGCTTCACATTTCATTAATGCACTTCACATTGTTATGTAAGGATAGAATGATATAAAGTCTGAGGTTTTAAAAAACTACCTGAATGTGGTATTCAATCAGCACTTCACCTAAAGGCTCCATTTTTTTTTCCATTGAAAGGAAGAACTACCTGTTATGCCTGCACCTTAGATTGATGTTTGTGTGAGTTCTTCGTTTCAATCAGTCACAGTGAAGCTTGGGAACCAATGATTAGAGATAGTTGTCACAGTCAAAAAGAAAAACAAAACTGTATTCTACGGTAAAGTTCAAACCATCAAACTTGACTGTAAGCAACTGTTATCCATTTTATAAACAACATTTAATAGAAAACCGCTGAAGATGACAGTGCCCTACATGTAAAGCAATCCACCAAGCCAAACAGGATCGTTGCACTAATTTAAAATGATGAACCCTGAATGTTTGCCAACTGCAGGGCGCAGACCCGATGAACCAAGCCAAATCGTAAAGATGTCTGTCACTTTGTGAAGACAGTAGGTCAGCAAAACACTGTTGTTTAAGTGTTACATTTAAAGTTGCTGTGTATATAATCATTCCATTCATGAAAATCTTTGGTAGATGATATCATTCAGAAAAAGACTGCTGCATCCCAAGTGTTTCCTCATCTGGCATGCATGGGCAGCACTGTCCTTCCAGCAAAGTTATTTACTTGGCGGCCTGACTTGACTCAGTGCACACAAATGGGCGCACTAGGCCATAACACTAAATACTTACTCAATATCAAACTATGGGATCAATTTCCACCAGAAATGTAATAGGCTTTAGTTTGGAAAGTATAGAGCTCTAAGGCCAGCGTGGTGAGAGGCAAAGTATGACCAGACATAACAATGCCTGTTACAATGCAGTGAAATACAAATTGGCCTCTGGGAACTATTTTGTGCACACTGACAAATGTAAGGAAGTGAAACCGTCTCAAATGATCACCATGGTACAACTTGATGTGAATGTGATGTTGTGAGTAAGGAGCCTAATCCATTTCATATTACATTGGTTTGCCTGAAATAAAACGTTGAGAAGCAAATGTTCTGATCTGTGTCATTAGACTTAAAACAATGAGAAGTCACCTTCCAGCTTCCTTTGGGATTAAGTCAGTCAATGCAATACAGTATTTGTAATGGCTAGTTTACACAAGCCTGTGGTATTTAGAGCGCTTGCATTGGAGAGCGTTTTGGCAGGCTTGCCATTTCATTACAACTTGAAAAACTTTACAAGACACAGCTGGGGAGTTATTTTTTACCACATACATATGGGTCTTAATTTCCTGTGGTGACGCCAGCCCCCCAACAGAGCAACAATCTGCTTTCGCTGCTTTCTGCAATTGTCACTATGTTGCGGAGTATGGAAGATGTGACATTAACTGGTCATGTTATTGGTACAGCACAAGTAGAGAACAGAATTTCTACAGCAGCAAAGTTTGCAGTAGTAGCATGTAAGAACAATAATATCAAAGAAAAACAAATTCCTTGTTGTGTTTTTAATGTTAAAATATAATTATTATTGTTATCCATCAATTTTTTTATTTATTTAAAAAAAGAAAAAATCATAAAGCACATTATTATTTCTTGGTTGGGATGTAAAATTACAGTTATTTACTGACAAATAGTTTCATTTGTGTTATGTTATGCTTGATTGATTTCTGATTTTTCAGAGAAACCCTATGAGACAGTTTAAATTTCAGTACAACAAAGTGAATTCAGTTTGAAATTCCTAATTTCTTTTGAAAATGGTAAAATGTAGTAACTGAAAATAATAAAAAACTAAATAAAATAAAACAGTCTGATAAAGGACATCACGATCCTGTAATGTCTCTTCTCGTTAAATTTGCGGCGCACTGTATGTACTTTATTTACATACAGTCCCCTCCAAACGTATTGGAACGGCAAGGTCAATTCCTTTGTTTTTGTTGTATACAGAAGACATTTGGGTTTCAGATCAAAAGATAAATATGAGACAAAAGTTCAGAATTCCAGCTTTTATTTCATGGTATGTACATCTAGATGTGTTAAACAACTCAGGACAGAGCACCTTTTGTTTGAACCCACCCACTTTTCAAGTGAGCAAAAGTACTGGAACAGAGATGATTGAATTAACTGAAAGTGAATAACATAATATTTGGTGGCATAACAATGCATACAAAATACAACGAAAAAACAGGAATTGACCTTGCCGTTTTTTGGAGGGCACTGTACATTGACTGCATCAGGCAATGAGACTGAGCAGATTGAGAGCAGTAGTGTGAGTGGCAACTGCACATGAATATTTCATACTATGTGAAAAGATTTGACTGACAAACATTATGTCCTATATACAGAAGTATATAAGCATTGTGTATCACATGTAACCGTTGAAAATGGAAAAACGCCAGCAATACTAGCAGCAGTGGTGTGACAGTTATACATATATAACGTATAAACACAATACAGTATAATACAATGCATATGCTGTACATACAGGTAGATGCAGATGTGAATGTAAACAAAACCAGCAAGAAGCAGGAATAAGCAGTGGCATTATGCAGTATGTGACGACTATACAGTTGGAGTGACAAGTTTACATACACTCATCATGGACATGAAATTCAAATTAATTTGGGGCTTTGAATGATTTATTTGAGCAATTTTTTTTTAAATACGGGTGGTATGAGTATACTCGTCAATTATTTACAAAAACAAAACAAAAATAATTTTCAGCACTCATTTGAATGTATTTTAGATTTTGAGTTTATTTAAATTGCTTGGTTTCCAAAGCGTAGCCCATACATGTTTAAAAGGGTTGAGGTCGGGGCTTTGAGAAGGCCATTATCCATTCTAAAATCAGTTGATGTATGTTTGTGTTACAGGAATGCCGATTATGTTTCAATCGTCTAGCTGTTGACTTGAATTATTCCATCCACTTTGCGCAGTGCACCAGTACCACTGGCAGCTGCAGAGCATGATGCTACCACCAGTGACAGTGTGTACTGTAGTATAGTGTTCTTTGAATTCAAACCTTACCTTGACTCCAATATGCTTCTTGTCACTATGGTCAAATAGCTCAATCATTTTCTTGTCTGATAAACAAATGTTTCTCTAGAGTACGTTTTGCCTATACGCAATGTCAGATGCAAATTTCAGTCAAGCTTGAAGGTGTTGATTTTGGAGCAGGGGCTTCTTTATTGGTCAGCACCCACTCAGTCCATGGCGATGTAAAACTTGCTACACCCTGGATAGTGGTGTTCCAAAAGTTTCCAATTCATTGCAGACTTATTGGTGTTTCCTGGGTTGTTGCTAACACACTAAGCTGAAAGACGGTTGACGACCTCAAAATTTTTCGCATTCACCTCAAATCAACAGCAAGCCAAGGAAATGTAGACACATTTGGGTGTTCCAGCAGGACAGCACAAAACAAATTGTGGAATGGATAAAGCAGCTTCTGGAATGACCTTCTCAAAGCTCTGACATCAAACCTATTAGACATTGTCAGACTATGCTTAAAAGCTGGGACCATGCTAGGATACCAACCAATTAAAATGAGCTGTACCAATTCTGCCACAGAGTGGTTACATTTCCAGCCAGAATTATGCCAGAACTTTGTTGATGGCTACAACATGTGACTGGTAGAGGTAAACAAGTTAAAGGACATTGAACCAAAAATTGGTTTAATAGGGGGACCTGTGTTTCGAATGGTTACCCTGTATGGTTCGAGAAAAAACAGAAAAGAAAGGAAATTCTAATGTGTACACCAAATGTCCCACCAAATTTAAAACTCATTAAAGATGCATGTTGCATAATCATTCAACCCTGGAAAAAGAATAGTTAAAATCAATAATTAAAAATTATATAAATTATAAATTAATACTACATTCACTATATGTAAACGTTTTACCACAACTATGCATTGATTAACAATATATATAATGAAAATGGCAAGATTAATTATTCATAAATACATTCTTGTGTGGAGGCCATTAATAGTAGTGTTAGTTGTCAGTGCCGGCTGAAGCCTTTATGGGGCCCTAAGCAACATTTTATTTGTGGCCCCTCTCCCACCATTGCAGTGTCACCACTTCTGCTTGTATACAACCATACAGGTGTTACATTTGCATATGGGATAAAGGAGGACCAAGGATTTTGATTGTATTTTTTCTTTCATTGATGAATTCATTCATTTCTTCCTTCTTGTTTAACACAAGCACAAGCAGCCACTCAGTTTGCTTATGCCTTGGGACGGTTTGGTTGGTTGAAAAGTGTGACAGAAGCAGGAAAGAAGGACTTACAATATCTTACCTTTGAAGCAGTCTGTCAATGAATGAGCTGATTAAGCAAAGCAAAGGAAATGTATTGATATAGCGCATTTCATACACAAGGTAACTCAATGTGCTTTACACGATTAAAAGCATTTAAAAACAAAGAGAGAAAAAAAAGTACAATTAAAACAGCGTACAGTGCAAGAAATATCATTTAAAAGAGGAAATGCTCTAAAAGGCATGAGAAAAAAAGAAGAGTTTTTAACCTGGACTTAAAAACATTCACACTTCGGGCTGATGTCACTTATGTAGGCAACTTATTCCATTTGTGTGCAGCATAATAGCAAAATGCTGCTTCACCATATTTGCTTTGGACTCTGTGCTTCACTATTTGACCTGAGTCTGTCGATCTCAGAGCCCTACTGGGTTTATATTCCATTAGCATTTCTTTCATGTATTCAGGACCTAAACCATCCATCCATCCATCCATTTTCTGAGCCGCTTCTCCTCACTAGGGTCGTGGGCGTGCTGGAGCCTATCCCAGCTGTCATCGGGCAGGAGGCGGGGTACACCCTGAACTGATTGCCAGCCAATCGCAGGGCACATACAAACAAACAACCATTTGCACTCACAGTCACACTTACGGGCAATTTTAGAGTCTCCAATTAATGCATGTTTTTGGGATGTGGGAGGAAACCGGAGTGCCCGGAGAAAACCCACGCAGGCACGGGGGGAACATGCAAACTCCACACAGGCGGGACCGGGGATTGAACCCGGGTCCTCAGAACTGTGAGGCAGACGCTCTAACCAGTCGTCGACCGTGCCGAACCTAAACCATTTAATGATTTATAGACCAGTAGCAGAACTTTAAAATCTATTCTAAAGCTGACTGGAAGCCAGTGTAAAGACTGGCGTAATATGCTCTGATCTCTTTGTTCTGGTCAGAACCCAAGCTCCAGCATTCTGAATGAGCTGCAGCTGTTTAATGCTCTTTTTGGGAAGTCCAGTCAGAAGACCATTACAATAGTCAAGTCACTTGAGATAAAAGCACGGATGAGCTTCTCCTTGTCTCCTTGACACATGCAAGCCTTCACTCTGGATATGTTCTTCAGAAGGTAGAAGGCAGTTTTAGTAATTGATTTGGTATGACTGTTGAAAGTCAGGTCGGAATCTATCAGAACACCAATGTTTCGGACTTGGTCTTTGGTTTTTAAAGAGAGTGATTCCTGGTATTTACTAACAGCAATCCTCTTTTCTTTATTGCCAAAAACAATTATCTCAGTTTTGTTGTGGTTTAATTGAAGAAAATTTTGGCTCATCCAGTTAGTTAGTCCAGATTAGTGTGTTGGTGTCCTGCATTGGTCAGAAGTCATTGTCCATCTGAGATGAAAGCTTTGTTGTCATTCTCCTCTCCCCCGTCTCCTTTAGTAACTCCAGGGGACATCCCAGGGCAAAGCTATATATTACATACTTTATACATATGGTAATTTTGTTGAGATGTGCATGCAATGATCAGATAACAAATTACAATCAAGAATATCCCTTTAGATTACCTCGCACAAACCAATGTGGCCAACGAGAAGTGATACACCTGTTTAAAC
This sequence comes from Phyllopteryx taeniolatus, assembly GCF_024500385.1. NCBI lineage: Eukaryota > Metazoa > Chordata > Actinopteri > Syngnathiformes > Syngnathidae > Phyllopteryx > Phyllopteryx taeniolatus. The sequence goes on along the minus strand of NC_084502.1, from coordinate 38,507,897 downwards.
AAAGACATAAGCACAGACCAATGTACCTAACAATGGACAGATAACATCCACCACGCCTGCTACATTATGGGGGAGGGGGCAGGGTATTGGGGGGTAGGTGGTAGTCACTGATGTCACTACAACTGACATCAGTTTTGGGGATTATTATGAGGAGGACTTAATCAATTAGAAATTGCGCAAGTCACCATTCAAGCATGCATGAATGAGAAATCACAATAGTGTGGGTGAAATTACATCTCTCAAATCAATGTGTGTTAGATGATGTTATCTCATGGGCTGAGAGCCACAACAGCACTCGGGGTTTCTTGCCCCAGCACAGAAAGGGGAGGTCAACTACTGTGGGAGGACAATTAGTTTGGTTTCTACCTACAGCACAATGACATCCCTCCTGTCAGAGGCAGTAAATGTTCTTAACCTACACTTCTAGGGTTCAGTCACAAGAATTCAACCACACAGATTTTTACTTATTTTATTAATGTGTGTTTATTTTTTATTTAATTTTTTATGTGAGATTTGGAAGAAAACTGCATAAATAGTTGTTGGAATTTCACAAGTGATAATTCGCCTGTGAATACACAAGTGTGTTGCAAAATAGGTGTTACTGCCATTTTACTATATCTGTGCAATATCCCCTCATATGCTGATGTTTTCATTTTCCTTTCTTTGTGAGGTCTGCTATCTAATGGGTGTCGACTGGCTACATTTCACAACGACAACAGCTTCCCCAAGGATTAGTCAGTTCCAGAGCTCCTTAGGTCCTGTTACCAATAAGTAGACCTACGTCATACATCTGCCTCCAATTGTGTGACAACCAGTGGCATTTAATCTGGAAAAGATTATTTGGAAAAAATGTTTAGGTAGGCTACATATTGTATCATGACAACTATAATACTCTCATACTGTCTGATGTACTTTTGGTAAAACATACTACATACTTCAAAGTTATTGAACCAGTAAGGCCAATTCCTTTATTTTTGCTGTAGACATGACAGTTGGCCACATATGGGTTTGACAAAAAGATGAATACGAGGCAAGTGATCATCACTTCAATTTTTATTTTCAGGTAGATCTGATAGACTACTTATTTGACTCGAACTGATCTGGTTGCGGCAGCATGGTAGAGTGGTTTATACATCTGCCTCACAGTTCTGAGTTGGTGGGTTTAGATTAAGGCTCTGGTCTTTGTGGCGTTTTCATGTTCTTTTTATGCTTTTGTGGGTTTTATTCAGGTATTGCAACTATCTCCCACATTCCAAAAACATGTTTCTTGGGTTAACTGAAGACTAAATTGTCCATAGGTGTACTGTAAATATGAGTGTGGATGGTTTGTATGTGGCTGGCTGGATGCCAGCCAATTGCAGGGCAGATGCTATGTCTTGAGCAAACATACGTCTAGGGCATACACCGCTTCTCGCCCAAAGTCAGCTGGGATAGGAAAGTGGTACAGAAAATGGATGGATGGATGATTTCATTGCAAATCCTAGCATTAACTCTCTGAAGCCTGTGTCTCATTAACATCACCAAACGTTTTTTTTTTCCTTTCTTCCTTTATGGCATTTTTCCAGGCGTTTCCAACAGCCTCCTTCAGCTGTTGTCTGTTTTTTTTTTTTTTTTTTTTGAGCGGGGGCGGTAGTCCCTCTGGTCTACTCTTGAGCAGGTAAAATGCATGCTGTAAAGCACAGGTGTCAAACTCGAGGCCCGGGGGGCAGATCCGGCCCGTTATATCATTTTATGTGGCCCGCAAAAGGAAATCGTATGCATCGTCTTCGTTTCTTGCTAAAAAGATTGTAAGCATTTTTTTTTGCCAATCTGCCTTTTTCAAGTAATAGTTGAACGAACCGTTTTCACTGAGTTCTGATTTCAAAACTAGTTATGCATCAATTTGTTATCTATATGTAATAATATGCAGTGATCATACATTTATATGGGTTCACAGTCATAAAGGTCATGTGAGGGAAACCATAACTACGATTTGGCCGGCGACAAATATGAGTTTGACACCCTTGCTGTAAAGGGTTTAAGTCTGGAACCATTGGAGATTGACTTGGCCTGTCAAAAACCTAAAACCATTTCCTCTGATGAACTCTTGTCTTGGCAGTGGGTTTTGCTGCATAATGAAGGAACTCCCAATCAGTTTGGTTGCATATTTCTTTTGGCAGACAAAATGTTTTGTAGACTCCTGAGTTCATTTTAGTGCTGCTACCCTGTTACATCAACAAATATTAATGAGTCAGTCCCAGAAGATGACACGCAAGACCAAACTTGTGTAAGGTGAATGCAGAATGATCGATTAGCTTATTAATTTTACAACAAATAACAACTGAGCTAAGCTACAGCTTTTATGTTTGGGATTATGACCAGATAATTTTTTTCTCTCTGCTTTAGCCTTATCATTATTGTGGTAAAGTTTTATCTTTCGCTCATCGTTCATTAAAACTGTCCAAAATTGTTCAAGCTTGTATCTGTACTTTTTGGCATATTCCAACTAGGCCTTCCTATTCTTCTTGCTAATGAGTGTTTTGCACCTTCTAGTGTACTGTAGCAGCTGTACTATTTGTTCCTAACCTTTGCTAGTGTCTTCTGAAGGTTGTTACTAATGTCTCTAACAGTTGTTTGAGGGTCATTCTTTAAAGCTTTCAAAATGTTTCTGTTTTCAGCAGCTGTTGTTTTCCTTGATACCAGTTACTTAGTACACCAGCATTTTAGTTCTTCTTCAGGGCACTACAAATGGTTGTATTGGCTATGGCCAATGTGAGTGCAATAGCTCTGATTGATTTTCCATCTTCTCAGTTTAACAGTTGCTTGCTTTTTTCCACACTTTGACAAGCTCTTTGTTTTTCATGTGGTTACACCTATAACCAGTATGAATAAAATCTTCAGGAGAAAAACCCAAATTTGAAACTGATCGTAGACATTCAGAGCTAACCATTTTTTTAATAATCAAGGTAATAAGAGAAACCTGGGCAACAGAAGCACCTGTTATTCACATGTTCCAATGCTTTCACTCACATAAAAAAATGAGTGGGTTCAAACAAAAGATGTTATCTTCTAAAGTTTTATGATGATTCAGATGTAAATAAGGCCTCACTGTTCCTTTACATTTGTAGGGACAGGTATATTGCATATAACCTCACAGAACATGGGGCAAAACCCCCCAAATCTTGTCATATACCAGTTACAGGGACTCAAATCTTTCCTACGCCACACAACAAAGAAAGGACTGGGAGAAGGAGCCCATTCAGACAATGTTACAGACACACAATGGAAATAGCAATAAAAATAGCATTGCGAGGATGATCATACATATTTATACATACGTATACATAAATCTTTTTTCCACTGTAACTTTGTCAAGACAGGTCAGTTGACACTTAAACTGTATCATAGTGGCAGGATCTAATGTATACTCAAAATCTACAGTAGTCTTTGTTTTATTTATTTTTATTTATTTACTTTCACAATGCAACAAAATAAATATAATAACATAACCAAAATCATAGGAAGAGATTGTGCTTGTGATACCAGAAAATCTAGTGGGGTTTATAAGATCATCTCACCTCTTTGTGAATTTGAAGCTAAAGACACATACAAATACAAAAATTACCTGCATGCAGTATACAATGAAAGTAAGGAAATTAAGAGAAAAATGTGCATTTATTGTAGCATGTATATGAGCGGGAGGGTGTTTGCGAGGTTTATTCTGAGATTACATTTGAAAGTATTTAGTGAAGTTGACATTTTAATATATTTGTTTCATATGAGCCCCCCTGTACCTTACGGAGAATTGGCAGCGCTAAACGTGAAAACATTGGGAGATGTAACCGATGTGCATATCTTGTACTGAAGTTCTGAACAGCTGGACTCTTGAACTAGAAGAAGGCTCTACAGGGCAGAGAAAACGGATATTCGAGTGCTGGGGTGTACATTTGATTATAGAGACAAATCTCATTATTCTGGACATGCATTTATAGGTAGCCTCGTGTGTATTTAATCGCAATGAACAAAGAACCTCTGTAAGGGGCCCACTTTGATTAATATGGGGCTTCTGCTGCATCTGCCCACAGATCTGACCGTTGACCCACTGTTGCCTGTTTAAGTCACTTTAATTACCGAGAAGATCAAAGTAAAAGACAACACAAATCTGCATGAATGGTTCAGTATAGTACTTGAAATCCATTTTTAAAATGCAAGCAGAATCACCAATTTAGCACATACAATTTGTAAAGGTCGATTTACAGTCAATGAACAGTCATATTTATCTTAAAATTGCTCTATCTTCATTACGTTCTCCTATTTGTAACAAACATCCGCTATTATATTTTGCAGAGACGGTAGTGGCATACATAAATCATTGCAAAGCGTTGCCAGTAATAGAACTGTTGGTCGGGGTTTGCACCCCCGCCCCCCGCCCCCTCACCCCTCCTCGCTTAGTTAAAAAAAAAAAAAAAAAAAAAAAGGCCAGGGCGCTCCCAACCCGCTCGGAAGTGGACCTCTCTCACATTTTTACGCACAAGTTTCATTCGGAAGCACAGCAGCTCTGCAGGTTTGAGATCAAGGTAGGAAGAAATACTTTGTGCACCATGGAATCTGGAGCCCTTTGCGATGGGACAACAGCAGCAATGCGGGAAATAGCTGTTGATATTTGTCGCTCTGCTAGTTCCATGTAGATCTTGCATGCTTGGTTATCAACTTGTAATTAGCGCTCAAATGTTGTGTTCTCCCCACAGTCTGTAGAAAAGTACAATTTCCCATTTTTACTGAAATATTCGTGTTGAAATGGTCTGTTTCTACTCACCCGGTGTGTGAAATTCATTGCCAGCCGTCTTAATGAACTTCTTATAGTAGGCCTAGACTGTGTTTGAGCGATCGAAAATCCAAAACAAGGTTTGCACGTGTGGTCTTACGTGAACGCGCTGCTTCTATCTCGGTTAGGGTCAGCTTTTGAGAAAATACCCAACAATTTAATGCTCATTCCACCTGACTGTCCAAAGAAATTACGAACTTTGAATACTCGTGACACTTGTTTGGGTATTTTTAGATCTTCCTTCACTATAGTAAGGCTACACAGCAAGGGGCAATGTGCCTTTTAAACTGAGCAGAGATCTGGTAAAATAATTTTGTACCCGCTGCGCACAAAGCCGACATTGATTCCCTAAGTGGTACTGCAGCAGTGCACTTTCGTGTTCCACCGTAGTTTAAGGTAGTGAAACAGATGTTACATATATTTTAATGACATGAAAATCACTACAGAGACTTCTAGATTGTAATACTTTTCGAATGGAAACTGCAATTAAAGGTTACAATTTTTAGTGTTCATTAAATAAACACTTGATCACAAGTTGTTTAAAATAAGAAATGCATTGGATATGTCATGTGTGGCTGGGGTTTTAAAAGCTTACTGTCGTTACAGCATCTCCATGCTCCATGCTTCTAAGATCAATAGACAAAGCTCTTTCTGACATTTGTCACAACTATCTGCTACCTCTTTTACAATCCTGGTTTCCATGAGAACCAAGAACTTGTGAAATTAAGGCTGCTTTAAACATTTGAGGCAGGACTCTCAACTGTTTAGTCACCCTGACCAGGTATTTATTTTATGAACCACATCTATCCATCCAATTTCTGAGCCGCTTATCCTCACTAGGATCGCGGGAGTGCTGGAGCCAATCCCAGCCGTCATCGGGCAGGAGGCGGGGTACACCCTGAACTGGTTGCCAGCCAATCGCAGGGCACATAGAAACAAACAACCATTCACACTCACATTCACACCTATGGGCAATTTAGAGTCTTCAAATAACCTACCATGCATGTTTTTGGGATGTGGGAGGAAACCGGAGTGCCCAGAGAAAACCCACCCAGGCACGGCGAGAACATGCAAACTCCACACAGGCGGGGTCGGGGATTGAACCCCGGACCTCAGAACTGTGAGGCAGACGCTATAACCAGTCGGCTACCGTGCCGCCTGAATCTATTAAGATAAAATGTCACAAATGTAGACAGTTTAGTAGACAACGCAAATATACCGCTACCAGCAGCAAAACAAACAAACAAATAAATGACAGGAAAAGCAAAATAGAAAACACCTGGTCTTCAGGTCAAAGTTTAGAATCACTTAGATTCTAAACTTTGTGCTGCTTGCCTACCTGTAGACAGTCTTCATACGAAGAAAACATCCGTCAAATTCATGTCTTGCGATACGAGAATTCATGACTTAGAACGTCATGCTAAGTGTGTGCTGGCCATGTAAACTTTATGGTTTATGTTATTTATTATGTGAGCTGTTCAGGGAGCAAGCGATCCAAGGATTTGTTGCGTCATAATGTTTTTCTGTTTCTCTACTGTTCATAAGCAACTGAAGATTTTTGCTGTGTTATTGTTTTCCATATTTCCCTGTCTGCCTTACATTTTGTCTGAATCTCACGTGATTAAATATAAACCATAGACTTGTAATCCCCGTGGCACCAAAAAATAGCCCTAGAGAAAACAGTATTTGGCAGACTATCAAAGTTTTTATGTCAAATAAAGACTTTTGAACTATTAATATGTCACAATTTATCATTTCCACAGGCCAATAGAAACACTTGGGTTTTTGTCTGGAATCCAACTGGAAAACCATTGTTGTCTTCTACCTCTACACACAAAATGAATGCACAGAGAGTTGTTTTGTGTTTGTGTTGGGTGGTGCTGTGCATGCACACTTGCCTTACCCAGAAGGACTGCACAGGTGTGGACTGCCCAGATCTACAGAACTGCATTGAAACCATCCTAGACCCAGGTGGCTGCTGCCCCACCTGTACACAAAGAGGCTGCTCCTGTCAAGGTTACCAGTACTACGACTGTGTTCAAGCAGGCTTCCGCAAAGGGAAAGTCCCAGAAGGGGAATCTTACTTTGTGGATTTTGGAAGCACTGAATGTGGTTGTCCCGAGGGAGGAGGGAAGATAAGTTGCCATTTTATCGAGTGCCCTGAAATTCCCCACAACTGCATTGATATTTTACAGCCTGCAGATGGATGTCCCCAATGTGGGCAAATTGGCTGTGCCCATGGCAACAAGAAGTTTGAAGCGGGAGACACCTTTCAGATAGACCAGTGTCAGTTTTGCCACTGTCCAAATGAAGGGGGTAAGCTAATGTGCTCGCCTATTCCTGGCTGTGAGCTCCAAAGTGTTAATAAACCCACACAGGTTTCTACCACTGAGAACACCAAAGCTTCGAAAGGCACTAACAGCTATACCTCCGAAACCAAGTTAGTGCTGGAAAACACACTTCCACTGTATAAGCCAGATCCACCCAATTTTGGCACAGAGGATTATGACTACTCACAGGCTGAGCTGACATCTTTCCCGATCCCAAATCTGGCCCAACCGACTTCAGTTCCATTCGCTTACCCCGAGACAATCTCCACCTCAAATGATGACAGAAAAAAGGCGCTGAGGAATCAACCCAAAAAATTTGAAACAGAAAAGAGCACTGAGGATGATGACATGCATAACCAGGATCCATCAAGCACAACGACTCAAAAAGAAACATCAACACTTCGAACAACAACAACAACCACACAAAGAGTGACACTGGAGAACCACAGACAACAGCAGATAAGTGAAGGAAATGGCAGTACAACAACCGTGGTGCAGCACATGGCACACAACATGGATGGGAGGCACTTTAGCGACCACAAACAGAGTCAAGGTAGTCGTATCAAGAATCATGATATGCTTCATTCTGGCAGCCTTAATGGACAAGAACAAGTTTCAATGGACCACAGGCAAACTATTGATGAGGAGGATCGGGGCTCGCAGCCCAAAATCCAGCTCCAGCTCCAGCCCACCAGGATAACTCCCTTCAGGATGAGGGAGGATGGCGAGCAACCCCAAAGACAACTACAAAACCTCTCCAACTACCAACCCCAGGATGTTTATAGAGAGGTAGAAGGTAAGTGTTTTTTCCTCTCTCCATATCTGTTGAACAATATGACATGCCTATGAGGTAGCACTTACATACAAAATACAGTGTACTCATTTGGACCCCCAGCAAGGACAATGTGGGGTCGCAACGATTGTGACATATTCATGTGACACATACGTTATCTCACATCCTTTCTTTTGAGGAGGAATTCATAATCATGCTACTCAAACTGGGAGTGGTTCTGGAAAAGCAATACAATTGTGCATGAACAATGTGTTTTCCTCAGATAGCATTTATCTAACTCTGGCTAAAGTGGAAAGGATTTACAATCATGAGTAGGGATGGGAATCAAAAACGTTTTGGGGGGGAGAACCGGTTTCCTAGGAATAATTTATTTGCTTGTCGCTTATCGATTAATCTTTTGTCACAGTGTTGGTAAGATTACTTGGGAAATTTAGTTGATTATGCTTTCAAGTTACCCTGTTGAACATGTAATAGTGTAACTATTTCAATTGCTTTCTCAAAGTAATATAAAAAAATACATTTGATTACATTTTGATTGTTCGTCTATGGCTGCAACTAATGATTATTTTAGTAATTGATTATTCTGTCAATAATTTTTTGATTAATGGTGAATCATTTGAAAAAAAATGTCCCTCCTTTAATCAAAAACAGGATGTTATTTCAAATTGACAATGCAGAAAATACACAAACATGAATTGATTATTATTCCATTAATGGTTTGGTCTGTAACACCCGTCTGAAAATCAGCAAGAATGTTGATGATTGCTTTCCAAAGTACAATAAATTTGACAATGTCTTATTTTGATTAAACACAAACAATCAGTCTTTTTTATAATAAATATAATTATTAATATATACTGCTTTATTATAATAATAAATATAAATACAGTGGAACCTTGATCGAGCAACTAATAGGGGCGGGGAGTCGTCCGATGTAGCCGATTGTCCGTTACATTGAAGCACTTTCTTTCGAGGCCGTATGCACCCATATTCCTGATTTTTTTTACCTGCCCTTAAAAGCCAAGTAAAGTACAAAGTTATTGTAAATAAATATTAAAAAACTTGAAAATATTTGAAAGTTTCAGATTTAATCCAAGTTTACCATGCCGGTGTGCTTGGTCATGGAGACATTATTGACATATAGTACTCATCATAGGCGAGTCGCTTTCATGAGCCGTGAGAAATTAGTGTGCTTCCTAGTTATAAATCTGTTGCCAAAGGCAAACGACTTGACAAAAAAACTTTGACTGCACCAAAAATAGCATATTCCAGACTCCAGAGACTTGTGTTTTGTATTCCTCAGAGTTAACACCGCAGCCATGCCGCTCTTTCTCTACTCTATGTACAATAGATATAACCATCATCACATGGTTGCCACGTCAATGCGCCACATTCAACGTTCAACGTAGGCACGTCTCATTGAATTGGATCTAGTAATATTCAAACTGTATCTGTGACCTGGAAATACGTTAATCCCATTCTCTGCCTGCATTGCGCCACGGCGCCAGTGAACAACAGCAGCCAATTCTGGAACTAACAGACTTTGTCAACGACATTTTAAGTGGCAAATGAAAATTATTTTTAAACACATTGTTCAGTCCCAATGGTTCGTTTTATCCAATATCTGTTATCTCGGGGTCCGTTTTATCGAGGTTCCACTGTATTAATATTTAGTGTTGAGAGGCTGAAATTATGACGATTTGGAATTAATTATTACTTAATTATCAAAAATTGTTATTGATTAATTTGATAATCGATTAGTTGTCGATTAATCTATTAATTGTTGCACCTCTACTTTTGTTAATTTTGAATGAATGCACCAACAGGACCCTTGATGTTTCCTCTAAAAAAGGGGATTAAAACCATAGATCATTATTTTGGAATTAACCACATACTTGTTCTTTATGTCAGTCAAAATGTCAGTCAAACTCATCGATTTCACCACAAAGTTGCGCTTCTTACGGTGGCCTGGAAGTGCAAAACAAATATAACAATTGTGAAACACTTTTACATTTCAGAAGACAAATTACCAAAGCCAAAACACTTTTACATTTCAGAAAACATATGAAAAAAAGGAGAAACCTTTACATTTCAGAAAACAAATTAACAAAAGCCAAAACACTTTTACATTTCAGAAAACAAATTGCCCAAGTCAAAACACTTTTACATTTCAGAAAACATATGAAAAAAAGGAGAAACTTTTGCATTTCAGAAAACAAATTAACAAAAGCCAAAACACTTTTACGTTTCAGAAAACAATTTAACAAAAGCCAAAATACTTTTACATTTCAGAAAACACATTAACAAAAGCAGAAAGGCCTTTACAAAAGACGAAACAAATTACAATTGAGACAAATCGGAAAGGGAACGTCCAACTTTATTAGGAATCCAGGGCATTTTCCTGGAAGGACTCGCCCTGCTCCAATATTACTGACTCCAGGACACACGCCGCTGCACTATGATTGGCTGCTGTATCCGTGTAGAACACGTTCTACTGCTTCCACTGCCAGACGGTAAAAGAAGTACGTGACTTATTAAGTGTGGCGGCGTTAATATAAATGCCATTAAACCTAAAGTCTGCCGAACACTGTGCAATGTGGTCGAACCCGACTGGACCGAACCATCGCATAAAAATAAGAGTTGCCGACGCACCCCCGCATATTCAAGTATTTTTCACATGGACACCCTGAACAGCAAGCCTGTATAGGCGTTTGATGCTGTATATGCATGTACTTGATCACATTTCTTAAACCATATAAAGAGAGATTAAGAGTTAAGGAAGAAGCAGGTTATTAAAGAGAGAGATGCTGGCGAAAATTAAAGGGAAAGTGTGGATATTTGAAAGGAAGCTGCCGGCTCCATTCATTTGAACATACATTCTGGTCCCAAACTTTGCTTTTTCATGCACAGGCACATTATACCTTATGAATATAGGTTAGTATTGTTGTAAAACAACATTTGATGCTTTACAAACTATTTATATGGCTTGAGCCGAGGAAAAGCGGCGGCACGGCTCACAAAACCGGAAATGTATTTTCACCGTAGGGGAAAGCTTCTGTGCATTTTGATTGAATGTAAACTGGGATGTTAAAATGCCGTGCAACGGAAATTATAATTTTGAATTGCGTCAAAACGTGGGATTTCTAAGAATGTCTGTGAAATGGGACGTTCCCTTTCCGGGTTGTCTCAATTGTAATTTGTTTCCTCTTTTGTAAAAGTGTTTCTGCTTTTGTTAATGTGTTTTCTGAAACGTAAAAGTGTTTCGGTTTTTGTTAATTTGTTTTCTGAAATGTAAAAATGTTTCGGTTTTTGTTCATTTGTTTTCTGAAATGTAAAAGTGTTTCACAATTTGTTATATTGTTTTGCACTTTCAGGCCACCATAGGTTCGAGATCATATTTGGAAAAAATTGTCGTGTTTAAAATTACGGCAGAATGGCACATGACCAGAGAGAGCCAATCACAAGCATTAGCTTTAGAAGAAGGAAGTGATATGAAAGAAATAAATAAATCTGTGCTTTTGCAGCTATTTTTCAAATGTAACTAAAGTTGCAATTATGGACATTTTCAAAGGAGCTGGAATTTAATTACACATTTTCTCACAGTAATGTAATGGATTACAGTGACATAAATTTTGTTATTAAATTACATAATCTCATTACATGTAATTAGTTACTACCCAACACTAATCGCAAATGAGTCAAGTGTATTTTGGCTCGGAACTTTTACAAAATGTTGTCAATATCGCTGTACGATACAACCCCCTTTCGGTTATAGCGCCACTTTGATTTATGGTGTATTGTGTTAGCACTATTGCTACACAAAGTAGCGTCTGAGACAGTAAGACGACAACTTTCCCTTTTCTGTTACGTCATGGCGGCACGGTGAACAACTGGTTAACACATCTGCCTCACACTTCTGAGGACCCGGATTCAAATCCGGCCTCGCCTGCCGAATAGTTGTTTGTTTATATGTGCCCTGCGATTGGCTGGCGACCAGTTCATGGTGTACCCCGCCCCCTGCCCGCAGTTAGCTGTGATAGGCTCCAGCATACCCCCGACCTTAGTGAGGGTAAGCGGTGTAGAAAATGGATGGATATTACGTGATCATTAATTTCATGCAATTTTAAGGAAAAACACAATCTGTGAGGCTGACGCTCTAACCAGTCGGCCACCGTGCCGCCGGAAAAACACTATATCGGGATTAATATCAATATCGGGTTATACATTATATAAAACTGTCCATATCTCATAGCACTATGCAGAAACATCTTTTGTAAGTTCATATCATATATATTGTATATTATGATAATGACATAAACGATATAATTTATCATTGGTATTGTTTCATTCCGTCACGCAAATGAGAATCGATAAGGGAAACAATAAGGAATTGGATTGATAAGCAGTATTGATTAGGGAATCGGAATCGCTAAATACTTCATTTCAATTCATCATCGTTTATTCAACAACTCCCATCCCTATTAATGAGCTTGGTAAATAGGGTGCAGTATGAACCAGTTGCCATATTAAGATTATTATCCTTCTAATATGTACTATATCAGATATTGCGTAAATGTAGGATTTCTATGAATCCTTCATATGATTACCAGAATGTCCTTCAAGAATACAGCTCCCTCCATCTACTACGGGCAATGCGATAGAAAGTAGATGAGAGTGATGCAGTGTTGAGAGTATGACTTGTTCTGGAAAATCGACATTTGAGCACCACCATCCAGAACATGGCAGTATGCAATACTATTCCTGGGCATTTAATCCCTTACCAGAAATCACATTTTGTGTAATTTTGTATAATGCACAACGATATCATTCTTGACTGAAAAACTTTTATTTTCTTTGGCTAAAAAGAAATTGCTTTAGAATTCTAGGAAGTATTTTCTATTTTCTCCTTCACCTACTTTAAATGGTCTGATTTTTGTCTGGGCCTGTCAGACCTCCTTCTTTCAGCACCTGCCCTCTGTTGGTATGTATAATATATTTTGAATGCATCTCAGAAGTGTTTCTGTGGGGGTGAACTTTCTGAGTTGTGTCAAGTTGGTTCTGAGGTGTTAAGATGAGGACTAAAAGTCAGAAATGTTCATTTTTATTTGAGCTCTCTTAGGGAATGGTACAGACCATGTCACGCCCGACTCAAGTGTGAGCTTTCCATTGTACACTAGTGCATGTGGATGGAATTCAGCTTTTCACAAGGATATGGATTAAACAAAAGATTGATAATGACTTTGTTATTTTCATTATCAATCAGGCATTTTAGGAATTCTGTGGTTAGAGTCACACTGAACTGTACTGTATGTGTTCTTTATCATTACCTTATATAGATTTTGTTTGGTATCATGGCAATATGTGATCATTTTAGCATAAAATGGTCTCAGAGAGGAACCAAATCTCTAATTCGGATCTTAAGATGTAAAATTTAGGATACTCTGCATTAGACAACCTTTTTAATCAGCCTATCAGCCTACCATGTTCTAAAATAAACGTTTCACTCTCAGCAGCTCATTTGTTCTGTCTGTCCAAACAGATGCAGACTGTGCTCAGGGGGAGAGAGGGTTGGGATTGTTCATGATTTCTTGTGCTGGGCTGGACTTTGTATAGGATTGCTTGGGTGTTGTACCCGCATGTGGCATACTGTAAGACCGGTGTGATGAATGCAGCCACTGGATTGACTTGATTGCCAGATACAACTGAGTGTTACTTAGAAAGCTGGTGTGATTACTCATCTCCCGTGAGGTTGCTACTTTCCCAACCTTGCCAGTAATCAGCTCATCTGAAGCTTACATCCACATATGCTCACTTCCTTATTACTTTTTCACTTGGATACCCACCATCACCTTCAACCCGACCAGATCATTGTTATACTCTGCTACGCAGAAGCACCACTTGGCTGAGGCTTAAATCTCGGAGGTGGGGGGGGAAACCCTCCAAATAGGTTATTAGCATTGTCACACGATGCAGCATGTGAGAGTGAGCTTGACAGATGTACTTTCTGAAATGCAAGGTGAATTCCAGAGTCGACCTTTGCCAATGTGTCACCACCGAGAACATCAACGAGGGCGATCTCGGGTTGAACTAGGGTGTCTTCCAGATCATTTACAAGAATTCCAGTGAATCTGCCATCCACAAAATGTCTTGCCTCAAAGGAAGCCTTGTGTACTTGTCATGTGCTGCATGATACTGCTCAAAAACTTTGCTCCAGACACAGAAAACCTTTCGTTAAACAGACACACAATGAAAAGGCAGCTGTATGCAGATGTTAGCAGACTCAAGATACTCAAATATTATTTGTTACATGAATAAAATAATCAATAACACACTTCAGTTAGGTTCCTGCTTCCCAAAATCAAGACATCTGTTGCTTTGAATGAGCCTTTCTTGCTTTCTGGTTTGGAAGCAGACCTTGGAATAGACGCAGTTTACAGAGGAAATGGAAATGATTTTGTTTTTAGTTGAACATGCGAAACCAATTGAATGTTCATTTTCTAAGATGTTGAGCTATTGAAAATGAATTCAACCTGTGTTTTTGAGAAACATAACCAAGCACATGCTACAAGAATTTAATGCACCATTCGTCCTGACAGCGTGTCACAGGTTTTCATCCAGCCTTAAAAGGGACTTGCTTGCGCCAGAGTGTTGGCTCCTGGCAGTTAAGTCTCCTGTAGCATTGCGCTAACATCTGTTTGCAGTTTGTTAATTTTTTCTTTTTTTTTGTCTGAACAGAAATTTGTGTGTTAGCTTAACATCGTGCTGTTGTCATGGAATATATAACATTTGTTGGAATTGTATTGTGACAGTGCTCTAGCACTTTTTGGAGTATAATGTGTTATTATTTGTTAAAGCACATAATAATTTAGCTGTGTGGTAGACCCTGTTAGCAGTTGATTAGCCTTTGTTCTCAGTGTCTCAACTGTGTAGCCACATTCCCAGTAGCTTCCTGGTAAATTGGTGCAGCAGAGGCATAACAGTAGAATAGTGATATATTTGGCCATCTCTTTCAGAAACAACTCATCGAAGGAGAACATTGCGGTGCAAATTCGCACAACCAACTCCGCATGCGTTGCAATGTCATTCTGGCTCTGTTACAGCGCTTGTAATACTGTAGGAGCGTTTGCCGTGTCATCACCAAGTGGTCAAGTGGTGTGTCAGTTGGCAAAAAGACTGTTCATTGAATGACGGTAGTCTTGTTATCGGCTGTACATACAGATTTGTTAAGAATGATCCTAGGAGCCTTTACCGCATAACCAAAGAATCCTCAAAGCTCGTCAAAAGCTTTGGCAGCCATTAAGCGAGACAAGTGGAACCTACTGACCGACTGTGTTTGCTTTCGACACTTTATATAATGGTAAGCCATAACATAACTTCATATGATTTTGTTTTGCAGTATAATATTATGATATTAGATGTATTGTTCCGATTAAATATTTCTAATTTTCAAAGCGATGAAAGATTAATCTCACATTAGCTAATAACTTGCATCTCACTTAAAATAATTGATGCATGCGTTACTTTTGGTGAGATGTCACCTTTTATAGTACACCTACTATTGTATACAATTTATGAATATGAGCATAAAGCTTTTACCAAATATGCAAATACAAGTCACGTATCGAGACGTTTCACCATCTGAAGATTCTTCAATCAACAACTGAATGATTAACACTATGTATCAAGAGACTTGTAGGCATTACATCTTTTGTGTCAGCCCATATTAAAAGGTGTCGATCAACCGCACTGCCTCAGGTTAGGCCAGGTGGACAGATTCGGCACCCATTTGTATGTAACTGCGTATTGATCAGGCAAATTCTAGTTGCCACTGTTGTTCAAAAGCTTTACTGCATATCTTTGCTTGGCATCAGCTGGCACAAACTTGCATACTGCAATAAAAAGCAATGACAACTAAGTTTGTCAGCCACTGTTATAGGAAGCGCTAGGTGTTTCTGACAATCAGTTTTTGCGCATGCCTACAATTAAGTCACACTCCTCATCGGTGACTGCTCCTATACGTTGGAGAATGGCAAATTTAATGTACATATATACATATGTACATATGTACATATATACACACACATATGTGTGTGTGTGTGTATATATATATATATACTATACTATAGTATACTGTATATACAGGAAGTCCTCGAGTTACGACGCACTTGACCTACGACGTTTCAACTTTACGACGCCCGTGCCTTGTCCGCCATTTTGTCCCAGCACCATAGTGTTTCTGCTTAGCTAGCGCATAGTGCTTGTCTGTGTTTGTGCGGCGGGAGTATCTTTGCCTTTTTCGCTTTTTTCACACTCTCAGCAGTAATGGTAAGGACAGCATCTTATTTTTTTATTTTAATGTATTTTAGTTTCTTTATACGAAGTGTTAACCTTTCCTGCTACGGTCACCTGACCGTGGTCGGGAGACGAAGGGGTTAACTCCCTTCTCTCGTTGCACAGCTGAGCTGGGTGGCGGCAACAATAAAGGCATGAAGTACCGATTTGCTGCTTTAATGGCTTTATTAGCTCCTCTGCACATTCAACGTCCAAGGGTCCTCCGCTAATCGCGACTCTTCCCCAGTCACCGTCACTACACTTGCTACTGTACACACTCGCACCGGCGCACACTCCTTCCTCCTTCGCAGTCCCGTCTCACTCACATATCGACGCACACGCCCACACACTGAGCTTGCTGTCACAATCACATGGGACAATACCCGTAACAGAAGTATTTCGCCGTAAATTTCGACTTTAACGGTGAAATCCGACTTACGCGGAAAATCGTGTAGGAACGGAACTCGTTCGTAAATCGAGGACTTCCTGTAGTATAATAGAGAAAGCCTTCTGTGACCTGTGGTAAGTGAAATTTTATATATATCCATCCATCCATTTTCTTTACCGCCTATCCTCACTAGGGTCCCGGGCTGCTGGAGCCTATCAAAGCTATCTTCGGGCGGGAGGCGGGGTACACCCTGAACCGGTCGCCAGCCAATCACAGATTATATATATATATATATATATATATATATATATATATATATATATTCTGAGCCGCTTCTCCTCACTAGGGTCGCGGGCGTGCTGGAGCCTATCCCAGCTGTCATCGGGCAGGAGGCGGGGTACATCCTGAACTGGTTGCCAGCCAATCGCAGGGCACATCGAAACAAACAACCATTCGCACTCATGCCTACGGGCAATTTAGAGTCTCCAATTAATGCATGTTTTTGGGATGTGGGAGGAAACCGGAGTGCCCGGAGAAAACCCACGCAGGCACGGGGAGAACATGCAAACTCCACACAGGCGGGGCCGGGGATTGAACCCGGGTCCTCAGAACTGTGAGGCTGACGCTCTAACCAGTCGGCACCGTGCCGCCTATATATATATATATATATATATATATATATATATATATATCTATATATATATATATATATATATATATATGTATATATATATAGATATCTATAGATATATCTATAGATATCTATATATATAGATCTATATATATATAGATATATATATATAGATCTATATATATATCTATAGATATATATATATGCCCGATGACAGCTGGGATAGGCTCCAGCACCCCCGCGACCCTAGTGAGGAGAAGCGGCTCAGAAAATGGATGGATGGATAGATATATATATATATATCTATAGATATATATATATATCTATATATAGATATCCATCCATCCATCCATCCATTTTCTGAGCCGCTTCTCCTCACTAGGGTCGCGGGCGTGCTGGAGCCTATCCCAGCTGTCATCGGGCAGGAGGCGGGGTACACCCTGAACTGGTTGCCAGCCAATCGCAGGGCACATAGGAACAAACAACCATTCGCACTCACAGTCATGCCTACGGGCAATTTAGAGTCTCCAATTCATGCATGTTTTTGGGATGTGGGAGGAAACCGGAGTACCCGGAGAAAACCCACGCAGGCACGGGGAGAACATGCAAACTCCACACAGGCGGGGACGGGGATTGAACCCTGCACCTCAGAACTGTGAGGCTGACGCTCTAACCAGTCGGCCACCGTGCCGCCTATATAGATATATATATATATATATAGATATATATATATATAATTTCACTTACCACAGGTCACACAAGGCTTTCTCTTTTATAGCTAGTACAAGAGTAGTACATTAATATGTGTACTACTCTTGCCCTAACTATTAAGAGAGAAACCCTTGTGTGACCCGTGTGTTAAGGAGTTGATGCAGTGTTGTTGTGTGCTATTTGAAACATAAAGAATCGCAGTTTATCCTTGTCTTATTCTTCAGGCTGCAGGTGAGTGAAGCGGTAACTTACCGCAAGGAGGTGTAATTGTATTGGGGGTTACAGTGTGCAACCACCAGAGCCTAATGCAACTCCTAATATCTTGCATCAACTTACATTAACCCTATCATTAAAAATAACCCAACAACAACACAAAAAGATGACATGATTGTTGGCTAAGCATCTGAAGGAGATTAATACTTAGGTTGTCAATCGAAACCCAAACTGGTTTTAGTGGAAATGGAATCATTCAAACTGTAGAGCAGTCCTCCCTGCTATGTCACAGCCACCTGTTGGACTGTGATTATGTGTTTCAGAAGGCACAGTATCTCTGTAAGCACAGATGTCAAAGGTGAAAAGAACTTTGTCACCTTCTTACATTTAACTGTAAGCGCATACTGGCTATATACACAAATGCAAAAATGTTTTTGTGCTTTCATATAGCACCCATCCGAGAGGACTGGATGTCATAGGCCCTCTTGTTAAAATGTTGGATTTATTCTACCCAGTCCAACTGTATGGTAAATCACTGCTAATTCCGCAAAACACAAGCCTTGATTAGTGGTAGTATGTGGCAGGCTTTATGACACTCCAGACGTGTTGCGAGCTGTACCTGTTGCTTGTTATTCTACCCACATATTTTCCAAGAGGCTGATGTCAATGATTTGGATTTGGACTAATAGACAGATACGATGACAGGCTTGGAGAAGAAAGATGCTCCTCACCCTAGGCTCAAAGGCAAGATTGTCTGTACCCTTCCGTTAAAGAATGAAAAACCCAGAATCATCACTGAAATAACTTGAAACTAGTGAGAGCTGAAATGCATCATGACAAGCCACAATGCTCCTGGGCAAATGTTCTTATGACGATTGTGGGTTTTTCTTACTTCAACTAATAGGTACCAACAATTTTGCTTGTGCCAGCCCATGTATACAAAGAAAAGAACACTCTACTGCTGTGAATTCTCAAGTGAAATGTCCTGTCCAGTGTCAAAAACTTAACGTTAGAGTTGCAGGTCACAGGTCTTTCAAAAGGATAAGACACAAACATAGTTAATAAAAACAAGAATGGCTAAAAACAAAACACTGCACTATTCTGAAGAGTCCTTTTAGAAATACTTTTGGACCTCTGCAGAAGAACTTCCCTCATGAATAGTGAACTAAAATATCTGTCGAGACATGCTCGAAGTCTCACATTGAGTTTCTGAAATTGTTTGATTGCAGAAATTTCCTCAAAAGGTGGTGCAATAAAATATTAATTTAAGGGTACTGTCATTTTTGTCCAGGCCGTTTTTACTATTTTTTAAAGATTTTAAGACCACAAAAATAAAACAATGCCTGACTTGTATTGGTTTAAGTTTCAGTAAATTCTTATTATAACTTTTGTCTATTATTTTTGGTTTTCTTTTATTAACAGAGGAGTATCAACAATTTTGTCATCCTGTGCAACCCAATATTGCTCGAGATTACTACATGGTTATTCAGGTTAAAATAGTTTATTATTGTTTATCCACCCATTGTTTTGGTAAGATTCTGCACTTCTCTTCATGTCTTTGTGTATGCTTTTAACTGTCAATGGATGAAACTGAAGTAAGGCTCACTTAAGAGTTGATTACATAAAATTTAAATAACACAAATGGTAGGAATAATAATTAAAATGTGTGTTCTTGTTTGAGCTACATATACTTTGGTTCAGATAGGCCTTATAGATCAGTCATTGGACCACGCGTAGATTTCTGCAAATTATGTACACTTCAGTCACTCTGAAATTGTGAGTGTGTCATAAACGGAACAGAGGACGGGACCCAAAATGCACGACTCCAATACAAACGGACAGTTTCGAAACAGAGAGGTTTAATAAACGAGCAGAGGTCGGTACACAGGCAGGCAATCCGAAAAGGCAACAGTATCCAAAAAACGTGAGGCAAAGAGGCAAGGTCAATAATGAGAACAGGGTCTCGACTTACTATGAGTCGGTGACGTGGAAACAAGGAATGCTGGAACGTGACAACAAGGTACAACAAACTGGCGACCAGAAAGAATGAGACAGGAGGTTAAATGCATTGGGTAATTACGGTAAACGAGGCACACGTGGGGAAGATGCTCTCAGGAGCAGGTGTGTACGAGACAGGGGGAAGACAACAACCCTAACACACACCCATGACAGAGTGATTGCCTGGCTCCTATTATGTAAACAAGCAAGTCAAAGAAAGGCATTCTTACAAAAAAGCAGGTGTAGAAGTTTAAAACTCTAGAACAGCCCCAGACAGTCTGAGATGATAGAGCTCTTTTTAAAGCAATTGCAATGTGATTTTTTTTAGGGGGGCCAGTTTATGTTTGACATTTCCTCCACCCCTAAAAGCCTCTTAATCATAAACACCATAATTAGAGAACCACATTCTGTTTTGTTATTTACATGAGGCATTGATAGTACTCTATTGTGGTTCATTTTGTAGACATTGGTGGCGTTGATGTGGGCTCAATGCGCACTCAATCTCTCATTTATAATCGCCCTGTGATTTATTGGTGATTAGTCCGAGGCCTACACTGTGGGAATTCAGATGGTTTCAAGACCAATTCCTAGATGGTCAAATCACTTGGCTGATTAAAGTCTGGTTGGGCATCATCAGTTCAGAAATATACTATATTTTCCAAAGTGAGCCTTTTCCCCTCCCTCCTCTGGATAAAGTACATGTACAAATCATGTTAGGAAAGGTGTTGTTGCATGTACAGTATAGGTGCCTTTGTCTCCCGAGTGTTTGGTACAGAATAGCTATCAGGCACACATAAAAGGTTAAGCACATTGTTTTGTTTGCAATGTTGTTTTTAGCTTTATCAGTCCACAAATGTTGAAAAGGCCTTCGTCATCTTTTTTAGTTTTGACAGTTGACAACAGTTTGTCGAACAGCATCAACCAAAACATACAGTATAGTGTGAGAAGTCAAATTGTGGCTCTCCGTCACTCTGTACTGTGTGAGCACCTCAATAGTTAGGTTTCATTTTCCATCGAAGATGCTTAACATGTACAGTGCGAGTTGGAGTTTACAAAAAAAATATGACACACTTCAGTATTCAGAAGACAGTCAGACTTCCCCAGTTTAAGGCAGCAGGGATAGGTTCCAGCCCTTTCCATGGCCCTGAACAGGATATGCAGTACAAAAAATGGATGTACTCTATGTTTTGAAACTTGATCCCCATTTTGGTCAAGCAGTTACTTGACAGCTAAAACACCATCAGCCATGTATGTTCCTACAAATGTTCATGCTTTTTATTGCAATGCCTCAAGACCTATTTAAATACCTCTCCGGAAAGTGACCAGTAGTTGTTAGTTCATGGCCATAGTTCACCCTTGGATGTCAGAAATTCTTGATGTACGAGGTGAATGTGTAGCACAGGATGACTTAGAAGAAAAAATGTTGATGAAGCGCACACCTCCACCAGAGCCTTACAACCACATAACATTGTTGACACATACTTACTATGGGAGGGAGCCATCTATTTTATATACCGCTTGTTGTCATTAGGCTTGCGGGTGAACTGGAGCCGTTGCTCATCTGTAACGACTTGGTCTTGGAGCCAAAGGGCCACCTTTTGAATCACGCTGCGGACCAAATATAAACATGGCGATTACTATTTGGAGACATGCTAGGCTGCTTGAGGGCTACTTTTGGGGTGCCCTTGAGCAAGGGCCTGTCACCCATGCCCCAGCTCAAGAGGTGCAGCACTGTTTGCACGCCACTTTCTGAATCTCTCCTTGCATGATTGCATGTGTGTGATCTGGTCTTCAGTGTGCTGTGCAAAACAAAATTCACAGCACTGTAAATTGAATTTCCCCTTGAGGGATTATGAAGCGTATAATATCAATCCATCCATATTCCGTACCGCTTATCCTCAATAGTGTCGCGGGTGTGCTGGGGTCTATCCCAGCTGACTCTGGGCGAGAGGCAGGGTACACCCTGAACTGGTTTCCAGCCAATCGCAGGCATAATATATATATTTTAAATAACCAAATTAAATTCACACCTGTATACAATTTAGAGTTTTCTATCAACCCAACATGCTTGCTTTGTGGAATGTGGGAGGAAGCCAGAGTACCTAGAAAAAACACAAGCATGAAGAGAACATGCAAACGCCACACAGGAGGGTCACAGCTGATATTTTAAACGGGAACCTCTTGACTCTTATGTCTACTCGATCTGCTAACCACTACTACACAGAGGTGCCCTAAGAGAGGCAAACACTTGAAAGCTTCCTTCCTTCCTTCATCCAAAAGGTGACCCCGAATAAGGAAAAGCTGAGAAGAATAAGAAGTACCGGTAATGATTTTTAAAACAAGATTTAGAGCCGTGTCATCACATAAAACATGATTCATAAGGTTTAAACAGGGCCAATTATTGTGTCATTGTGTATGAAAGATTTTTTACATTATATGTTGCCTGTGAAAGGCACCAGGGCGGCTTAGCTCAAAGCTGGAACCCACTGCCCTGTCAAAGCATATTTCCCCGGTAAACTGGATAATGTGTTTTTGCTCCGTCTGCTCCTTGACCCAGTTTGAAAGGAAGTGCTAATGTGTTACTCTTTCCTCTGCTCCTGCGCTGATTAGCCCAGATGTTGCAAAAAGTACAATTCTGCTCTGAAAGCAATTTCACCAGGTTACATGCTTCTCCGAGTCAAGTGAATATGAGGGTTGGGGAAATCTGAGAGCAAAATGTGCCTGTTAGTCTTTGAGTGCACCATCGCCAAATACAGTACTAACTCTTATTAACTGTCTGCAAACATGACATTTACAGCCACATCAAATGTATCTGATGGATTTTACTGATGCCATTCAAATGCATTAGGCACCTTGTTCCAGCTGAGCTCCTATCTGAAGCACTGAGTGAGAAATATGTGGAACTGTGTGTTTGTTTCACAGTGTCAGTCATGGAGCTGGTGGAAGTCTGCTGTAAGACTGGGGCAAAATGGGCTTCAGTTAATGTTCACTGCAACAACATGGAGCCACCCACTATAGACAGACAGTCCATCTGCTGGTGAGACCATCATTAGACGCCCCACGCATGTTTTCACTTCATTTGAATTTACTCTGTATAACTTTCACTACGTATACTGTATTCTTGAAGTTGGTTTGAGGGGTTACATTGTGATATGTGCCAGCATCTATAGAAAATGGACAGATTTTTGCAAGGTCATTGCCAATAGACAAGTTTATGTCCTACTTTTCGTATGTGTTTTTCTGTTACCAGCAAAACCCAACATTACAGTTAATCCAGATTAATTATTTAATTATGGTCATTATTTGGATTTCTTTCGTAACATAAACTCAATAACTCATAACTCAAAGTTACTGTGGATTCGATATGACCCAAGGAAGAATTGATAGATAATTTTGTAACCTACTGTTTTTTATTACGTTTGGCGTGTAGCATTATTATAACCCAAGAGTGAAATGATTACCGGTAACCTTTGTTCATGATTGTGATCTGCATCCTCTCTATTGTCTGTAGTATTATTATTTCAATCCACTGCAGGCAAATTTAGCTTTGATAAAATCTCCTTAATTTTCTCAGCCAACTGTATGTTAGCAGTGCCTGTGGAAAGAATATGCAGCCCACTCCTTGTTCCAGGGTCTCAGTCTCACTCCGTATGTCTCAGCAGTCTTTTTCTCCGATGTGCTTTTTCTCTCTGCCAGGACGTCTCAGCAACAATGCTGCCTCGGCTCCCTGAGAGAAAGCCGATGTCTGGCTGGAATCAGTGCAGCTAGAGCCGAAGATATGTGCGTGGAGGATGCCAGTGATACATGTGGGCTCAGTTCCTACAAGGCAAGTAGCTGTGGCCAGATGCAGCAGCAGAGGACAAACGCAGGTCCCTGGGTTGAAAGTCAAAATGTAAATTCACAAGTTAGGGCCAATTCCGTCCAAATTAGCAAATGACAATTGCATTAGTCACAGAAGAATTGAAGCCATAGTTGGGAGTCAGTTTCTTAAAGCCGGCCTCTCCTCTGATGATTACAGCGCTAGTGCAAGTACTTTTTCAATTGCCTTATTTAATTTGAACAAATGACTGAGAGCCAATCACAGCTGAAGATTCCCAATTCCCCACCAAAGCTTTGCTATTTTCAAAGTAGACCTCGGGAACAATTGTTTGACCTCTTCGTAATTACAGAAACATGTTCAGGAAATGGATGGATAAATATACGTTGTTAAGTGTTGACATTTAGGCTTGATGCTAATTTATTACTCCCTATTTCAATAGTATACCAGCAGAGCAGCGTCTATGCTCTCATGTATTGCTATCAAATCACCATTTGCCACCATTATCAGAATCATGTAGATGTACGGTAGTCCTTTTAATGCTTCAATGAGGTCAGGGATTTCTTGACTGAAACATTTTCACAAAGTATTGTTAAGTATCTGCGCTTTTCCACACAGTGTCTATTAGCTCTTTCCTAGATGGATTTATGAAGGAAACCTTTGATAGAACAAACCAGTTTCTTCCCATGATTTGCTAGCGAACCCACTGTTAGTTCGTCAGAAATTGTGTTTTCACCTATTTCTACATTGCACAGTATTTATTTTAACCACACAATGATCAAAATAAGACAAAGATAACATCGTTCTGTGGCTGGAACGGATTCATTGCATTTTCATTCATTTCAATGGCAAACATTACCTCCATTTGCGAACGTTTCAGTTTGAGAATGTTGTCACGGAACAAAATTAATTTGTGACCCAGGCAGTATATAAAACTAGCAATGTCAGAAGATTTTCTAAAAGTAAAAGTCTGTCAAGCGGCACCGTGGGCGACTGGTTAGCACATCTGCCTCACAGTTCTGAGGACTGGGGTTAAAATCCCAGCCCTGCCTGTGTAGAGTTTGCATGTTCGCCCTGTGCCTGCGTGGGTTTTCCCCACGTACGACAGTTTTCTTCCCACATCCCAAAAACATGCGTGATAGGTTGATTGAAGACTAAATTGCCTGTAGGTGTGAATGTGAATGCGAATGGTTGTTTGTTTATGTGTGCCCTGCGATTGGCTGGCGACCAGTTCAGGGTGTACCCTGCCTCTTGCCCAAAGATAGCTGGGATGGGCTTCAGCACGCCCGCGACCTTAGTGAGGATAAGCGGTACAGAAAATGGATGGATGGATGAAAGTCTGTCAAAATGCTAGGTTTGGTTAGAATGGCCACTTCGACCAGAGTGCAACTCACTAAGAATTTTGTAAATCGGATGATGGGTTCCGGAGAGTCTTTTGCGATGGAAATAATGGCCTTTTTGGGACTGTTTCCATATGATATCACCTATAGAAAAGCTGGTCTAAAACTGCCCTCAAATTAAAGCAAAACAGTATATCTTATTTGTCAACATATCTCCTCACCCGTTTTGTTTCCTTTGCTACTCTGGGGAACCCCTTCTCCGATTGGCTGACAAGTTTCAGTTACAAATATCCACCAGTAACTTGTACAGGCCGGAATTCAGACTTCTTCAAGTTGGTGCGCAAAATTACCGTGACATTTCACATGCCGACACGTGCCCTAAAAACTTTACTTAAATAGCGCCAATGGAACATTATTTGTGTGAAGAGCAGTGCGGGCAGTAGAATAGGTCAGGTACTTTAGTGATCAATAGTTTTTTCATCAATTGTTATGGAGGATTTTCGAGGCGTTTGAACTGCGCATTCCATGTTTTTTTTTTTTTTTTAGAAAATTCCATAAAGAGGAAGGTGAGCACTTGTCAGGTTGCTTATCAATCACATCAGTGCATAAACATTCTGTATCGCACATGTAAAGACTGATTATGACCTCCAGGAGTGCTGTGACTGCTGCTCTCTTGGGCTGAAGTTCGGCCGTGAGGGTCATGAGTGTAAAGCCCACCAACACATGGGCCTCCACTGCAGACACGTTTTCTTCTTATGCTGTGAGGGGGTGGAGAATTGGGACGAGAGTCATGACAGGTGGCATGCCGTTAAAGAGAAGCCCACTCTCGGTGCTACTTCACCACCCAAAAAAGGTAAGGACAGGAAATGCAGACACAAAAACCACTAACCCCAATGTGCTAAGGCATTGTATACCTCATTCTAAAAGGTGAAAGCATTCAATCGATGCACTGCTGGGAAAAAGTACTGGTTCAAACCAAAGGTAATCTGTTTTCTTGGCATTTAAAAGAGGTCACCCAGCATAGGTGAAAAATAGTGTAATGGCCTCCAAGCAAAAAGTGCAATCGTCTTGTTCAGCTTGCTTGGTTAATTCTAAGAGATCGAGTACTGTACCTGCCGTAGTTCTCTGCTTTGCTAGTCCAAGTTTTGCCTTGGTCACGGTGTTGTTTATTGCTTTGAGGCTGAAAACTCACTTCGTTCGAAATCCAAATAGTTGTAAAGAACTTTTCTGCCTGTTAACGATGATGGCCGGCCCTAGAGCCTATATAGTAGAGCAAAGATACAGAATTCCATTGTGTATGTATACACTAGGATGGCAAGATAACGTTATTGTTATTTTTTATTTTAATCAGATTCTATGATAGGGACTGCATATTGATGAATAGTTGTATAGAAAATACAAAAGTGTGTGTTAGTAGGGCTGATGTATTATTGTGTGGAGTTTATATTTTACAGCAGTGCATGTGGCAAATCCTCAGGGGATACTGTCTGTTCTTCAGATATATATGTCTCTGTGTAAGGTATTATGTTGTATTAAAAACTGTGTGCTACAGTGTCTGACAGCCTTTACCCGAATGAGGCCTTCTCTATCGGAGAAGAGAGACACGGGGAGAATGCGGTGGAAGGGCCTATTGAGGTGCAAGACATGAATGAGTGCCTGATCTATGAGGTCAACATCTGCCACCACAGATGTGTAAACACACCAGGCTCTTTCCACTGTGAGTGCTTCCCAGGATATGTGCTGCAAGAGGATGCTTTCACTTGTGCAAAAGGTAAAACTTTATATGGTGCGAGTAGATATTTTCAATGAAGCACATGTGCAGGAAGTGTCAATCCTATCAAATATGATTTACAGTCAGCGTTCCCGTCAGGTCGAAAACATTTGATCTAATTTCTCTGCATGTTCGCAGTGTATTATTTTCTTGGTCTCTTTTGAGTTCCTTCCTTTCTGCAAGCCCCGATACCACCTAATAATAACTATTCAAATCACATGCTAACATCCCTTTCCTGGAATGATGGCCATGCTTCACAAATCATGGCTGACAAAAAGCTTTGCAGTCTTCAATGAAAAATATTTTCACTGGTTGGAAAATCTTGCACAAACTGAAAACAGGAGGCCCGCTCACATGTCCAGTATGAGAGGTATTTGCAGATAACACTCTATGGCTTCGCTTCAGCGTACCAGACTTAATCAACAACACTTTCGCCAACACAAACCTGTCTCAACAGGATGCAAAATTACAGTCGAGGATGGGGCTCACCAATAAAGGCAAATGTTTGTCTGTAGGCAATGCTTTTTCCTGCCGCACCTTTACTGCTATTACATATTTTCCTATGGCTGCCAGCCTCATATCCTCAAATGGAAAAGTCGAAATAGGTGTAAGCCTTTAACTAAGGCAGTGGTAGGCAAGGCAGGGTTCTTGATTATAGTGTAATCCCTTGTGCCTGTGATGAGATTATTCATGTTTTCACAGACACAAGCGATGAGGAGAACACACTGAAGGAGGATGACAGGCAGGGGGTGGAGCCCACCACCTCTTTTCCACCAACCTCCCAGCCCTTGGTGCCACTCAACCCCTGTGAAGGTTAGACAGCTTCATGAGGGGAGAGGGAGACTCAAGACCGAGCACTTTCAGTCATTCTTACATCCAAATTCAACACTAAACTGTGCATCATGATGTAATTTAAGATGACGGGGAGAGAAGCTTGGAGCTTGACATGCGATTGTTTCAAGCTCCCATTTTCCAGTATTTAATTGCAAAGGTCAAGGCCGGATGTTCTTCGCTCTCTAACTTTGCTCTACGATAACTATAATAGTAACAGTATTTTGTGTCTGTTAACCAAGACAATGGAGGCCCACCTTACTGTGAGTTTAAGGAAGCAATGAAATATGACCTTTAAAAAAGAACAACAGGGGAATGGAAATGGAAACAATTTTGTCTGCTGCACAGGCGAACAAGGTTGTCCTGTGTTCCAGGGCACATTTCATGTGATCTTGCTCTAATACTTGCAGGAAACGGCCCTTGTGACCAATATTGCATCCCGGAGGGCGGAATGCCACACTGCTCTTGTTTCCCAGGCTTCTCCCTCATGGCTGATGAACAATCCTGTGAAGGCAAGGCACATATAACACTGGAAACATTTTCTGACAGCTCACCAGGGTAGAGTATTGAGGTTGGATACAATCACAGTACAATGTGGTGTGCAATTTCCCCTCTCAATTTTGGAACAGTTGGGCTCCAGTTGAGACAAGATTCCTGGAATGCCTCTTGGTGATTTATCTCTTTATCTCATCAGCACCTCAAGATGTGCAGAGGAGATATAGCTTTAATCTCTTTTACTCCTGGCAACACACTTTAAAATCAAAAAATAATACTGATTGAGCGGCACGGTGGAGGACTGGTTAGAGCGTCAGCCTTACAGTTCTGAGGACCCGGGTTCAATCCCCGGCCCCGACTGTGTGGAGTTTGCATGTTCTCCCCGTGCCTGCGTGGGTTTTCTCCGGGCACTCCGGTTTCCTCCCACATCCCAAAAACATGCATAAATTGGAGACTCTAAATTGCCCGTAGGTGTGACTGTGAGTGCGAATGGTTGTCTGTTTGTATGTGCCCTGCGATTGGCTGGCAACCAGTTCAGGGTGTACCCCGCCTCCTGCCCGATGACAGCTGGGATAGGCTCCAGCACGCCCGCGACCCTAGTGAGGATAAGCGGCTCAGAAAATGGAGGGATGAATACTGATTGAAATATATATTATGTTGTTTTGTTTCATCCCTGACATTAGTTTCCATCACAGGGATTTAAGAAAAACTGTGTTACCATTGTATACATCTGAGTTAATAGTAATATTTGCACATCCCCCTTGCCTTCTTTTTGCACACTTTTCTTAGTGGATTGGCTTTCTTCACACTGACATGTTTCTCCTCTGCTCTTTTTCTTCTGTTGCAGATATTAATGAGTGTATGTCAGTGCAGGCCTGCCAGTTGAACGAACGCTGCATAAATACTGCAGGGAGCTATGTCTGCCAGAGACTGATCACCTGTCCCCCGGGATACCAACTCAACGGAGACTTTTGCAAAGGTGTGCCACACTTTTGTTAGCACAAAGTAGCAAAATAGTATCGAGCAAGGCACGTGTTGAATTCACAGTGTAAATAAAGCACATTGAAGAGAAACTATTAAAACCGATTGTCTGACCATCGTCCCCTGAAGGGAATCATAAAAGGCATCACTCCAGCTTGGAGCTTCCTTGCAGTATCATTTTAGCATGAAGAGCTGCTGTGCATATCCATGTAGGGGAAGCGCCCAGTGTTGAGGTGCAGTAATATGTCTCATTACTTCCATGCACCATAAATTTGTCCTGTGCAGCAGTCTCATTCATGAAGCAGCAGCAGCAGCAGCAGCAGCAGTGCTCTTGTAGATGATTATTAGATGTGCTGGAAGTGCTGCTTGCCTCTGCAGGCTTTCTGTAGTGTCCTCTAATCTGCTGCTCCTTGTAAATATAAAGAATGTTCAATCAAGCACAAAGAGCATTGAAAAAGAAAATATATTAAGTAGCAAGGCTCGACACAGCAGCCATTTATGCCATTAACTCTTCTTTGCCTCTTCCTGTTAGGAATGAAACTCTCCTTTGTCTCGTGACACAGTTGAAGCAAATTAACAATGAGGATAAAATGAATTGTGTTGCTCTCTTAGAATAACTCACAATGATCTGGTTAAGATTGGGTATTAATTGTGCCAATCTTGCATCAGTAATCACTGTCTTCCTAATGTGGCACTTTGGAGAATTGCACCAGGTACCTTTTTGTGTGCACAGAGTAAACACTCCACTTATTACCTGATTATTACCAGTGGTGGTCCTATCCCCTTCTCATTTAAAAAAAAATATATTGAATGGTTATTTGTTTATATGTGCCCTGCGATTGGCTGGCAACCAGTTCAGGGTGTACCCCGCCTCCTGCCGATGATAGCTGGGATAGGCTCCAGCACTCCCCCGACCCTTGTGAGGAGAAGCGGCTCAGAAAATGGATGGATATTGAATTACTGTGTTGCCGGTGACACGTAACACATTTTTTGTGCCTTTATGACATCACTAGCAGAGTAAGGCATTACTCCTTAAACTATAATAATGAGATTACAGTTACAAATACAGACAGTGGCCAGCATCTAATGGAACAAGACATCTTTCACTCACAGAGCATGTCATAAGTTAAGATAGACTCGCAGCCTTTTTTTTTTTTTTTTTTTTTTTCAGAAACAAATAATAAAACACACTATTCTGAAATATTTGTAACTTAAAGGCATACAATGGAAAACTGTACATTATGAAACAAAAGCAAAATATATAGAAACGGAGCTCTGAGGCATTCTGGGAGGTCATGTTCTCCTGTATGTGGGAGTGACGTCAAGTATGCGTATCTCTCGGTTATTCAGTTACTGTTGTTTGTGTAAAAAAAAAATGTTATAATAAAAAAAAAAAAAAAAGCAGTCAGTCAACAATGGAGGAAGGGGAGAGGCTTGCATTAGCAAGGTGTCACTATTTTGAGTTTGTCTTAGCTAAAGATGAACTCAATCAGCTTAATTGTACACTGAAGTGTAAAGTGTTATCGTGTAAAGTGTTATATAGCTTCAAAAACATTACGTCAGTTTTGAAGAAATGTTTTAAGTTGCACGTTTGCGTTCAAGTTTACAGAGAAAGTCCCACCCGTAGATGTGAACAATAGGTAGTTACGACATGTCCCTTTGGGCTGCATGCCTACAACGATGCAAAGCTAGTGGGGGCAAAAGTATCTTGCGCATTGCATTTCTGGACGATACAGGAATAATAATAAACTGGAGTACTTTTTCTGGTAAACTTTTAGTAAGCCTACACACTAACACAGACATTTTTAAAGACTAACTAACTGTAACTTTGATGTAATGTCACTAAATTTGAACCGAAACACGTACTAAATATCACATCTTGCAGTCGTCGATTGTGAATCCATAATGACAATGGTGGTTAGCTTGTGATTTTGATTAACCAGTCAGTAAAGCTAGAACATATGCATGCAGGCATAAGACTCTCAGTCACTATCTGTCAACAATGCACTAACCATAGCCCCTGTACCAAATACAGAGATGTCTGAACAACAAAGATGCCATACTTTCTTGACACCGATAACCTCTCACTTCAATGTTTATTGGCAAATTTCTCAAAGACCCCTGATAATGTCTTCACAAGGGGTGCAAATTCCTTAAACAAGTGTCAATAATTTTCATGTCATGGTGCCAATGGAAAACAATTTCCGGTAGCATTGTGTAAACGCTGCCCACATTGCACATACAAAGAACAACAGCCCCTGCTTATTACTGTTCTAAAATATTAGATATTGATTTATGAAAATGTTCTTTTCAATCAAAGCTTGAGCACTGACCATCGGCACCAAATATTTTCTCTTCCAGTGAAGTATATATCTCACTGTTAGGCTGAATTTCTGAATTGCTGGGTGCGAAATTATAAATACTATTTTACCGTTGAAAGAATGTATACCATGGGGACACACTTGCCTTGTTTTTTGTTTGTTTGTTTTTTTGTTTTTATTATTGTTAGGCTGTTACAGCCTATATTGTTAATTACAGGTCTGTCAGTAACTTACTCTCTCACAAATATTGTTTGGAATGGGTATCAATTACAGTGGGCTACACTAGACAATGTCACAATTATTGCGTGGGTTTCATACTAAAAGCCCGGGGTTCATGATAACAGATTCTCTGAGGCCCTCATTGTTAGGAAGGTCAGTGCCAGTCTCACATTTTCATCCTGCTTCATTGTCTTCTTTCTACTCTGTCTCAGTCAGCATCAATTTCCCAGGTTTGTGTGTACTATGGACTGTGTAGAAAAGAAACCTTCCAACTCTATATCCACAGGGCGGCCTGCCAGAGCTGCTTTAGTCTCAGTGCTGCAATTACAGCCGCGAACTCCATCTGGCGTTGCTTGAAATTACTTGACGCCAATGCATTATTCACACTTGCACATATGGATGTTTATTTGATTTCGGCACTTTCGATTTTCGGTTTTCTCAAAAATAAAATTTCACAAAAACTATATACCTTACCTTAATTGTCATCTTTCTGTGAGTCAGAATCTGTTCATGTCCATATATATTGATTAAAGATTTTTTTTTAAATTTGGTCTTTTTGTCAGAGAGCATAGAGAAATATCATTACCGCCACAATGGCATATTAATTAAAAATTGATTAATCTTGTGATGGTAATGACATTTCAAAGTTTTTAGCTAACTGTGCTATGCTGGTAGAGTTATCTTAAATGTTTCTTTTAGCTAACTAGTCCTGTACAACATTTTATATGATTATCAAGTTTTCACAGGAAAATCTTTAAACATATTAACATTACAAGTCGTTTGGTAATGACATGCAATAAAAATATTATGTGACTTACAAAAGAGGAAGAAACTTACTCTTCCAGTTATCAAAATGTCTGACGTCTCTCTGCCGTAGCATGTGCTTGAGTAACAAGACAAAATGAGACAGGAAATTAAACCTGATTGATCTGAAAATGGTCAATGTGGCGGTAATGACAGCAACTTTAAGGGACAGACAGATTTTAGTAAAAATAAAAGAGAATTTGAAATGCTTTGTATATATGATGAGAAATGATTAATTCTATTATATTTTAAGGAATTTATGGTAAAAGTTACACCATTTTAGCATTTTTTAGTAGAAAGAGCTTCGTATATCCAAACCCTGTGCTAGGGACAGGGTGAAAACTGTAAAATACCACCATATGTCAAAATATACTAATATGAACATGAAATTTTAGACACTTATAATTAGGCACGCCCACTGCTGGTTATTGAAAAAAATCAATTTCAATATATTTTTTTCTTTACATTTTACATCCAGGACACAAAAAGGCCCATAATCAAATAAACACCCATATGCACCACGATTTGTAATTCTTTGAGACTCCAGCATTGGGTCTTTCTGTGGCAATGGATGCTGTTTGATTGACATGAGGTAAATCCCTTGGAAGGAATGTGTTAAGAGGCCTCTTGAGGAATATACCACAGGTTTCTCCTAGCATACAGATGTGAAATCAGAAACTTTGCAAAAGGCAAGTGAGTTCTGTGTAATTCCTATAGTTAAAATGAGAAATGCATCATCTGGACAATTATAGATGATTAGTATAAGACTCCTATGTTATACAATGCTATTACATTTTAGCCATGAGAATTTAACTGGCAAGAAGACACTGCAAAACATGAGAATACACTACTATTAAATAGTGCTATCTAGTGGTGATACGTGGTTTTACATGTATGATGTTTTAGCAACATACTGTACACAGCAATTATCACATCCCTTGGCTTTATTTTCCAGCCTGTAGTGAGCCATGTATTTTACATTAAAAAAAAATATCTCATTGCCCGGCAGCACGGTGGGCGACTGATTAGAATCTCTGCCTCACAGTTCTGAGGACCGGGGTTCAATCCCCGCCCCCGCCTGTGTGGAGTTTGCATGTTCTCCCCGTGCCTGCGTGGGTTTTCTCCGGGCACTCTGGTTTCCTCCCACATCCCAAAAACATGCATCGTAGGTTGATTGAAGACTCTAAATTGCCCGTAGGTGGGAATGTGAGTGCGAATGGTTGTTTGTTTGTATGTGCCGACCAGTTCAGGGTGTACCCCGCCTCCTGCCCGAAGATAGCTGGGATAGGCTCCAGCACTGCCGTGACCCTTGTGAGGATAAGCGGTAAAGAAAATGGATGGATGGATGTCACAAAAAGTATATTCTGTACACACACAGTGGAAGAGCATTTCGTTCAGCCTGTCATTATACGTCGCTGCCATAGATTTATGAACAACGATACATTATTTGTTGTAAATCAATAATAATGTTTGGACCAATTAAATAAAATTGGATAATTTCCCGCGGCACACTTGACGATCTCTCATTGCACACTAATTACTATGGCACATTGATTGGTAACCACTGCATTAGTTTACTCGTCTGAAACTGGTGATGTTTGATCTGTGTTCTATTTGCATTTAATCATGGACACACTTCTCATCAGCCCACATGTTTACTGTCTTTCACAGACATTAATGAGTGTATGGAAGAGAGCCATGACTGCATGCCCGAATATGAGTGTGTAAACACAGAAGGCTCGTTCAAGTGCAACCTCAAACCTCGCTGCCCTGTTGGATTTGAACACGACGCACAAGGCCACTGTATAGGTAGGAGCAATCTTTCTTATTTACTTTCTGGTTAAGCTTTGTTGACTCAAATGCAAGGTAGGAGCTCAAATGTAATTTTGTAAACCCAGACTGATACTAGAAAGTCATAGATGGTTGATTGACTGGACATTGAATTGACTTCCCCTCTGAGAGTCATTCACAAACAATGACACACAAAGACCAGGAAATTCTTTAAGTAAAAGGCCATAAATGTTCCTCCTGCCATTTTCACAAGGAATCCATTTGCTTTGACATTCCTCACCAGTGGAGAAAGGAAATAAAATACAGTAGATTGTTTTTGTATCTAAAATACCCACCTCATCTGACTGAACACCTTTAGTAACTATAATGTCGTTTTTAAAAAAACTAATTATGCACTGTAGAGGTTTATGCCATTCTACAGGTATATGAAACAGTAGTGGACACAAACATTTTAGTGTTTAGACCCAAATGACTGGAAGACAGAGAAGAGATGCTCCACACAAGATGTGACAATGACAACTTTTGAATGTATTATACTCAAAGGTGTCCTTCAAAGGGGAATTTCAACTCCCGTTTCGATGTGTACTTTGTGTTGCACTTGCACACCACACACAGAACCATATCACACACATGCAGGCATTCGAGGAGAGATTCAGAGTCAAAGAGGTGCACAGAGAGTACTGCACCACTTGAGCTGGGGTGGTGGGGACTATGCCTTGTTTAATGCCGCCTCGACAGTAGCTGCAAGCAGACAAGCATCTCTCCAACAACTAGTTACCATTTTCACATTTCTGTCCCAAGTGGGACTACTCCAAAAGCCAAGTCTTTACAGACTGCCACCCCAATGAACAACTCTTCAAAAAAAACTTTCATTAGGATTTGTTTGACTAAATTAAATGAATCAATAAATTTGAACTTGCACAGATCCAGTTTGTTGACATTTTCTGGTTTCAGCACGTACCAAGCACTAAAATATCTGTGTACATTACTATTGCATCTAGAACTGTGGTGTGATGAGTCAATCACACCCATCCTTTCCCATCCTTCTTACTGACACAGCGATAAATATGTCAAGTCATTTCATCATTGTCTATTGTCTGTTTAATAGGCACCGATAGAGATAGTATGATAGTCTTGCAGGCGTCCTCGTTTTGCAGGAGTAATTGATGAGAGCTCTGTCCAAGTTATTGTACCATTAGAGAATGATAACATATATAGTATTGTTTTCGGTCATGGTGCTAATATCATTCTTGTTTTCCTTTTAGTATGGACATGTGTTCCTCAACTAATTTGGCTAAAAGTAAGCATTACATTTGGCGTCTATTTAAGTATTTTACAGCAGTTTGTGCTTTAGCATGTATACGTGCCTGTTTTTCTTTTTTCTTTGTTTTTTTTGGGGGGGGGGGTTGTTTTTGTTTCACTTAGAGTTACTGATGGTTCATCCACCTGGCTTTCATGCAGGTAGCGTGGGATTTGTTGCCAGTTGCGCTAATGCCATGATTCACTGGTGACCAGTTCAGGGTGTCGGTTGCATTTCACCCGAAGTCAGCTGGGATAGGCTACAGCTGCCTATGACCGTTAACAGGATATGTTGCATAAAAAATGGATGGATGAGTGATTGTCTTGTTTATAAACTAATGAGTTTGTTGAAAAGAATGTGTCATACCTAACAAAGGGTCAACCTACCTCCACACTAAGATATCGTAAGTCGTCTTGCTCTGAATTGCTTTGACTTATACTTATATGTATGTTAAACATATGTAATTATTGCGTTGTAGAAAATACCAGAGATAAGGGATTTGAGTCAGTCTTATGTCACCAATTTTAGGACTTGAGACTTGATTGGCTAAAAATTATGGAAGACTGGACTTTTACTCAAACAACATGACTTGACAAGTCTTGCCTGTTTACTTCTGAAAAACTGCATTTTCAGGGTCGTGTGCCATTTGTTTTGTTTTTGAAAGAAAAAATATATTTTGTAAAGTGGGATTCAAGAATGATGTTTTTGATCAAATCAAGAATAATGAAATGACAGCATGGAAGATTTGCAACTCAAGAATTAAGGGACAACACCTATGACATCAATCCTCCTCTGTCACTTTAAACCCCACTAAGACTGGAAAGCTACATTAACCTTATAGTTAAATTCACGAAAATAGGCAATAGCTAGTCATTACCCCCACCTCGAAAAAAAATACCCTGTATTGTTTGTTTTTGATATGTGAAAAGTAAGTGCCCCAAACATGTGAACAATGTTGCTTATTCCAATAATAAGTCATAAAAAGAGATCAAACTATGTCGAATGACTATTGGCGCAAAATCCCCGTTTGAATGGCACGAACATGTAAGTCTAGTCATGCGCGGCCTTTGCCAGCAGGTGACTCCCAGCCCTTGATGACGGCATGGTGTGTCACACAGGTGAATGAGTTGCAGGCTGCAGGGACACAGGGGTTAAATGCCACACAGGCAGGAGATCTGAGAGGCTGCTGTTGGGGGCTGCAGAGGGGGGCGGATAAAAGGCAATCCTGTGTCCTACCCGAGTACAAACTGATGCTGTGGAATTAGCCCCCAGGGGCAGGAACTGGGGCAAGTTGAGGCAGCCAACGCCACTGTAAAAGAAGTTGAAGAAATGCTCTGAAAAATGGAGAAAATCTGACACGCTGTTGATGTCTCCAAAGCATTGCAACTGTGTGATGTGTTTGCCTTTGTATCTGAATGTGGTTCAAGTGATGTCCCACTGCTTCCGTGCCCCTGTCTGCTCACTTCTATCTTCTTTGTGTCTTTCTGCACTAGACACTGATGAGTGTTACACTGAGCCATGTAGTTCAGGCTTTAACTGCATCAACACAGTGGGGTCCTACGTGTGCCGGAGGAAGCTGAAATGCAGCCGTGGCTATCACACCAGTCCGGATGGAACCAGTTGTATTGGTAAGATTTGGCATTGAAGCGTTATTCTAATATTTCACATCCAAATGAATTAACACCATTAAAAACAGTAGCCATTTTTGAGCACGGAACTACAAAATATTCGGTAACTGAATATGTCAAGGCGAAAATGTTAACCCTTTAGTAGAAAATATTCATGATCAGCACTGTGAGAATAATGAGATACAATTGAATGAAAACTGGCATGCAAGGAGACAGTTCAAATACACCTGATGGCAAGATATACACACATGAACAGGCAGTTATCATCAGCCTCATGCAACTGCTCCCCCCCCCCCACCCCAAACGCAGACGCCTTGCTTTGTCTCACAGCAAAGTGATAACACATTATCAGAGCAAGAGGAAAATTGTCTACTTTCATATCCTCACATTAAAAACAAAATAATATATGAGATTACACTTAACATAGAATATAATTTATATGTGCAAAGGCATATGTTTTGACTTAATACAGAATAATACTGTATTAAGTCAAAACAGAGTCACACACTCACATTCAGTATAAAGCGGTACACGTGTGATTGATTGTGAATGATAATAATTAAAAGGTTTCACTGAAATACAAAGAAGTATATTTTCATGCTGGTATATCATTATTGTTAATATTGTCTAACAAAATATAATGATTACAAATGTTTGAAAAACTATTAAGGTAAAAAAAAAAAAAAAAAAGGCTTGTAATGGACTACAGTATTTTTGGGGTGTTTCAAGTCTTTCGGTGAGTGCCCTAAAGTAATAATTATCAAAAATCAGATGACTTTCACCTGAAAACTATTATAGACAACTGTAAACTATAGTTGTTAGAGCCGTATTTGCCAATGAGACAATTGATAGCATATTGTTTGTCAAAAAAAGTAGCACTGTTGTTCAGTCCCCCCAAAAAATCTTGCCTGAATATTTGAAGAATTATAATGTAATTGTGGAAGTGAAAAGTGATTTTATCTATTACCATTCAAAGCCAAAAGGATTCCCTCTTTGAAAAAAGAAAACGATGAAAATAACATGAGTTTAAAATTGGGCTAAATGGTCCACTGACAAGGAACGTGAACCTACCAGTCGGACCATTCAACTCAGCATTTGAGCAATGAAATGGAAGTACAGGTACTTAATTGACCTTCAAACTAAGTTATTCCTGCCCTCTTCGCTCAGATCTCGTTAAAGGAGACGTGTTCTGCATTTCCATCCATCCATTTTCTGTACCGCTTATCCTCACTAGGATTGCGGACGTACTGGAGCCTATCCCAGCTATCTACGGGCGAGAGGCGGGGTACACCCTGAACCGGTCGCCAGCCAATCGCAGGGCACATATAAACAAACAAGCATTCGCACACACATACACACCTACGGGCAATTTAGAGTCTTCAATCAACCTACCATGCATGTTTTTGGGATGTGGGAGGAAACCGGAGTACCCGGAGAAAACTCACGCAGGCACGGGGAGAACATGCAAACTCCACACAAGAAAGGCCGGGATTTGAACCCGGGTCCCCAGAACTGTGAGGCAGGTGTGCTAGCCAGTTGCCCCACCGTGCCGCCTGTTCCGCATTTCCTTTTCACAATTTAAAACAGGTGTTTTAACAACTGGTCTGACTTCATCAAGATTTATTGCCTATTATTTGTCTTCCTGAAATTAGCCGATTTAAGAGGGCGGCCCTGTCTCAAGCAAGCGAACCCTCATCCTGCCCTACACACTTCTGGGCCAATGGCG
Organism: Phyllopteryx taeniolatus; assembly: GCF_024500385.1. NCBI lineage: Eukaryota > Metazoa > Chordata > Actinopteri > Syngnathiformes > Syngnathidae > Phyllopteryx > Phyllopteryx taeniolatus. The sequence goes on along the minus strand of NC_084502.1, from coordinate 38,468,674 downwards.
AGTACAGATATCCCGACCATGATGAATAGGCCGGAGATAGCGGCAGCTGCACATAGGGCCAGAATCTAAAAAAGCGAGCACGCATGAACCCCTACAGGAAAGCATGGATGCTATTTTCCTTCATGGAGACTGCTGTAATAGCTGTTTAATAGAGAAGCCCCTCTCTTGAATGCCCCCGTGTGTCTTGTAGACGTGGATGAGTGCCAGAGCGGTGCCCATCGATGTGGAGAGGGACAGCTGTGCCACAACCTTCCTGGGTCCTATCGCTGTGAATGTCAGACTGGTTATCAGTACGACTCCTTCAGGCGCATGTGTGTTGGTATGTTGGACACGAGTTCTAGTTTGAAACTTTAACCCTATTCCCCAGTTGCTCGCTCATCTCATTCCTTTCGTCACACACGCACAAAGACTGCAGCCACTGTTTATTATTTTGCTATGCTGTTTGATCTGCTGCATCCACCACATGGTTGCCTATCGGGCCCACTGCTGCAGAGGAGTCTGTTCTCGCTGTTGCTGCTCACTGTGCTGCCAAAGTGTCCCAAGTATCAGTTGGCTGCTGTTTCCCCTACTTGTGTCACAGGCTTCGTCACACATATATATCCAGCAAATGCAAAACGGCAATACACCCTGACTGACGTCTTCTTCTTCCCAGATGTAAATGAGTGCTGGCACTACCCAAGCCGTCTGTGTGCCCAGACCTGCGAGAACACTCCGGGCTCCTATCAGTGCACTTGCACCGCGGGCTTCCGCTTATCCAGCGATGGCAATAACTGTGAAGGTGTGTGCATTAATGATTGCTAAGGTGGGCATGTGTGCAAACATTTGTGCATGTCGGTGCATGTCAGCCTTTTTTTGTGTGGGTTTAAGGTGTGCTAACATGTCTGTGTCTGTGTGTGTTTGTGGGCGGGACCTTTCATATTCCTACTCATGATTGACAATGGTGTTAGAGTTGACTGCATCAGGTTTTGACTTCGAGCATGTGCCAATAAAAGCATAATTGGCTTCATAACAACATTACTCCTTTATGTTGGGATAGGAACACTGAAAAGGCTTTGATCAGGTGGATTCTGACAGTAATGAGCTTGAACCTTTCATCTCTAGACGCGAATGAGTGTTTGTCTAGCCCGTGCAGTCAGGAGTGTGCCAACATCTACGGCTCCTACCAGTGCTACTGCAGACAGGGCTACTACCTGCGGGAGGATGGGCACAGCTGTGAAGGTGCGCCATACTCATCGTCACAAATAAGCATATTTATACCATGCCAGTGTAAGGTCATAATCATTGACATGATCACGGCTTGCCAGATATCGACGAGTGTTCCAAAAGCATCGGCCATCTGTGCACTTATAAGTGTGTGAATGTTCCTGGCAGTTACCAGTGTGCGTGTCCTGAATCTGGTTACACCATGTCTCCAAATGGACGCTCCTGCAAAGGTGAAAACATTAAATAAATCAGTACATACATAATGTTGATCTTTATTAGCCCATCTTGCGGAATTCATTGCCACGTTTCCTGTGAACCTTGTCTTGTAGATATTGATGAGTGCACCACAGGAGCCCATAATTGCTCTCTAGCTGAGACCTGCTACAACATCCAGGGAGGCTTCCGCTGCCTTTCGCTCAACTGCCCGCCGAACTACCGCAAAGTGTCTGACACGTGAGGATCCTAAAAATCAGGCTGGAACACAAGCCTCGATTCAGTTTACAACTCTATGAGGCTCTCTCTCATCTATTCGATGTACATGTGGAATGTTTAAATGTGGCCTTTAATTCATGTTCCGTGTTTTTAAATTGGCAATAAAGGGCTAAATATACACAGACCACCCACAACATTATGGACACTTGGCACAATCAAATTTTACGATATCACCTTTTCTGCCTTTACACGGATAAATTCATGTTCATTTTGGCACGGAGAGAGGTACTAATTACGGATGTTCAATACCAATTTTTTTCCGACCAATACCAATACTAGAGCGCATTCACTTTCGAGTACTCACCGATAACAATTCCGAGTACCAATGCCACTAGGTCTTTTGATGACATACAATTTCAAAAACCACAATGACAGATAAATGTGATCAAAGTCCTTTCTTTCTTTCTGGCACACATGATGATTCGCCGTTGTGTCAAACCACTGCAGTCTAGCGCCAAATACTGGTTAAAAGGACTTACTCGATGGTAGATTTTTTTTTTTGCCTTAAGTGTTGGCAGCATTTACAAGTATCTGTACTTGCCACTGCAAACTACAACCGCAAAAAAAAAAAGCATTTTGCTAAATTAATACAGTACCTCCCTGACAGTGTCAACAAAAACTTGATCTTTGTACTCGGAGAATATTTGTTACAGATCTTGTAATATTATATTTTGCAAGTGGTCGTAATTTTGTGGCTTGTCAGTGTACTAAATAATTATTTAACTGCACACTTGAAACAATGAAACAATAGTACTCAATTATTAAAAAAAAAAAAACTGTACTGCTATATCCTACAGTTTCAACATTTTATGTTTTGGACAATTATACATGACATTTGGACTTTGGTGTCATTTGTAGGCGCTGTGAGCGGATCAGCTGTCCCAACTACCTGGAGTGCCAAAAGTCACCACTGAGAATCACCTACTACTACCTCAGTTTCCAATCAAACATCGTCATCCCTGCCCAGATCTTTCGCATCGGACCGTCGCCTGCCTACTCCGGAGATAACGTCATTGTCAGCATCACGGAGGGAAACGAGGACAACTACTTCAGCACCCGCAAGCTAAATGCCTACACGGGCTCCGTGTACTTACACAGACAGGTTGAGGGCCCGAGAGACTTCCTGATTAATGTGGAGATGAAGCTTTGGAGACAGGGGACCTTTACCACCTTCCATGCCAGGATTTACATCTTCATCACAGCCAACTCACTGTAACAGTTGGAGCTTCTCTGCAGGCCAACACGGACCTCAAAATACGTCAGTGTAATTTCAAAAGAAATATCCACCGCAAAATATATCTGTCTAATCTCATAAGCAAGCCACTATCTGTGAATAATGTTCTTTGTATCCAGTCTGGAGGGAATAACATCATTGAACATCACAATAATACTCACAAAGATTTTTTTTTATACCAAATACAAGTCAATATTTCTTACTATTAGATCATTTATCCTCTTCAAGACAGTCCAACATTAACGCTAAAATAATATCTTCGGAAGTAAAATATGCATAATGCCGTCAGTATGGAATATTTTGCCATTGCTTTAATGATCAACTGCAGCATCAACTTATTAAATAGTTGTTTTGTTTGATAAATACAAGGTGTAGCATAAGAAATGTTTCTGTGCCTTAATGAACACCTTAGGCTATTCTTTTATGCTACACTGCTGCCTATGTTTTGAAGTATTTTTGTGACCTCCAAACAGTACATTTCTGTATCCTTGTATTATATATCCTGATGTATGTATGAGAGTGGATGTATTATAATTTTACAATAATTTTATACCAAATACATAAGTCCAAAGTATTAAAGTGAACACCAGTGTAGATGGTTGAGTTCTGAACAAAAAGTATTTTTAGGATGAAGTATTGAAGGTGTGTGTGTGCGTGGGGGTGAGTGTGTTACATGGCAGGCTTGTTGAATTCTGACGTAGTATCTATAGACATTTTTGTATTTTTAATCCAGTTGATCCAGCCATCTATTTTCTGTGTTGTGTATCCTCATTAGGGTCACGGCTAAACTGGAGTCTATCCCAGCTGCCTTTGGACAGGAGCTGGTTCACTTCACTCAGTATGCTATTTACACTTTTGCATTGGGCATTGCAGTGAGCAATCTAGACAATGCAACACAAGTATATAACATTCTTCGCTCAGTTTTAGATTCTCTTTATTATTGGTTTTGATAGAGTTACACTCCCGATTATAGTGGATCTTAATTTTATATCTGGAACTTAATATTAATATTATTTCAAGCTAGTTAGTGTCAGTAAATGCACGTCGGAAAGCTATTGGTATCCAATACAACACCTGTATCAAATATTCTGCCTTTACAAAGATAATAATGCTCATGTCTACAATCTAATAGTTACTGTATCTCACTAAACCTCATCATGGCAATTCTTTTAATACATTTTTTATTTGAAATACTGCTTTGACAGTGCCAATAAAAATGGAGGACTATTATCCTTGTGACAGCAGAATCTTGGATACAGTTGCCCAAATGTACCTAATGCTTTGGCTGAGAGACTGGATAAAATTATGCACATATCTATCCCCTAGTTGAAATTTAGGAAAGCGTATTGACAGTATCTTTTGAAGGTCTGAAATGCCTCAGACACAAGTTATCAAAAAGGTGAAGCATCCAGGGTACACTGACTACATTTTTTAGTGTTTTCTGCTACAAGCTAGTGGGTCATCTACCACCCAACACCCACCAAATCCCAGAGTTCGCTGATCTTCCCAGACCTCCTGTAATCATCGGAAAAGGTGTGTGTGTCCCTGTGACAGCAGTATTGATGCATGCTACACATCCAAACAGAGCTGCTTGCCAATTATCTGCTATCGGATGAATTATATCAGCGAAGGTCATTCCAACAAAAGATACTGATTTGTGTCATTTTGGCACTAATTTTAGTTTTGGGAAGCGTAACATCTGCTCAGTTGCACAGCTAGCACAAAGGGAATCAATGCAACTCCTGACTTTGACACATCCCCCCTGGCATAACTCACACTAATAGCTACGTGTGCGTTACTGAGTGTAGCTTTCAGTGACTGAGATTCTATTGTTGGTATGTAGAATGCGTACCCAGTCTTACTTGTGATGACTGACATCTCTTTCCCCTAATTAGCTTTATCTGCTCTCCAAGATTAGGTGGTTCCATGAACAGTGAATTATACATCCTTGACAGGAAGATACATACATCAATTAAGGCTCGAGGACACTGACAGGAAGTTTGGAAATGACCCACCTAGATTGAGAGGTACTCGTGACCCATCGAGTGTGTCACAGTACCTACAGCACATCAATAATTACACTACATCAGCATTACAACCAGGGGCGTTCATAGACCTCCTGGGTGCCCCAGGAAAGGTCGATTGATCCCCCCCCCACACACACACACAAAAAAAACATGAATAAGCAAGGGTATATTTTATTGAATAAATGACTTATGAAATTAATAACAAAAAAAACTACCAACACTGAAAGCAAACTTCACATACATTGTTTAAATTGAATAACTGCTAAATGTTGTTGAAACTTTCATAAAATTCAAGGATATATATATCCCCTAAATGCCCAACGCGTTGTCGTCGGTTAGGGGCTTAACTGTAGGTAAAACTACGGGACTAAATTTGGGCAATCTGCCAACACACATTGGGCAAATTTGGCAGATTAGGGCCTATTCGTTCTTCATGGCAGTACAACAAAAAATTCTCGATTAGAAGAGCTACAACATGAGCGAGAAGCCATCAAATGGGATATAATTGGACTTGGTGAAATACATCGGAAAGATGAAGCTATGTTGACTCTCGATAATGGCCATTTATTTTATTACAGAGGATCAGAAAGCGGACGCAATGGTGGAGTAGGTTTCATTATTAATAGAAGTATCGGCAATTACGTTACCAGCGTCAAAAGTGTTTCCGATAGAATCGCCACATGTACCATCTCTATTAGAAAGCGTTACTCACTTCAATTGATACAAATATATGCGCCGACCATCGGCCGCAGTGACGATGAGTTGGAAGCATTTTATGAGGATTTATCTCGTCTTTATAGTCAATCGAATTGTCACATTTCGAATAGTCATGGGTGACTTTAACGCCAGGATTGGCCTTAGCTCTGGCGAGAAATCAATTGGATCCTATGGAATGGGATCAAGAGACGAAAGAGGAGAACGCTTAATAGAATTTGCTGAACAAGAAGGCTTATACTTTAGCAATTTTTTCTTTAAGAAGAAATGGAACAGAAATTGGACATGGATAAACCCCAAAGGGAACAAGCATCATAGACTACTTCCTGTCCAACGACAAAGGGGTATTTACGGATTGCACCACCCGAAACAAATTTGACATTGGAAGTGACCACAGACTGTTTCAGGTCAAAGTGCAAATCAACTGCCAACTTGAACAAAAGAAACTTCTAAAGAGCAAGTTTACCAAATTAAACTTCATTCAAGAAAGAAGCGACGAGTTTCAAATACGTTTGACTAATCACTTCAAAGCTCTTCTAACGCTGAAGGACACAGATCTGTCAACACACAGCGACGAAATTGCAAACGGGATTGTTCAAACTGCACACAAAGTAACACCATCAATGAGAAAGACGACAACATCCAGAATATCTAAAGCTACTCTCGACTTAATTAAAAAGTGACGCGAAATTAAGAAGACGGGCAGCATTATCAACAAAATTTTATATGTTGAATTGTGCAAGACGATTTGGAAAAAGATACCAGAAGAATTGAGAATTTACAACGTTCGGCTTGTTCAGAAAACCCTTGGAGCGGGACATGGAATAAAAAACGTAAAACGTGCATTAATTCTCCACAAGAAAATAATTTTTGGTTTGAAAATGGAAGATGGGACGATATGTCACAGCCGCCAAGAAATCGTACAACGAGTTAAAGAATTTTATACAAACCCATACGGTGACCCCTCACTGAATGATAACTGGAATGCTCGAAGCAGACCCAATTCCATGTATCCTGAATGAAGAGGTTGAAAATCCTATAAATTCACTTAAGGCCGGAAAAGCTAGTGGTCTGGATGAAATTTCTGTTGAAATGCTTAAAGCAGGAGGGAACGAATTTAATAAGATCCTTGTAAAACTATTTCAACGCTGCTTGGACTTGGAAGAAGTACCGGCGACATGGAAAGTCGCAGAAATCATTTTGCTCCATAAATCAAGCGATAAAATGGACCTAAGGAATTATCGCCCAAAAGCCTGCTCTCAACGATTTATAAAGTCTTTGCAAAGATATTAAACAAAAGAATTGGCATCAAACTCAGTGAAGCACAGCCGATAGAACAAACGACACAACGAGTATGAAATGCCTCTGTGTGTAGCCTTCATCGACTATGAAAAAGCGTTTGACTCAGTCACCACCACTTCGATACTGCTGGCGCTGGTAAATCAAGGGATAGACCCAACCTATATCAACATTCTACAATCAGAATCAGAATCAGAATCATCTTTATTTGCCAAGTATGTCCAAAAAACACCAAAGGAATTTGTCTCCGGTAGTTGGAGCCGCTCTAGTACGACAACAGCCAGTCAATTGACAGAGAACACTTTTGAGACATAAAGACATTGACAAAAACAGTCACTGAGCAATAAAGGGTTGCTAGTTATCTGGTAATGCCGGTACAATTTTTTTTTATTTTTCTTAAATTTTTTTTTCAACCATTTTTTTGGGACAATTGTGCAAAAAGATGCAGAGTGTACAACGATTCTTCAGGTTCAATACGAATTGATGATGAAAGAGTGCGAATAAGTCTAGGAAAAGGGGTCAGGCAAAGCGACACACTGTCTCCGAAGCTCTTTACAGCTTGCCTTGAAGAAATATTTATAAAGCTCCATTGGGGAAAAAGAAGGACTAAAAATGAATGGTGCTTATTTGAGCCATCTTCGTTTTGCAGACGACATCATTTTATTCTCCTACGATGCTGAACAACTACAGCATCGTATTCAGGAATTAGACTTGGAAAGCTGTCGCTCAGGTCTGAAAATGAACAAAAGCGAAACGAAGGTCATGTTCAATTGTTACTGTCCACAAAAAAATATCAAAATGGAGGATAATGTCCACGACGCCGTCGACAACTACATCTATTTAGGCCAACTTGTAACAATGGATGGAAATACAAGCACTGTAGTTGAACGCTGCATAAAGCTTGCCTGGCAGGCTTATGGAAGGCTTAGTGTTATGTTCAAGAACAATCTTCCCATTTGCTTGGAAAGAAAAGTTTTCGATCAATGTATTTTACCAGTCCTCACTTACGGTAGTGAAATTTGGACTACGAATTCCAAAGTTATACAAAGACTACGTGTAACCCAAAGGAACATGGAACGCCAAATGGTGAAAATGAGCACTTGCGAAAAGAAGAGATGGATGAGACAGCAGACGCAAATTACCGACGTCATTCAAAAAAATAAAAAGCCTGAAATGGAAATGGGCTGGCCACGTTGCCCGAAGAGCTGACAAAAGGTGGACCACAGAAACTATCAATTGGATACTACTGGGCACAAAACGACTACGGCGAAGACCTAGAAGTAGATGGATAGATGTAATCATTAAACACACCGGAATACACTGGAAACAAATTGCAAAATGTCGTAGTAGTTGGAAACATGAAGAAGAGGCCTTCATCCTGCAGTGGATAGATAATGGCTGATGACGATGATATATATATATATTCTAAACACAATTTAGTACCAATATGGACATACCACACCGACATCAGATTTTAGCATTTGACAAGCATTTTTCTGCTAAAAGGAGAAATTATTATTGGCAGCATAGGACTGACTTCTTGCAACAGGGCTAATGGCATATAACTGTTCTATGTAAACAAATTCAAACAGATATCTACATATTGTGCGGCACAGTGGAAGACTGGTTAGAGCGTCAGCCTCACATTTCTGAGGACCGGGGTTCAATCCCAGGCCCCGCCTGTGTGGAGTTTGCATGTTCTCCTTGTGCCTGCGTGGGTTTTCTCCGGGCACTCCGGTTTCCTCCCACATCCCAAAAACATGCATTAATTGGAGTCTCTAAAATTGCCCGTAGGTGTGAATGTGAGTGTGAATGGTTGTTTGTTTATGTGCCCTGCGATTGGCTGGCAACCAGTTCAGGGTGTACCCCGCCTCCTGCCCGATGTTAGCTGGGATAGGCTCCAGCACTCCCGCGACCCTTGTGAGGAGAAGCGGCTCAGTAAATGGATGGATGGATGGCTCTTCATATTGTTTGTCTCAACTTTTTTTTTTTATTAGCAGGTCTGCTGTTTAGAAAATGTTGTGTCATTTTGGGGGTGCCGGGAAAACAGCCGCATGACTGTGTTTATTTTACAGACTCCAAAAAACAACAGCTTTATCATGAAGCTCTTCAATTGTGACTGCCCAAACTTTGACATTTCAGCCCACTTTTAACTTGGGAAAACACCTTGCGGTAATTTGCGGATGTTTCTATTGTTGTTTTGGCAGTGGATATGGCAAAATTAGCACTATCCCTATGGTGTCACACATGCACACACAATCAATAAGTCTATTCAGCAACAGCTTCTTCATGAAGTCATTTAAGCGAATAAAGCAAATGTTTCTGTAGGGCCCAACGCATGTGTTGTTGGTTTTGGGGCAGTTAACATTTTAAATGGTGGAAGGTGTGTGTCAACTCCCATATATTATTATTATTTTTTATTTTATTTGATGTTCATGCTCTGATTTAAAAAATAAAGAAATCATAAGTTACTCACAAGTTACTCTTTACTTGAGTAGTTTTTTCATTGAGTACTTTCTTACTCTTACTCAAGTAAATATTTGGATGACTGCTTTTTACTTTTACTTGAGTCATATTATTCTAAAGTAACAGTACTCTTACTTGAGTACAATATTTGGCTACTCTACCCACCTCTGTCTGTGTACTGTAGATGGGTGTCAAATCTGCTATTAGGGATGCCCATTGAAGAGCTCTCCTACGCCCAACATATGATTGCCATGTCTGTTTAGAGTTGTATCATTGATATAGACCAATATCACCTGTTTGTCAGAGGCAGGGCCCACCAGCCACTACTAAGGGGTCCCTTTGGACCTGAACTGGTGTGAGGATGGAGTGTGGTGATGAGAGCGAGTGTGTTTGATAGCTCAGGTGGTCATTACCTGAGGGGAGAGTGAGTGTTAATGGGCATTCTGAGCAGCACAGGCTAGCGTGTCGTCTGCCACAATTGGTGGGATGTATGCATCAGTTCATTGGACAGGGCCACAATATCAACAAGGCTCAGCCACCCTCTATAGATGCAAGACAGATTTCAACAATTAACTATACATACGCTGAGCAAAAAGTCACCACTAGCTTTTTTGTTTTAATTACCATTTTCACAAGGCACTCTGACAGTGAAACAGTACACATGAATATGAATACAAATGTGAATATGAATATGACTAACATGGATAACGACTAGTTAGCACATCTGCCTCACAGAGCCGGGTTCAAATCCGGCCCTACCTGTGTAGAGTTTGCATGTTCCGTGCCTGCGTGGGTTTTCTCCGGGTACTCTGGTTTCCTCCCACATCCCAAAAACATGCATAGTGTGGAAAATGGAATAGGAATAATAATACAGTGGATATAAAAAGTCTGCATACTCCTGTTGAAATGCAAGGTTTTTGTAATATGAAAAAAATAGACCATGATAAATCATTTCAAAAGTTTTCCCACCATTGTGACCCATAACCTGTACAAGTCAGTTGAAAAAAAAAGAGAGGGGATGTGAAAATAAACAACTGGGAAAGTGTGGTTGCAAAAGTGTGTACACCCTTTTAGAACTGTGTTCAGAATAAACCATTCACATTCATCCATCCATCCATCCATTTTCTTTATCGCTTATCCTCACCAGGGTCACGGGCTGCTGGAGCCTATCCCAGCTATCTTGAGGCGGGAGGCTGGGTACACCCTGAACCGGTCACCAGCCAATCGCAGGGCACATAGAAACAAACAACCATTCGCACCAATGGGGAATTTAGAGTCTTCAGTCAACCTACCATGCATGTTTTTGGGATGTGGGAGGAAACCGGAGTGCCCGGAGAAAACCCACGCAGGCACGGGGAGAACATGCAAATTCCACACAGGCGGGGCTGGGGATAGAACCCGGGTCCACAGAACTGTGAGGCGGATGTGCTAACCAGTCGTCCACCTTGCCAGCCCATTCACATTCAAACTCACGTTAAATGGAAGTCAGGGCACAATTGCTACCAAGTGGCTCAGATTAGCCCCAAATAAAGTTCAGCTCTTCCAGAAGGCTTTTCCTGAATTTTTTTTTCTCAGCTTTCTAGCAGAAGCATTTGGAACTGTTCATAATTCCCTTTTCCTTGACTAAAGCCCCAGATCCAGCTGAAGAAAAACCAAGATGCTGCCACTACCATACTTCACTGTCAGTTTCTTTTGGTGATGAGCAATGTTCTGCTTCGCCAAACATAATTTTGGGAATTATGGCCGAAAAGTTCATTTTCTTCATGTCTACAAAATGTAGCCTGGCTGAATTGTTTTTCTTTGTAAGAAAAGGCTTCCAACTTGCCAACCTACTCCATACCCATACTGTACATATAAAAAAGACGGGAAATTGTTTTCCTCACTATTTCTCTTGTCGTGAATTTTGGAGCAATGTCCACTTTTTTGTAATGTTGCTGTTGTGACATATTTTCTCAACTTTATGATGACAGTCTTCACCGTTTTCCATGGTATATTTAATGCATTGGAAATTCTTCCGTACCCTTCACCTGACTGATACCTGTGAACAATGACATCTCTCTAATGGCGTGGAAGCTCTTTGAAGACCATGGCTTGTGTTGTAGGATGTGACAACAAAATTGTCAAGAAAAGCCTACTAGAACATCTGAATGTTTTGGGGGTTAGAGTTATTATAAATGGTGGCAGGTCTGTGCTGACATGAGTTTGAATGTAGCTGGTTGATTAACACAGGCACATACCCAGTTATAAAAGGGTGTCCACCCTTGTTCAACCACATTTTGAGTTGTTGTTTTTTTACTCCCCCTCGCTAAAATGTGTTTTTATTTTTTTTATTTAGTTGTACAGTTTATAGGCCACTTAATGTTGGATTCTTTTTTTATATACATTCATCTTGGTCACTTTTTGTATGGCACAAAAACCTGGCATTTGAACAGAGGTGTGTAGACTTTTTATATTCAGCTAATGCATAACCAGTTAAGTTTTAAAGAAGCTTTAAAAGGTTTCAGCAACTTTTGATTGTTGTGCAATATCCACATTTTTGTAGCTCTGAGGTATATTCCACAGCATACTACATCAATTCATCCATCCATTTTCTTTTATCGCTTCTCCTCACTAGGGTCACTGGAGCCTATCCCAGCTATCATCGGGCAGGAGGCGGGGTACACCCTGAACTGGTTGCCAGCCAATCGCAGGGTACATACAAACAAACAACATTCGCACTCACATTCACACCTACGGGCAATATAGAGTCGTCAATCAACCTACCACGCATGTTTTTGGGATGTGGGAGGAAACCGGAGTGCCCGGAGAAAACCCACGCAGGCATTGGGAGAACATGCAAACTCCACACAGGCGGGGCCCGGGGATTGAACCCCGGTCCTCAGAACTATGAAGCAGACGTTCTAACCAGTCGGTCACTGTGCCGCAACACACTACAGAAATACAGAAATATAACTGTGTAAGTGAGGGGGAAAAAAAGGTAAATGGAAGTCTCTACCTCACCCTTTTATCGTTACTTTGTAAAAGTCATTATAGCTTTACTGCCCCAAAAATATTTGTTAATAGTAATTAGTTTTCAGGAATTTTTTAACCCTGTGACTTGACTGGGATTGATGTGCCCAGGAGAAACAATTATTCCGAACTTCTTTGAAACACGGACCCAATGACTTCAGTCCCATAATTAACTGAGTGTGTATACTGTATATTTGTTCTCTTCCTTTGCTTTTTCGGCAGAGGGCTCAGGTTAGGCGATAGAAGTGAAGGGTTTGTCTTCTTGTGAAGTAGATTTAGATAGATATTGGACAGATAGGGTGTGTAACGTATTCGCTTACTCTTGTAGCCTCAGAGAAAAAGGCATATGATTGTCTTGAATGAAAAAAGAGGAGAACAGAAAGTGAGATAGTGAGTGAGGAATTTGCCTGAGAGAAAAATGAAAAAAAAGTATGCAAGTTTGCCTGTCACTTATCACATTTATTTATCACATTTCATCACATATTGCAACATGCTATTTCTACTATTCGCCTGAAATGAATCACACTGTATATTTGGAAGTCAGGGAAAAGGTAAGAAAAAAAGAAAAAGGAAAAAAAAGAAATACTTTTTGCTTCTGCTGTGACCTGCAAGAAAGGCAGGTGGACGAGATCCAGGTCAAAGTATGAGATTTATTCCAGGGCAGACTGGGAGGAAAGGGAGGCACATCCCTGCAGCAGTGCATTGAGCTGGGGGGAAGCGCCTCCCCAAGGCTCCATGGGTGGGAAGATTTACTGGAGTCCTAATCACAGGTCGACACCTTGGCTGCGTGTTCTCTGACCAATGGGAGCAAAGCCACAGTTCATGCGTTGTCTTGTTAACTTCCATTTTGACAACATGTAATTTCAGACATTTTTGGCAGTTATTTTCTTCTTTCAGGAGCTTGACTCACTCAAAATAAGGATAGTATTTGCAAAGCTGTGACATGAAATGTATCAACTATACAGAGGTTTTATTGACTCGAAAAGTAGTCAGTCTGTACTATACGAACAAGTAGCACTGTCCAGTAGAAGTGCACTTTATTGAAAAAAAAACAAAAAACATTTGACTTACTCTCACAGTCTCGTGATTCAATTGTGAAATGAACGTACAGTGCTTAAATTCATTAGACCACTACCCTATGTATGGTTTAGCCAAAACTGAAAATCCATAGCACTGTTACTGTAATTACCAAATTAATTTCTCATGATTCTATAATGGTTGATACACCAATATGCAGTACGTTATTAACATATAAAATGAAATATAAAATATAGTCAAAGCACAATATAATTTCTTGATTAAGTTCAGATATTACGATTAAGTGATAAGTAATTGCTTGCCTACATGAACAGAAAAAAAATATTTCTCTGGTTAATTTTTGTGCTTGATTAATTTCTGACTTCTGAGTAAGTCAGCTCAAATTTTGGTATAAAAGGTGAATTCAGTGTGGAATATCTGACTCCTTTTGAAAATGGTAAACGTTAAAGCTAGTACAAATAAACGTTAAAGCTATTACAAAATGTATATAGCCTTGTTTTGTTTCTAAATACATTAAATGTTTGAAGATAAGTGCTGAAAATGTGCAAAGACTGAAAACAATGTAGTACTAAATTGTTGACATATGGCTTAAAACTCTTTATCACCTTCTAAATTTTCCTGATTTTGTGGGCGGGGCTAAAAACTATCCCCGTGATGTCAAGGGGTTGGGGCATATACTTTCTGGCATGAGTCTCGTCCCCCACAATAGAAACACTCAGCACTCTTATTCCATGCAGTGGCCATTCGGCGGAATGGACACTTCCTTATTTGTAATAGACCCAGTTCGACCAGTATAGCCATCAAAGCATGCCCCCAACTCGCAAAAACATGTTCCCTCAAGTGCAATGTGTTTTGTGTTATTTGGGCTACAATGTGTGGCATGGTGGACGACTGGTTAGAGCGTCAGCCTCACAGTTCTGAGGACCCGGGTTCAATCCCCGGCCCCGCCTGTGTGGAGTTTGCATGTTCTCCCCGTGCCTGTGTGGGTTTTCTCCGGGCACTCCGGTTTCCTCCCACATCCCAAAAACATGCATTAATTGGAGACTCTAAATTGCCCGTAGGCATGACTGTGAGTGCGAATGGTTGTTTGTTTCTATGTGCCCTGCGATTGGCTGGCAACCAGTTCAGGGTGTACCCCGCCTCCTGCCCGATGACAGCTGGGATAGGCTCCAGCACGCCCGCGACCCTAGTGAGGAGAAGCGGCTCAGAAAATGGATGGATGGGCTACAATGTCTCTGCAGCGACAAACCGTATCGGATCCAACACCCCACCGCCCCATGACAGCCGGACAGCGGTTCGAGTGCACGGCGAAGGTCCGGGTGTTGGTAACCTCACAACCTTTCCAGAAGGCCACCTGCAGTTAAAAGTTGATATTGGACTCTGTGGCTTTACTACCAGAAACGTGACATTAAAATTTGTTCAATACACGTCCCAAATCATCTGACTCCTGTTTCTGATAGGTAGGATGCCCTGGAGGCAATGGAGCGCTTATTCAGGTGTACAAGCGGCCTCTTTGATCCTGACTGATTGGAGGTAATTCTGGGGTAACCATAATCTCAGGGTTCATTTTCAAGGTCAACTATGCCACCAACGCCTACTGGTTTGTTGGTGCTGAATGTTATAACAGCAGCCATAAATGTTGAGTCACCCAGGTGCATGAGTCAATGGCGTGTTGAGATATTATAAGTCAAACGTTAATGGTTGTTAAATCTCTTTGGAAGTACATCAAGTACGGTGAATACCCTGAATTCAATCGTATTTGGGTTCATGTGATTGTCTGAACACACCCAAAAAAAATTTTATAATAATAAAAACAGTTCCACAGTGTGCAATGTTCAAACATGGTTTTGCCACAAAAATGATTGATGGAACTTTTAAAGATCCAGTCAATATTATAATTAAACATTTTTCCTGTTTGCTTGTGCCTTTCACACATATTTGCTGCTGATCCCTGAAGCTGTGATTTTAAAAAAAGGGTGGCTTCTCAATTTAAGCTGTGAAATTTCACAATATTCAGTAAATGAATTTGCAAGACGCAACAGGTACTGATTTGCTTTCATGACTGTCTGCATACCAATGTGACCGCAGTCTAACTATTACTCTCTTTATCTTTGCACCCTGCGGCACCAGTTGAGAGCACACTCTTTTCTCCTTCCAAAAAAGGGAAAAAAATCCCTACTCTGGAAAAACTTTATCGCAATATATACATTGGGTACGGAAAGTATTCAGACCCCCTTAGATTTTTCACTCTTTGTTATATATTTGCTCAAATCATTTAAGTTCTTTTTTTTGTCCTCATTAATGGACACACAGCACCCCATGTTGACAGAAAAAAAAAACGCAATTGTTGAAATTTTTGCAGATTTATTAAAAAAGAAAAACTGAAATATCACACAGCTATAAGTATTCAGACCCTTTGCTGTGACACTAATATTTAACTCGGGTGCTGTCCATTTCTTCTGATCATCCTTGAGATGGTTCTATATCTTCATTGGAGTCCAGTTGTGTTTGATTATACTGATTGGACTTGATTAAGAAACCCACACACCTGTCTATATAAAACCTTACAGCTCACAGTGCATGTCAGAGCAAATGAGAATCATGAAGTCAAAGGAATTGCCTGAAGAGCTCAGAGACAGAATTGTGGCAAGGCACAGATCTGGCCAAGGTTACAAAAAAAAATACTGCTGTACTTAAGATTCCTAAGAGCACAGTGGTCTCTGTAATCCTTAAATGGAAGACGTTTGGGACGACCAGAACCCTTCCAAGAGCTGGCCGTCCGGCCAAACTGAGCAATCGGGGGAGAAGAGACTTGGTGAGAGAAGTAAAGAAGAACCCAAAGATCACTGTGGCTGAGCTCTAGAGATTCAGTCGGGAGATGAGAGAAAGTTCTAGAAAGTCAACCATCACTGCAGCGCTCCACCAGTCGGGGCTTTATGACAGACGGAAGCCTCTCCTTAGTTCAAGACACATGAAAGCCCGCATGGAGTTAGCTAAAAAACACCTGAAGGACTCCAAGATGGTGAGAAATAAGATTCTCTCATCTGATGAAACCAAGATAGAACTTTTTGGCCTTAATTCTAAGCGGTATGTGTGGAGAAAACCAGGCACTGCTCATCACCTGTCCAATACAGTCCCAACAGTGAAGCATGGTGGTGGCAGCATCATGCTGTGGGGGTCTTTTTCAGCTGCAGGGACAGGACCACCGGTTGCAATCGAAGGAAAGATGAATGCGGCCAAGTGCAAGGATATCCTGGACAAAAACCTTCTCCAGAGTGCTCAAGACCTCAGACGGGGCCGAAGGTTCACCTTTCAAAGAGACAATGACCCTAAGCAAACAGCTAAAATAACGAAGGAGTGGCTTCAGAACAACTCCATGACTGTTCTTAAATGGCCCAGCCAGAGCCCTGACATAAACCCAATTGAGCATCTCTGGAGAGACCTGAAAATGGCTGTCTTTCAACGTTCACTATCCAACCAGACAGAACTGGAGAGGATCTGCAAGGAGGAATGGCAGAGGATCCCCAAATCCAGGTGTGAAAAACTTGTTGCATCATTCCCAAAAAGACTCATGGCTGTATTAGCTCAAAAGGGTGCTTCTACTAAATACTGAGCAAAGGGTCTGAATACTTATGGCTCTGTGATATTTCTTTTTTAATAAATCTGCTACAATTATTTTTTTTCCTTCAATATGGGGTGCTGTGTGTACATTGAGAAAAAAATTTACTTAAATGATTTTAACAAATGGCGGCACGGTGGCCGACTGGTTAGAGCGTCAGCCTCACAGTTCTGAGGTGCGGGGTTCAATCCCCGTCCCCGCCTGTGTGGAGTTTGCATGTTCTCCCCGTGCCTGCGTGGGTTTTCTCCGGGCACTCCGGTTTCCTCCCACATCCCAAAAACATGCATTAATTGGAGACTCTAAATTGCCCGTAGGCATGACTGTGAGTGCGAATGGTTGTTTGTTTCAATGTGCCCTGCGATTGGCTGGCAACCAGTTCAGGGTGTACTCCTCCTGCCCGATGACAGCTGGGATAGGCTCCAGCACGCCCGCGACCCTAGTGAGGAGAAGCGGCTCAGAGAATGGATGGATGGATGGATTTTAACAAATGGCTGCAATATAACAAAGAGTGAAAAATGTAAGGGGGTCTGAATACTTTCCATACCCACTGTACATTTGCTAGAGCCCATACCTTGAAGAAGTTCTTTTTTCACAGACTGCTAAGTTAGAGCATTACTGTCAAATTCAAAGCCTTATGTTCTTTATTAATAGTAATACCACAGGTACACACTCTGGTCTGTTGGTTGGGTTTTATTGGATCAGCTTGATTATATGACTGTGTGTATATCTGACATAAATCCCACTGCATGTGGTAAGCAGGTTCGCTCTGACTGGCATCTGCTCAATATTCTTATCACCAAAACACAAGCAGCAATCAGCATAAATCATGTCATTCCAAACGCTTTTATATGCTTGATTTGTTGTTATTTCTGGCTAATTGTCTAACTTGTCACCGATGCACACACTTATGACTCACAAGCAACACGCCTTGATAATGGTCTCTTGAACCAGCGGGAAATTTCCCCGGCTCGTCACAATAACTCACAAGTAGCCCTGGAAACTGTATGAATGACCGTTTGCACTCAGAGCACAGCAAAGGTATTTCCTGATCCATTCTCCAAAACAACTTCATCTGACATGCAGTAATTTTTCTGGCTGACACACAGTGAAAGGTCACGACACCGGGGGAAATTCTCATCATGTTGAAACAGTGTCATTGCAAAGGTTTGACAGGGAATGCATGATGAGTCCTGTCATATCTGCGGTCAGGTGATACTGTACTCAGCAACTAACTATTTTCAGGGGTATTTTGTTTCAGTGCAAACCATATCCCAGGTCACAAAGATCTGATAAAATGTGGGGTCTTTCCAGAGAGGCCTTCATGTTGCTAATTATTTTGACCTGCAGGCTACCCTAACTGTTCGAACATGTATGCCTTCTATGATCAAAGACATTGTAAGTTACTTTATATAAATGCAATATTAAACTCACTTTAGATCTTTTATGTCACTGAAGGCGTAGTGGTACATTCGCCTGACTTCGGTGCAGGCAGTGTGGGTTCAGTTCCCACTCAGTGATAGTGTGAATGTGAGAGCGAATGGTTTTCCGTGTCAATACGTGTCCTGCGACTGACTGGCGACCTGTTCATGGTGTAGCCCGCCTTTCGCCCCAAGTCAGCTCCAGCATTCTGTGACCCTAAACAGGAGAAACGGCATTGAAAATGGACAGATGGAGTTTAGATGTGTGAAAAAATATTGTGTTTAAGAAGAAATATTAGTATTTATATTCACTCTAACATCCACTCTATACAGGCTTTCTGGTCTAACCCAAAATTTCCAGAGGATGACAAAATTGTTTTTGAAAATGAGCATCAAAACAAAAACTGATCAGAGTGGGGCTAAATCACTGTCATCTATGGACCACCATGGGCGTTTGGATTTGCTGTAAAGAGCTCCTCTTTTAGGTAAGCAAGTTGCTGCTGTTAGAATCACCGCACACTGAGCAATGCAGCTGAACACAATTGAAGTGAACCAACGGGAAAACAAGTGACACCAAGCAATTGAGCACAGTACAAATACTGACACGCTGCAACAGGAAAACTCTATTGGGTTTTGAGGCTCCAGATACAGTATACTGTACAGTAGTGCCTCAAGATACGAGTGACCAGACTTCCAGGTTTTTTGCCATCGATTGGCAGAGTTTTTGCTTTGACTTGCGAGCCCAAACAAGAGCTGTATGACAGGAGGAGGCTCAAGTCACTTGACAACAAGCAGCAGTTTGGCTGATGTCATTTGTAAATATTTTACAATAAAGAGGCTTCAAGCTATACATTGCCACTACCAGTTTGAGTTTACTTCAAAACTAACTAGAAAAGAAAGAGAATGACGTGCATTTGAAACAACCACAGCCTCCTTCAAGTATACGATGGAAAACACCACAGCTACACGGCCTAACAATTAACATCACACAAAAATAAAACACAATAACTCCATCGGGGTATTTAAAACAATTTGAAGCTTTGGACAAGAGATTGCCGCAGAGGTTTGCTGGGAGATAAGTCAGCAGAAACCATTGATGTGGAGGATTCACACACAAGCAGATTGGTACGCAAAACTTTATGAAAGAACTGAATGGTGGGGTGCAAATTTTGTGTGTTGGACACAGTGCCGTACTGTTGAGTGCAACTTTTTTTATAAATTAAAGGATGTATAACAAAGGTTTTTGGACCACTGACAAGACACAGACACTTCCTGTTCAAGAGGAACAGAGCAGGGCGGGGTGCGGAGGTAGAGCAAGTGTGGCGAGAGGGAGAGAGATGCGCATTTCAAAGGTACAAGCTCGCGCGCGAAACCTGTGTGTGTGCATGCGTGTGTGTGTTAAGACTTATGGCAAGATTACACTTCATAAAACCAGCTAATATCTTCAAAGTATCTTTTATTATTTTTTATGACTATGAGAGAGAGAGTATAAACTTCGTATCAAAATTTGACTGCATATGACCTCACCTCCTGGCACGGTGCCAGCACACGTGACCGATGGCGTCACCTCTAGGGACACTTGTGCCCGATGACACCACATGCAGTGGCATTGGAAAACAAAATGACATCACAACCGTCATTACATCATGTCCCCAGCATTTATGTCACATGACATCATCATCTTTGGGGACACCTGTGACCCAAGACCAACCATGGGTGTCACTAACGGTCGTACATGCAAAATGAAATGTAATTTCTGATCACACCTGTGAATAATGTCCCTTCTGGCCAAGCCCATTATCTATGAAGTCAAAGAAGAAGAAGAGGTGGAAAAGCGGGTTCTTCGGCAGAAAGAGAAGAAGAAAGCACAAAGCCTAGAACTGAATGTGGGGACTTTAAATGTTGGGACTATGACAGGAAAATCTCGGGAGTTGGTTGGCATGATGATTAGGAGAAAGGTTGATATTTTGTGTGTCCAGGAGACCAGGTGGAAAGGCAGTAAGGCTAGAAGTTTAGGGCCAGGGTTTAAATTATTTTACCATGGTGTAGATGGGAAGAGAAATGGAGAGTTGGCTAAGAATGTCTTGGAGGTGAAAAGAGTATCCGATCAAGTGATGAGGCTGAAACTTGAAATTGAGGGTGTTATGTGTAATGTGATTAGTGGCTATGCCCCACAGGTAGGATGTGACCTAGAGGTGAAAGAGAAATTCTGGAAGGAGCTAGACGAAGTACTTCTGAGCATCCCAGACAGAGAGAGAGTAATAATTGGTGCAGATTGTAATGGACATGTTGGTGAAGGTAATAGGGGTGATGAAGAAGTGATGGGTAAGTACGGCATCCAGGAAAGGAACTTGGAGGGACAGATGGTGGTAGACTTCGCAACAAGGATGCAAATGGCTGTAGTGAACACTTTTTTCCAGAAGAGGCACGAACATAGGGTGACCTACAAGAGCAGCGGTAGAAGCACACATGTGGATTACATCTTGTGCAGACGATGTAATCTGAAGGAGGTTACCAACTGTAAGGTAGTGGTAGGGGAGAGTGTGGCAAGACAGCATAGGATGGTGGTGTGTAAGATGACTCTGGTGGTGGGGAGGAAGATTAGGAAGACACAGGCAGAGAAGAGAACCATGTGGTGGAAGCTGAGACAGGACGAGTGTTGTGCAGCTTTTCGGGAAGAGGTGAGAAAGGCTCTCGGTGGACGGGAGGAGCTCCCAGAAGACTGGACCACTGCAGCCAAGGTGATCAGAGAGGCAGGCAGGAGAGTACTTGGTGTATCTTCTGGCAGAAAAGGAGAGAAGGAGACTTGGTGGTGGAACCCCACAGTACAGGAAATCATACAAGGAAAAAGGTTAGCTAAGAAAAAGTGGGACACTGAGAGGACCGAAGAGAGGCGAAAGGAATACATTGAGATGCGACACAGGGCAAAGGTAGAGGTGGCAAAGGCCAAACAAGAGGCATATGATGACATGTATGGCAGGTTGGACACTAAAGAAGGAGAAAAGGATCTATACAGGCTGGCCAGACAGAGGGATAGAGATGGGAAGGATGTCCAGCAGGTTAGGGTGATTAAGGATAGAGATGTAAATATGTTGACTGGTGACAGCAGTGTGCTAGCTAGATGGAAAGAATATTTCGAGGAGTTGATGAATGAGGAAAATGAGAGAGAAGGGAGAGTAGAAGAGGTGTGGTGGACCAGGAAGTGGCAATGATTAGTAAGGGGAAAGTTAGAAAGGCATTAAAGAGGATGGAAAATGGAAAGGCAGTTGGTCCTGATGAGATTCCTGTGGAGATTGCCTGAGGAATGGAGAAAAAGTGTACTGGTGCACATTTTTAAGAACAAAGGTGATGTGGAGAGCTGTGGGAACTATAGAGGAATAAAGTTGATGAGCCACACAATGAAGTTATGGGAAAGAGTAGTGGAGGCTAGACTCAGGACAGAAGTGAGTATTTGGGAGCAACAGTATGGTTTCATGCCTAGAAAGAGTACCACAGATGCATTATTTGCCTTGAGGATGTTGATGGAAAAGTACAGAGAACGTCAGAAGGAGCTACATTGTGTCTTTGTAGATCTAGAGAAAGCCTATGAGAGAGTACCCAGAGTGGAACTGTGGTACTGCATGCAGAAGTCTGGAGTGGCAGAGAAGTATGTTAGAATAATACAGGACATGTACGAGGGCAGCAGAACAGCGGTGAGGTGTGCTGTAGGTGTGACAGACAAATTTAAGGTGGAGGTGGGACTGCATCAGGGATCAGCCCTGAGCCCCTTCCTTTTTGCAGTGGTGATGGATAAGCTGACAGTGTCATGGTCTGTGTTTTGGGTTTGGGTTGTGTTTAGTTTTGTTTCATGTTTTCCTGTGTTCCATGTTTGTCGTGTGCTCATTAGGTTGTTGTGTCCACCTGTTCTCGTCTATTTTGTGTCGACCAATCAGCTCTCTCCAGCCACTCATGTCTTGTCCAGGTGTTCCTCGTTGTCTCGTCAATTTGTTTGTATTTAGTTCCCTGGGTTCTTTCAGTCCTTGTCGGTTCATTGTCGTTGTCACATGTCTTGCCATGTCATAGTCGCCAGTTGTTTTTGTCATAGTCGCCAGTTGTTTTTGTCATAGTCGCCTGTTGTTTTATCATTGTGATTAAATATTATTATTTTGAGATTCCCGCACTCCTGCCTTGCCTCCCTGCTTCCCTGCAATTGGGTCCACCATGTTCTTGCCTTGCGTTCCTCGCCGTCGCCCTAACCGTGTTCATGACAGAATGAACCGACCAGAACAGGACCCAGCGGGAAGAACATGGCGTCACCCTGGACGCCACCAAACTGCCTCCCACCGTCCTCAGCCTGCCATCCATACCTACCCTCCTCCAGTAAGCCCTATCATTCAGTCCTTTCTGTCCTTTTCCTCGGGTCCCCCCACTTGTCCTAGTTATTCACCATGCCCTACTATTGTACATCCACATGTTTCTTTAGATTCAGATTTTTCTGATTGTGAAGATGGCCCTGATTTAGTTAACCTCCTGTCGGATTCTGACTCTGACACAGATTTAGATTTTTCTGGTTCCTTCCCTAGTTTATCCCGTCCTCGTCAGTTTTTGTCACGTTTCCACGTTTCCAACCCCAGTGAGTCCAAATCCTTTCCCTCGGACCTTTTCTTGGGCACCCGTTTGGCCATCTACCCGGGACCGCCGCGTGGTGGCCAACGGAGGCGCCCAAGTAAAGGTCAAATTTTGCCCCCTCGTTTTTTCCCCCCTGTTCACAAATCACTTGATTTTTCACCTGTTCCCACACGTTGTTCCACGGATCCTATTAAGTCACGTCTAGTCAAACCTGCCCCCAAGCCATGTTCAGTACCAGCCATTTTTCCTAGTTCACCTTCCCGAGACCTTGTGCACTCTTCCACTCCCGTACCCTCTACTCCCACACCTCAATGGTGGCAGGCTGAGGAAGCGACTGCAGCTCCCGTTCCGGCTAATCGGCAGCTGCGCCAGGCTCCCGTTCCGGCTCCTCGGCAGCTGCGCCAGGCTCCCGCACCGGCGGCGCTCGTCCAGCGGACGCCACCCGTCCTTGCTCCGGCGGCGCTCGTCCAGCGGCCGCCACCTGTCCTTGCTCCGGCGGCGCTCGTCCAGCGGCCGCCACCCGTCCTTGCTCCGGCGGCGCTCGTCCAGCGGCCGCCACCCGTCCTTGCTCCGGCGGCGCTCGTCCAGCGGCCGCCACCCGTCCTTGCTCCAACGGCGCTCGTCCAGCGGTCGCCACCCGTCCTTGCTCCGGCGGCGCTCGTCCAGCGGCCGCCACCCGACCATGCTCCGGCGGCGCTCGTCCAGCGGCTGCCACCCGTCCTTGCTCCGGCGGCGCTCGTCCAGCGGCCCGCCACCTGACCCTGCTCCGGCGGTGCTCGTCCAGCGGCCGCCACCCGTCCTTGCTCCGGCGGCGCTCGTCCAGCGGCCGCCACCCGACCCTGCTCCGGCGGTGCTCGTCCAGCGGCCGCCATCCGACCATGTTCCGGCGGTGCTCGTCCAGCGGCCGCCATCCGACCATGTTCCGGCGGCGCGCGTCCAGCGGCCGCCACCCGTCCATGTTCCGGCGGCGCGCGTCCAGCGGCCGCCACCCGACCCTGCTCCGGCGGCGCTCGTCCAGCGGCCACCACCCGTCTTTGCTCCGGCGGCGCTCGTCCAGCGGCCGCCACCTGACCTTGCTCCGGCGGCGCTCGTCCAGCGGCCGCCACCCGTCCTTGCTCCGGCGGCGCTCGTCCAGCGGCCGCCACCCGTCCTTGCTCCGGCGGCGCTCGTCCAGCGGCCGCCACCCGTCCCTGCTCCGGCGGCGCTCGTCCAGCGGCCGCCACCCGTCCTTGCTCCGGCGGTGCTCGTCCAGCGGCCGCCATCCGACCATGTTCCGGCGGTGCTCGTCCAGCGGCCGCCATCCGACCATGTTCCGGCGGCGCGCGTCCAGCGGCCGCCACCCGTCCATGTTCCGGCGGCGCGCGTCCAGCGGCCGCCACCCGTCCTTGCTCCGGCGGCGCTCGTCCAGCGGCCGCCACCCGACCACGCTCCGGCGGCGCTCGTCCAGCGGCCGCCACCCGACCACGCTCCGGCGGCGCTCGTCCAGCGGCCGCCACCCAACCCTATTGCCTGGCCCCTGCATTACCATTGGGTTCGGCACCGTGGCCGTCCGCCTGAATGGCCCTGTAAAGACCCTGGTGCTTGGCGTCCTGGACGACCTCCTGAACCGCTCAGCCAAGCACCTCACCTCGGGTGGCCTGGATGGCCACCAGACTGACCTGAGGGGTGGACTCTGTACCCTCCTCCAGGCCCCCTTCCGCCCACCCTGGGTTGATGACTTTTTGGTTGTTGTTTGGGGAACGTCTGGGATCCGTTCCTTTAGAGGGGGGGGTACTGTCATGGTCTGTGTTTTGGGTTTGGGTTGTGTTTAGTTTTGTTCCATGTTTTCCTGTGTTCCATGTTTGTCGTGTGCTCATTAGGTTGTTGTGTCCACCTGTTCTCGTCTATTTTGTGTCGACCAATCAGCTCTCTCCAGCCACTCGTGTCTTGTCCAGGTGTTCCTCGTTGTCTCGTCAATTTGTTTGTATTTAGTTCCCTGGGTTCTTTCAGTCCTTGTCGGTTCATTGTCGTTGTCACATGTCTTGCCATGTCATAGTCGCCAGTTGTTTTTGTCATAGTCGCCAGTTGTTTTTGTCATAGTCGCCTGTTGTTTTATCATTGTGATTAAATATTATTATTTTGAGATTCCCGCACTCCTGCCTTGCCTCCCTGCTTCCCTGCAATTGGGTCCGCCATGTTCTTGCCTTGCGTTCCTCGCCGTCGCCCTAACCATGTTCATGACAGACAGATGAGGTTAGACTGGAATCCCTGTGGACCATGATGTTTGCAGATGATATTGTGATCTGCAGCGAAAGGAGGGAGCAGCTGGAGGAACAGTTAGAAAGATGGAGGCATGAACTGGAAAGAAGAGGAATGAAGATTAGCCGAAGTAAGACAGAATATATGTGCATGAATGAGAGGGGTGGTGGGGGAAGAGTGAGGCTACAGGGAGAAGAGATAGCAAGGGTGGAGGACTTTAAATACTTGGGGTCAACCGTCCAGAGCAATGGTGAGTGTGGTCAGGAAGTGAAGAAACGGGTCCAAGCAGGTTGGAACGGGTGGAGGAAGGTGCCAGGTGTGTTATGTGACAGAAGAGTCTCTGCTAGGATGAAGGGCAAAGTTTATAAAACAGTGGTGAGGCCAGCCATGATGTACGGATTAGAGACAGTGGCACTGAAGAGACAACAGGAAGCAGAGATGGAGGTGGCGGAAATGAAGATGTTGAGGTTCGCTCTCGGAGTGACCAGGTTGGATAAAATTAGAAATGAGCTCATCAGAGGGACAGCCAAGGTTCGATGTTTTGGAGACAAAGTTAGAGAGAGCAGACTTCGATGGTTTGGACACGTCCAGAGGAGAAATAGTGAGTATATTGGTAGAAGGATGATGAAGATGGAGCTGCCAGGCAAGAGAGCTAGAGGAAGACCAAAGAGAAGGTTGATGGATGTCGTGAGGGAAGACATGATGGCAGTTGGTGTTCGAGAGGATGCAGGAGATAGGCTTACATGGAAAAGAATGACGCGCTGTGGCGACCCCTAACGGGAAAGCCGAAAGGAAAAGAAGAAGAAGTCTGACAAAAAATTTAAAATCTTTGAGGGGTTGCATATAGAATAAAAAAAAAAAATTCAGCCTAAATTCATTGTTGTCCTGAAGACATGTCCAGACATATTCTTGACAATGAAAATATAGATGGGATTCCCACATGACACTAAACTCCTGGCCCCCATACGTAAACTTCCTGAAGGCCCCCAACCCCTAGTAGGATATTACAATATTCAATAAATTTTTGGTGCATTGCGGTCATATATTAGATGGAGACAAGCCCATTTTATGCATAGTGTATTGAGTAAAGTGTGTTCTATGGAGCACTTTATGTTGTATAAGCTATAAATTTGTGTTTTTGTCATTCTAAACATATTGTTACATATCTGTATCCAGTAATTACGGTCAGCTGACATAGAAAGGTCTTCTTCCCATTTAGTAATCGGTAAGTGTATTGATTTAGTGCATGAAATTAATTTGGAGATATTTTTTTTCTTTCACTATTTGCTTAACAAACTCCGACGGTTCGATGGTGCTCTGGAGTGTTGGTATTCTTTTTTTAGTTGCTGCTTTTAATTTATTGTATTGAAGAAAGTTTCCGCCTGTGATTTGTAATTCTCGGAACAGTTCATCACATGTCCTAAAAATATTATCGCTAAATAGTTGTTGTCGGTGGTCAATTCCATGTTGTTCCCATGTGCTAAATTAAAGGGGTCTGTTAATTTTGAAATCTGGATTGTGCCAGATTGGGGAGAGCATACTGTGAGCTAATTGAGATGCTGTAGCTTCTAAACCTTTCTACCAAGCCGTTAAGGTGGATGTGATTATTGGGTTCTTGAAGCATTTATGGCGTTTAAGTAAAATTAAAATAATAAAATAAATGGGATGTTTGGGAGTTTGATGTTGTTGCAGTCTATCAGTTCCAATTCTAGCCAAGAATGATGCTCCTCATTGTGGTGCATCCATTGGATGAAGTATTGCAATTGGTTAGCTAAATAATAGTGTTTAAAGTTGGGAGCAATTAGGCCTCCCTCCTGTTTACTTTTCTGAAGAGTGGATAAACTAATTCTATTTTTCTTATTTATTTTTTTTTAATTTAGTGCGGCAGAATCTAATGTTTGAAACTATTTAAATACGGGCTAAAATTGAATCATTGAGAATAAATAATTTATTTGAGGAAAGGTTTTCATTTTTATTGTGGCTATTCTTCCCAGTAGTCATATAGGCAAGTTATTCCAGCATCTTAAATCAGCGGAGATTTTTTCCAGAAGTGGTGTGTAATTTAGGTTGGTTAGCTCTGTGAGTTTTGGTGAAATATTAATACCGAAATACTTCATGTTTCCTATAGAAATAGGGTAATCTGGGATTTGATCTGCAGGATTCAATGAGTTTGCTGTTATTGGCAGTATTGTTGATTTTGTCCAGTTGCTAAACTAATCTGATATTTGTGGAATTGTTTTTATGAGATTGAAGACTGCCTCAAGAGAAGACTTGGGTTCCTGTAAATAAAGAAGAATATCATCAACATACAGATTGATTTTGTGTTCCGTCACTGCCGAGCAGATACCTTTAATATTAGCATTCTGATGTATAGCTGTAGCAAGAGGTTCGATGAATATTGCAAATAGCATTGTGAGAGTGGACATCCTTGTCTGGTTCCTCTTTGTAAAGTAAAACTTTGTTATGTAATCCTATTTGTGGTGACTGTCGCTTTCGGCGAGTTGTATAATGTTGCTATCCAATAAGTACTGCAACAGGAAAGCCCAGTTAACGTTATCAAAAGCTTTCTTTGCGTCAAGTGACACAAAGATTGCATTTATATTTTTGCGCTGTGACATGCAATTTAATAGATGTCTGACATTATTTGTAAAACTTCTACCTTTAATAAAACCTGTCTGGCCATAGTGGATTATCGACGGGAGTACCTTTTCAAGTCTCGCTGCGAGGGCTTTCAAAATAATCTTGATATCTACATTAATCAGTGATAAGGGCTGATAATTAGGAGAGTGGAGTCTTTACCTGACTTTAGTAATAATTTAATTGAAGCTGTGTTCATATGGCTACTTATTTGACCTTTATCGTTTATCTCCTTGACTGTTCTGAAAAATAGAGGCGCCAGTATTGGCCAGAAATGTTTAATGAATTCAACAGAGATTCCGTCCAGGCCAGGCGCTCGTCCCGATTGCATATGTTTTTAATGCGTTATGTAATTCTGTGATGGTTAAAGGAACATCAAGACTGTCTTTAATGTCTGCATTTAATTGAGGGATGTTTAGATCTTTAATAAAAGTAAAAATTTCTTTTTGGTCTGGGTTGTTCGAAGATGCATATAAGATGCTATAATAATTGTAAAATATTTAATTTATTTCTAGCAGTGATTGTGTACAGTTGCCGTTTGAATCTTGAATGGCTGTAATTAATGACTATTGCGCTGAAGTTGGTTCGCAAGAAATTTTTCTGATTTATTATTGTCCTCAAAGTTAATGTCTCTTAACTGTTGTTGTACAAAATCAGTTCTTTTTGATAAGATGACGTCTAATTGATGTTTTGCCTTTTGAAGTTGGTTTCTAAGCGTATCTGTCAGATTAATTGCATATTCTTCTGTGAGGTGTTTAATTTTTTCCTCAATTTCATTTTCTCATGATTGTTCTTGTTTTTTCTTGCACGAAGAGTATGATGTGATTTCAAAAACTCATCCCATTCCTTCCTCACAAAAGAATCAAAGTCCGGGTCCTTCAATAGGGATGTGTTGAAGCGCCATGTTGGTGGGGGTCCCAGATTTGACTCAATCTTTAGATTGAGAGAAATTGGTGCGTGGTCACTGATGATGATTGGATGTATTTTGGAGGTAATTCTTTGAGTTGCCGAATTGTTTCAGAGGAAAAAAAATCTATTCTTGAGAAAGCGACCAACGAGAAAAATGTGTAGTTTTTTTGTACGGTTTTTCAGCCGCCATATGTCAACAAGTCCAAAGTTGTCCATATACTGCGCATTGTGGCTGATTGCTATTTTTGAGATTTGAACGATCTATTAGGGGATTTAGCATAAGGTTAAAGTCGCCTGCCATGATAATTGTAGAATTGGCTGAGAAGTAATGACAAGTGCGTTTGAAAAAAGGCTGGATCATCTTTATTAGGAGCGTATACATTGGCAATTGTGTAAAGTTTGTTAAATATTATACCTGTATAATTATGTATCGGCCTTCTGGATCTGCTACTGTACTATTTATTGTCTTTTATGGACTAGTATTGAGACTCCTCTTTGTCTACTGTTATAAAAGGCTGAGATAGCCTGAGTGAAATTAGAGTCAATGAGGCATTTTTCTTCTGAAGTGCGTTTCTTGTAATTGGAGGAGGTCTGTTTTAATTTTAGTGATATACTCCAAAATCTTAATTCTCCTTGCCTGCGATTGAATGCCATTGACATTCCATGACACAAAAGGTCAGTGTGACATATAATGAGTGCATGTATAGTAATTTTAAATAGATTGGGTACTATGTATTCTTTGTTGTTGTTTTTTGACAGTTTTCGGGAAAATTTTTGGTATTATGTTGACAAATGTTATTTAGAGAGGGTGGTGAAGATGCTATATTTAAGTACAGCAAGGTCAGGGTAGATAGAGGGGTAGTGAACAAACACTGAACATAGAAAACAAACATTGGTGACAAGGGGATAATATGGTGTGTGGTGGTGGTTTGTAGTGCACGAGAGTTTTGAGCGACTTGTGTGTTTAGTGTGTGTGGAAACAAGCAGAGCAGGAAAACAGGCAGATAGGAGTGAGAATTAATGCTGGTGGCACGCGTGATTCCGTTCTTTTGTTTGTTTAAGCAAAAGTGGAAAGAATGAAACAAAATACAATACACTTTTGACAATTAATAGTGACAACAGATCAGAAGAAGTACTTATCTAGAAGAGTCAGGGCATGACGTTGGCATCACGAAACAGTTGGCCGTCGAGATATAGCTTGTCGACAACTAGCCACGCTCGTTTGCCTTTCTCACGGTGGTTCTTCATCATCGGGTACAAGATTTTACGCCTCTCGTTAATTTCCTTGGGGAACTGGTCGTTCATTCCAAACGAAGTCCCTTTGAGCTCACGACCTTTTGATTTCACAACCAGTTTTTGCTGAAAGTGTTCAAACTTTGCAATGATGGGACATGGTTGGTTTCCTGGACGAGGGCCTCCCAATCGATGAACACGGTGAAAGGTAATCTTGTCGACTGTATCATAATTTATTTTTTTTTAATCTGCACCTCGGGGTCTTCCAGTACGTTTTCTGGAATGCTCAAGAAAATGAGATTGTCGTACATGCTTTGTGATTCATGTCCAGCGTAGTTTCTTTCATGATTTTATATTCCAGGTTAAGAGTTTGTAGTTCTGCTGACGTTGTTTCTGAGTTCAGGGATCTCTTGGCAAAGCAAGTCAAGTCTAATTGACATTTTTTTGACGATTGAGAGGAGGACACTAGTCTGTGTCTCTGTCGAATCAAGTAAATCCTTAGTCGAAGTGGAAGAATCCGCCTTTTTTCTCTTCAGCTGCAGCTCGACGCGAGGGCTGGGATCCTCCATGACAAATGAGTTGGCATTGACGTAGCTGCGAGAATCTCAAGTGGCTCTCTGTGAGCTACTGCTGCTAGTGAAGCTGGTGAAGGAGAAGAGAAAAGAACAAAACGACAATCTGCCGCTGAAAAAGGAAAAAGACTTTTGACTAAGACTAATAGCTGCTTTTCCAAGCCTATGCAAGGGCCGCCGCCATGTTTTTTGTCTTGGGAAATCACGCAATCTCTCGCATTGTCACAGCATGCTCACCCGCAGACCCTGGATGCACATATTCTCTGTCTTTGTCTTACACTCTAGTTGTATGCCCTGGTGCGTGGTTGTAATCTTGAGAAAACGTGTAGGCTTGACCTGGGAAATATGCATCGTCGTTAATCTTTTGCAGCTGCCTTGGCAAAGCCGGTGGGTGCTCGGTCAGACGTCATATCATGCGCCATAGATGCGGGACGTGGCCGAAAGGGACATTATTCACAGGTGTGATCAGAAATGACACTTTTTGTTGCAGGTATGACCGTTAGTGACACCCATTGTTTTACTTTGTTCATAGAGGTGCTGGCTTGGGTCACAGGTGTCCCCAAAGATGATGTCATGCGACATAAATGCTGGACACATGATATTATGCTGTCTGTGGTGTCATTTTGTTTTCAAATGCTACCGGATGTGACTTCATTGGGCACAGATGTCCCTAGAGGTGACGTCATCGGTCGCATGTGCTGGCAGCATCATAGGCAATCGATCATATGTTGAATAGAAGTCCATACTCTTACTCTCTATGTTTTACAATATGCGGCTACTTGTCTTTTTTTAAAAACATGTTTAAAAAATATTGCGGTGTTTTTTGGGGGGGAATTAATGACTGAATTAATTGCATTGCCAGTCATTTTAATGGGGAAATATAGTAAGTTTTGAGATACGAGTGTTTTAAGATAAGAGCATGGTAATGAAACAAATTAACTCATTCCCTGCCAATGCCGTCCAAAGACGTCATTCAGAATCCATCTATTCCCTGCCAATGCGGTCTAAAGACGTCAATGGCGTTTTTTAACAGGGCTGGGTGGGGGAGGATCACAGGGCAACAATGCCTTCAGCTGAACGTCCCTCCCTCAGAGAAAAAGAGGAAGGAGGAGGGGGCGGGCCGGCGGGGTACAATAGACAATAAGAGAAGGCAAACATAATGGCAGAAAAGAGAAAAGACTAAATGAAAACAATCTAACAAAAAAGCTTTCCATCCATCCATCCATCCATCTTCTGTACCGCTTAACCTCACAAGGGTCACGGGCGTACTGGAGCCTATCCCAGCCATCTTCGGGCGAGAGGCGGGGTACACCCTGAACTAGTCTCTAGCCAATTGCAGGGAACATATAAACAAACAAACAAACAAACATTCGCACTCACATTCACACCTAAGGGCAATTTAGACATTTCAGTCAACCTACCATGCATGTTTTTTTGGGATGTGGGAGGAAACCGGAATGCCCGGAAAAAACCCACGCAGGCACGGGGAGAACATGCAAACTCCACACAGGCGGGGCCGTGATTTGAACCCAGGTCCTCAGAACTGATGTGATAACCAATCGCCGCCCAAAGAAGCTTTCAGTACTAGAAATCTATTGCGCCAAGGCAAGAAAAATATTCCTGCGAATGACAGGAATGCCACCTTAGATCATGCGGGGGAATAAAGGATGACGCGCCGAGTCAGAATGACGCTCCGAGCGAGCTTTGTTGCAATGCTATTACGCAAAATACCGTCCCATACATATAGCGAGATCCTCCCCCAGCCGCTTCCTAGCTGATCGTCTCTCGACCAGGATTTGACTAAATGGGATCCGGAATGGTGATGAGTAAACTCTGTCTGGATAGCCATCTGAGCTTCATCCCGAGCTTCCTCCGACAAAGACCAACGAAGTCCGATGAAGATAAATCGTTTGTAGCTTACGTTAGCTACATTTAGCGAGCAAACACGCTCCTTTAATCCTCCTGACATAAAAACATAATTTAGTCCCACTAGTTCACATTACAATGTAACATCTGTTGCCAGTACTGATTTGAATTGTCCATATCGTCCATCTTGCAGGAATTCAACACCCGCGAGTCGAACGTCTTTTACGATTGCGACGAAGAAAAGTAATGTTTTTGGGTTTTTTTTTACGCTGAGCTGTAAAAGAACGATGACATCACCGCGCCTTTACGTCAAGACGAAGCATGCGCAGACAGAGCTTTTTCCGGCTCTATTCCGAATGACTTAATTTACTTCTGATTGGTTTGGAAAAAGGAATATTCCACCCCTGTGAAATTGAATGAAATTCCATTTGGATTTGGTCTGTTTATTCCGATTGAGGTTATTATATGGGGCATTTCATTCGGTTTGGGCTTCTAAATCGATAATTGGAATAAAAGGCTTCATGTAAACAAGGCTAGTCTTGCAGCTCTTTATTCTTTATCCATATCACAGAGTAAAGAAAAACAATGAATTAGACCAACAACAATAATAATACTGATTTAAAAGCAAAAAAATAAATAAATAATACAAAATATAAAAGGTGATCCTTATTTTTCATGAGTTCAAAGGCATTTTAAAAACAACTATATTATCATTATCATGATAGTTTGGGGAAAACAGATCATCTTAAAACAATTTTATCGTGACAGGCCTAGGTGCATGACTGACAAGGACCCTCTTAAATGTTCAATTTGTTGCATTGACGAGGTAGGGCCCAAGGTAAGCTTTTTCCATATGGCCCCAAATACGTACCTGCATACCTTTGTTTCTGGACAAGAATCTTTCCTCTTTAAGCATAATTGTGACCCAGTGCGCAATCAAGGTCTGTAAAGGCATGTTTGATAGTGAGCCAGACCTCACACATTTTTCAGTAGAATTGGACACTGACACACATATTGTGAAACTGTTATAGCTGCAATGGTTATATAGCAGGCCGCACCTCTATATTTTCTTCTGAGTTCAGTTCCTTTAATGGCCAGCCAGGTGTCACAGTACTTTTGTCTCTACAGTGCGCATAATGAAGGATATAAATGTGGCGAGCAACTGACCTGGACACTATTAGTGAGATCCTGCTTTCAAGGCTCACTTTGGGCTAGGTGCACACATTACGTTATGGAAACAGGAGGAATACTCAACAAATTCCTCAGATAAAAGTTGAAGAAAATGACATCCTATGAATGCCATCATTGTTTCCTTTCCTTTGGTGTTTCACATCATAAAGCTCCTGGAATGCAGCGTCATCGCTGTTTGAGCTTTGACTAAAATTCATTCGGACTCTTTGTTGTGCAGTCATTCACATCATACCCACGCACGCACACAAGCACACACACACACACACACACACACACACAAGCACACACACACACATTCACCCACACACACGAACACACTATCAGTCATCTAGTTTGGCACTCTGCATCACAATCAACACACAACAGAGCTGTCCAAAATCTACACTTCCTTTCACTCTATCTGCGGTCGTTATGGTTTCTCTTTTATATGTAACTAAGAACACTATCAGTTACAATCAATGTATGCACAAGCTATCAGATGCATTCACGGTTACATTTCACACCCTTGCTGAAATATATTGTCGCAACTGGTGTGGAATACACAACAGGCAAAACAACAGCCGCATTTGTTGAGCCTTCTGGAAAAAAAAAAGCCCAGCATCTGAGCTCAAAGGGGTAATTCAGCAACGTTTGTGGACGGGCCCGGAGTGGGTTGAAGACTTTTCGTCTCCTTTGAATCGAACTAGAACTTGTAGATCAGACCTGCAGCTATGCTGTGACTGTTAGTTTGATCAAACAGCTGCCAATATGAAAAGAAGTGCTGTATCCTTTCAACACCTGGGGGTAGTGTGAAATGAATACAGCCTGCCTGGTTCCCCTCTCACATGCACCTCTTCGGCTTGGAGACATTTTTTCATAATTGCATATAATTCTATGTTAGGTGTCCCCACTCTGCCTCTCTTAAACCAGAGAAGCCCCTCTTCCTTTGTCATGCTCATTTAAGGTCAGTGTCATTGATCTACCTCAATATTCTGAGAGAATCTGGCCATTTAAAACAGCACACTCATTTAGTCTTTTGTTTTTTTCTTTCTTGTAATTCGAGGAAGTGTACAGATTCATTGTGTGTTTATGCATTGCGTGGTAATGTTTTATGTCACCACTGTCTTACATTTTGGAAGAGGATCAATAGAATTATCTATTATCTTGGGCAAGAGTATAGATTATCATTCATTTCTGTTGTTATATCTTCATGGTAGGTCAGGATTTTGGCTGACATGTTCATGCCTCCACTTGCACGCATGTATTCTCATACACACAACAAGCCTGGGATGACAGTAGTTGGCTCTTCATAATTGTGAGGATGGGTCCATTACGGGATTTTAACAAAAAGTCAACCCAGGCATAATAGGATCACTACTGTGTAAAGATCAAATAGGAATAATGATGGGGTAATTCATAAAAATAACAAAGGATTTATTTTTTGCAACTATACGCTACTACTATAGATATTTCTGAGTCTAGAATAGGTACACAATTATTTCTACCTAACACAAACACATTCAAGGCCTTACTCATTTCAAGCCATTAATCATTTGTCTGTGACATTATGAAAACAGAAACACACTCTTATGGATTTGGAATTATGCCATAATAGCTGTTTATGATCCACCCCAAGCCCACTGAGTGCTGCACTGCTGTTCACCACTCCAAAAAAACATGTTTGGTGCAGGCTGAGGCCCCAAGGCGAGCTGAGCGTCAATGTGCATTCCTTTCTGCCTGATTTAAAAAGAGTCTAATCAAAAGGTCTCATCTTTTTTCTTCATGCATTTAGGTGATCAGAGATGAGCAGGAGGCATTTGTTGACCAAAACTATACTGTATGGCGAAAAAGTACATGACCATTCTGTGTCTGATTTCTTATATGCAGCTGTCAGGAGCAGTTCCATTGAGGTTTAATATCTCTTAATTAGTCACAACTCAATCTATGACGTCTTTATTATTTTATTATAGAAGAATATTGTGCAACAACACAACATACATGTATACTGACACTATATTGTGTGTCTGCATAGTACCAGAGACTCAACAAAAAGGGATAAAGTGTGAGAAAATTAATGACATTATTACACTACTTCACTATAATACTAATACATGCTGTCATATTATTTGTATACACAGTATATGTACACTGAGCAGTCACAACATTATACCCACTTGCACCATATCATATAACATAAAATATCTGTTTGAGATATTCTATCTTTATGAAGATAATAATGTTCAGTTTTTATTGACTCTGTCAAAGAGTATATTAATTTAGCAAAATGGTCATTATTGTAGTTGTACTGCACGGTATCATAATAAGAACTGTGTCTACATTATGGTCACGTCTTGAAACCTTGTACAGAACGCTAAGCTTCCAACCATCTGATGTAATGAATCATTAAATCTATGTGATCTGTTTCTATGGTTCAACATCAACGGACACAAACTCCGCGACCAGTAAGTATCCTTTCCTGGAGTTGTGTTTATTGTTATTTTGGTGACTCATCACGAAACAAGAGGAAACAGCGCCCCCTGGTGGAAGATTGGTATGATCAGGGGTAAGGGGGGCGTTGAATTATGCACCTAATGGTCCTTTTGTTTACTCACTGCTTAACTTTGGTTGAGAGTGGCCAGGGAAGGAAAGTGGATTCACAGATGTGACTACTCACTGTGTCTCATTGTATGTCAACATAATAAGCTCATCATGATTCATGACTCATGTTCCAGGTGCGATTACTTCTGATCATAACAAACGAGCATTTGCATTTTCCTCCTGTTCCATTCAATGATGGCACGTTTTCCGTTTTTTTTTTTTTTTTTTTTTTGTATGGCCTATTCATCCAGGACCCATTTGGATTTTTACCTGCAGGGCTGTGTTTTCCCTGCTTTTCTTCTCCTCTGCCTCATTGACTCCAGTATGGGCTTCCTGAATGAGTTATCTTCAGACTTGTTCCCACAGGAGCTGATGACTTCAAATCATTTCAAAGGTGCTGATGATGAGAATGTAGAGCTTTGTTGTCTTAAAGAACTGCATTTGATTTGATTTTCCTGCAGGCACAAGTGTGAAAACATGGAAAATAGAGACCTCCAAAAGGGGCAGCTGCATACGCCTCTCCCTCACCCCTGACCCACTCCACTCCATCGCCCCCTTTACTTTCTCGTTATCACAGGAGTTTTGTACAGGTGCCTTCTCATCCATTCGTGGCATGAAAAACAATTGAATTTTGTGATTCGAATAATGCATATGAACAGATTACCATTATATCTGTGTTAACTATTAATAAAACAGAAGTATTTAGCATCTAATATAGCCAAAACCTGTTGAACCACCAATATCTAACTGAAGGAAGGGCAAGTGACAAAGACACGGCCTGAAACAGTAGCAACACCGTATGAGAAGTGTCCTGGCAGTTCCACCAATAAATTAGACCACAAAATGACTCTAGGTGATCCTGGGTTACCATGGGAACGACAGGGACACTATTGTCCTTATTAAAACACAATCCATCGAGTTGCTTTCACGCTGTTCGTTTAAGGTTGAAATATTGCATATTACTGCTAAGGGAAATGGTGCCCAAATCACTTTAGCAATCCTCAAATTTCCCTTCATTCTACCATGATTTTGTGGTTATTTGTGTCTCGTAATGCCTGGTTGGGAGGCGACATGTACAATTCAATTCCTTTTTAACATGTCATCTAACGTTTTCCTAAGCTGCCATTGAACGTATGTATCGTGACCAGTCGCCGCGCAAATGGATGCTGAGAAAATGCGTCATTAAGAAAAAAATTTAAGGCTGTTGCCCTAAACGTATTTAGATTTGAGAGGCTGTAATCAGGGGATTTGGACTTTGGAAATAATATTTTAAAAATGATTCGAAACCTTCTCACTTCCTTTCATTGTCAAGAATGATACTGTTCTGAATTTTTGTGTTCAGGGTTACCATTGGACATTTAATTATCTGGCTCCTTATACGATACTGTCATTGTGTTTTATCTCAGCCGGAGATGGACATTTTGGTTATTTAGTTCAATGGAGAAGAGTGGTCGAATGCGAGAGAATGATCATTTGCACAAAAATGATGGCTTACTTCTGAACAATTTGTGCCCCCCACTTCTGAAATGATGGCTACGCCCGACATTAATGGTAACCACAGAATTAATTTCTTTCTTGCGGGCACTTATCCACTTAATTTTTTTAATTTGTAGCTAAGTACCTCCTCATTTAATGACACACCCAAAGGCATATGCTGTACTTTGTGTCCCCTGCCAACTGGCAAATGCAAACATGTTATAGGCTGTCATTTAACTGTTATAATGGTAAACATGAAATCTTCATCGTGAAATATAAATTCACCAAGAATGAGTCACGATATTTGACATCTTGGCAACTGGTGTCATGACAGGATAATTGAAGGCTACAGATTATAGAGGAAATAATTTGGAGTTTGACAAAATATCAACATCGTAATATATGACATTATTATCGCTCACAGTGCAGTATGGACACACAAGAAGCAGACATTAGTACGTGAAGTTAAACAACTTAATGACATGCTAGACTTTTTAATATGACGATCTAAACCACCATATATATATAATATATACAGTGGGTACGGAAAGTATTCAGACCCCTTGGATTTTTCAGTCTTTGTTATATTGCAGCCATTTGCTGGGGAGCGGGGTTCAATCCCCGGCCTCGCCTGTGTGGAGTTTGCATGTTCTCCCCGTGCCTGTGTGGGTTTTCTCCGGGCACTCCGGTTTCCTCCCACATCCCAAAACATGCATGGTATGTTAATTGAAGTCTCTAAATTGCCTGTAGGTGTAAATGTGAGTGTGAATGGTTGTTTGTTTCTGTGTACCCTGCAATTGGCTGGCAACCAGTTCAGGGTATACCTGACAGGCATTATCAGGTCTCTCCAGAAATGCTCAATTGGGTTTAAGTCAGGGCACTGGCTGGGCCATTTAAGAAGAGTCACGGAGTTGTTCTGAAGCCACTTCTTTGTCATTTTAGCTGTGTGCTTAGGGTCATTATTTTGGTGGAAGGTGAACCTTCGGCCCAGTCTCAGGTCCTGAGAAATCTGGAGAATATTTTCGTCCAGGATATCTCTGTACTTGGCTGCATTCGTCTTTCCTTTGAATGCAAACCAGTCTCCCTGTCCCTGCAGCTGAAAAACACCCCCACAGCATAATTGTGCCACCACCATGCTTCACTGTTGATACTGTATTGGACAGGTGATAAGCAGTGCCTGGTTTTCTCCACACATACCGCTTAGAATTAAGGCCAACAAGTTCTATCTTGGTCTCATCAGACCAGAGAATCTTATTTCTCACCATCTTGGAGTCCTTCAGGTGTTTATTAGCTAACTCCCATGCAGGCTTTCATGTGTCTTGCACTGAGGAGAGGCTTCCATCGGGCCACTCTGCCATAAAGCCCCGACTGGTAAAGGGCTGCAGTGGTGGTTGGCTTTCTAGAACTTTCTCCCATCTCCCCACTGCATCTCTGGTGCTCAGCCACAGTGATCTTTGGGTTCTTCTTTACCTCTCCCACCAAGGCTCTTCTATCCCAATTGCTCAGTTTGGCCGGACGGCCATTTCTTGGAAGGGTTCTGGTCGTCCCAAACGTCTTCCATTTAAGGATTATGGAGGCCACTGTGCTCTTAGGAACCTTAAGTGCAGCAGAGATTTTTTTGTAACCTTGGTCAGATCTGTGCCTTGCCACAATTCTGTCTCTGAGCTCTTCAGGCAGTTCCTTTGACCTCATGATTTTCATTTGCTCTGACATCAATATTGTGTGCTGTGTATACTGTACATTAATGAGGAAAAAAATGAACTTAAATGATTTTAGCAAATGGCTGCAATATAACAAAGAGTAAAAAATGTAAGGGGGTCTGAATGCATTACGCACCCACTGTGTGTGTGTGTGTAAGTATCCATCCATTTTCAACACCGCTTATCCTGGTTAGGGTCGCGGGACGCTTGTGCACATAAGGAGTTTGTGTGGAGTTTGCATGTTCTCCCCGTGCCTGCTTGGGTTTTCTCCGGTCATTGTTGTGGTAACACCCGCCGCGCCGCTGACGACGCAGCCAGCTGCTGGAAGAACGCCGTTTGCGCCGTAGATGCACACATCTGGGACAAAGGGTAAATTTAATTTTTATTACATTCGCAAGCCTGCGAGCTAATGAGCTAGAGAGCTAAGGGCTGGAGCTAAAAAGCTCACTCGACTGTGGCAACATCGTTAAAACGTCAACGCCTGGGGTTTTGTGTGTGTGTTTATCATATAACCTGCACACACACACACACACATACACACACACACACACTCACACACACGGGTAAGTTAACTGTTTATAAATCGCAACCACAGCGGCACACGTTATCAATATTCAGGTAGTAGTTGACTTTAGCGAACTCATTTTCAGCGTCATTTGATTGCAGCAGCTCAAGGTCAGGCCTTGTTTTCTATTTTATTTATGTCATGAGCTGTGCCCTGCAGTTCTTTCGTTGGAGCTTGGTGGTGCTTTGCACCCCTCTCGCCCTCTCTCTTGCCCTCCCTCTCTCTCTTCCTAGTAATCACCACCACCTGTCATCAGTCAGCCTGTCAGCCTTCATCACCACCTGCATAAAAGCCTGCCAGATCCAAGACTCCACAGCCAAAGTATTAACGTTCTCCTGTGGTACAACGGCTCTCAAACCTGCACGTAAGCTACGCCAGTCTTTGCTATACCTCTGACCTCCGTGTTCTTCCCTGTCCTCGGTGCTCCCTCCGTGTTCCCCACCATGCTGACCTCCTCCACCACGCCACCAAGCCATCCACCTGCTCACGCCACCACCTGCCGCACGTTCCCTGTCCCAACGACCTGCTAATACGCCCCAGGAATCCACCTTGATATCCTCTTCAATTAACCTTTCACCACAACCCTCTCAAGGCCTCTTTATACTCCCACGCCCGCGCGGCCGACAACAGCCGCATTGCTTTACGTGACCGACGCATTGGGCCGTGTGGCCCCTATGCGTCCCCTCTGCGTCACTTGATGCGCACACTGCAAAAGTTGTTGCTGCGATCATCTCTTGTGATTGGTCCATTTTAGTCACATGGTGTGATGACGTACTCAGCATTCCCCTTGGTTCTACGCCGCCGCCTCCTTGATCGATTTTGCAGCATAATTAAACGTATCAACTGGTCATCTAGGTGCATTTGTTCTAGCAGACACTGTTCCACGGTCGCCATTGTTGTTGCGTTGTTCCTCATTCCGGAAAGGAAAGTAAAAACGGCTCCCGGAAATGGCCAAAAAATGCAGAGGAAACTCCAGCCTTTGGTGTCCTAGTCATTACCAGCCGTAGCGACACCCCCGGCTTGGAGGAGAACTGCAGTACATTTTCAAAACTGCGCTTGTGGGTTGCGCTCGAGTATAAAGGCAAACTGCGTGCGGGATAGCCGCAGTGACGTCAGCGTGGTCGCCACCCGCGCGAGTATAAAGAAGCCTTCAGCCTCCGCTTGCTTCTGGGTTCAGAGAAAAGTTATACGATCGTATCGTGACAATTTATCTTTTATTTAACCAGGTAAAAGCTTATTGAGAGACAAAGTCTCTTTTTCAAAAGCCAAGAGGCAGCAGAAATTATCCAGTACATAACACAACCACATTCTTACAATAAATAAAGACTAAAAAATAACAGTGATAAATACAATGTATGGCATCTGATTTAAAAAGAGTGACCCTGCCCAAATGCTTTCGAGTACATACATGATGTTGTTTCTAATTCATTCAAATTTGGCAGGTTTTAAGACATTTTGTGGGTCTCTTTAGAGGGTTAATGACTCTATACCTATGTGCCAATTGTTTAATATTTGTTTCAGTGAGGTTTTTGCGAACAGAGCCTGTCTGATTTTTTTTAGATTTTTTATTTATCTAAGATATTTTATGAATTTTTCTACATTACAATGCCAACGTTCACTGTTCTTTGAAATTAAAAGTTCACTGTTCTTAAAAAGAATGTACTTGAATTATTAGGCTCTATAATATCATGATATAATCTATCCATTTTCCACACCGCTTATCCTCACTAGGGTCATGGGCATGCTGGAGCTTATCCCAGCTAATTGCGGGCAAGAGGCGGGGTCCACATTGAACTGGTTGCCAGCCAATCGCATATATCATTACATCAGAGGCATTAAAAAAAAAACTTCAACGGTACGACAACCCCAATTCCAATGAAGTTGGGACGTTGTGTTAAACATAAATAAAAACAGAAAACAATGATTTGCAAATCATGTTCAACCTATATTTAATTGAATACACTACAAAGACAAGATATTTAATGTTCAAACTGATAAACTTTATTGTTTTTAGCTAATAATCATTAACTTAGAATTTTATGGCTTTCCAAAAAAGCTGGGACAGGTGGCAAAAAAGACTGAGAAAGTTGAGAAATGCGCATCAAACACCTGTTTGGAACATCCCACAGGTGAAAAGGCTAATTGGGAACAGGTGGGTGCCACGATTGGGTATAACAGGAGCTTCCCTGAATTGCTCAGTCATTCACAAGCAAAGATGGGGCAATGTTCACCTCTTTGTGAACAAGTGCGTGAGAAAATAGTCGAACAGTTTAAGGACAATGTTCCTCATCGTACAATTGCAAGGAATTTAGAGATTTCATAATCTACAGTCCATAATATCATCAAAAGGTTCAGAGAATCTGGAGAAACCACTGCATGTAAGCGGCAAGGCCGAAAACCAACGTTGAATGCCCGTGACCTTCGATCCCTCAGGCGGCACTGCATCAAAAACCGACATCAATCTGTAAAGGATATCACCATGTTGGCTCAGGAAAACCAAAGTCTACATCCGTAAGTGCAACTTGAAACTCTAGTATGCAAAGCAAAAGCCATTCATCAACAACACCCAGAAACGCCGCCGGCTTCTCTGGGCCCGAGCTCATCTTAATATGGACTGATGAAAAGTGGAAAAGTGTTCTGTGGTCCGACGAGTCCACATTTCAAATTGTTTTTGGAAATTGTGGACGTTGTGTCCTCCGGGCCAGAGGAAAAGAACCATCCAGACTGTTATGGACGCAAAGTTCAAAAGCCAGCATCTGTGATGGTATGGGGCTGTGTTAGTGCCAATGGCATGAGTAACTTACACATCTGTGAAGGCACCATTAATGCTGAAAGGTACATACAGATTTTGGAGAAACATATGCTGCCATCCAAGCAACATATTTTTCATGGACGCCCCTGCTTATTTCAGCAAGACAATGCCAAACCACTTTCTGCACGTGTTACAACAGCGTGGCTTCGTAGTAAAAGAGAGCGGGTACTAGACTGGCCTGCCTGCAGTCCAGACCTGTCTCCCATTGAAAATGTGTGGCGCATTATGAAGCGTAAAATACGACAAATGAGACCCCGGACTGTTGAACATCTGAAGCTGTACTCAAGCAAGAATGGGAAAGAATTCCACCTACAAAGCTTCAACAATTAGTGAGTGTCCTCAGTTCCCAAACATTCATTGAGTGTTGTTAAAAGAAAGGTGATGTAACACAGTGGTAAACATGACCCTCTCCCAGCTTTTTTGGAACGTGTTGCAGCCATGAAATTTTAAGTTAATGATTATTTGCTAAAAAACAATAAATTTCATCAGTTTGAACATTAAATATCTTGTCTTTGTAGTGTATTCTATTAAATATAGGTTGCACATGATTTGCAAATCATTGTATTCTGCTTTTATTTATGTTTAACACTGCTTCCCAACTTCTTTGGAATTGGGGTTGTATTGTTAATCTTGATAGTTTGGGGGAAAATATATTGTCCTAAAAAATGTCTTACTGTGGCAGGCTGAAACAATATATTGAGAGAGTGCAAGAGCAATGGATAACACAAAAATATTGTACAAATTGTACAAATAAAAATCTGCAATGTAGCGGAACTGTGAAGCAACAGCAGTCATATAGCTATAAGTGTATCTGTACTCTGTGAAAAGTTGCAGGGACTCATTGTTCCAGGTCTGGGACTCATTGTTTCCATGACATGTGCATCCCGGCACTCACATCGTCTCAAGTGTAATATGATCTATGTAATTAGTAGTGAGGATCCTTTATGCACTTGTATTTGCAGTCTGAACGGCAACGCATGTAAATATCTTCTATGTCGAAACTACCAGTCAGTGATACAATATACACTGATGATACTTGAGGTGAATAAATGTTTCTTCCTCGAGAAAAAAAACACTTTAATTACCTATATCAGTGTTTTCATCAGACTATTCAGACAATAGAATTATAAAAATTGTGTTTTGTATTAAATTTCTTAATTTGTGTTTGTATGCATTATATACAAAAAGACTCTTTCTACCAATTTGCTTCTTCATTACATATATATTGTGACATTTTGTCATACATTTTCTGCTAATTAATGGATAATTGCCTAATCACTTTTTGTGAAACTATGGCCATCTGTGACAAAATATCACAATCAAATATCCAGTATCTAATATGCATGTTTGTCACCGCTGATCGGAATTTACCACGTAGGATTAACAGTAAAATACGCTCCACAACTGTAAGAAGAAAAAAGCAAAGAAAAAGTATTTCTTACTGCTGCTTTAAACATGCAGACACAGAATGTTTGC
The DNA here is from genome assembly GCF_024500385.1 of Phyllopteryx taeniolatus. Classification (NCBI taxonomy): domain Eukaryota; kingdom Metazoa; phylum Chordata; class Actinopteri; order Syngnathiformes; family Syngnathidae; genus Phyllopteryx; species Phyllopteryx taeniolatus. The sequence continues at coordinate 38,424,295 of NC_084502.1, read as the reverse complement.
CATTGTGAGCTTGTTAATGTGCTATTAATGGTGTCTAGCTTAGGTTTTACTAGCATTGTAGTTTTATCATGTTGTTCGGTGCTGCACTTGTTAAACTACTGTATTTGCGCTGCTTCTACAATAACATCTCCACAGCTGCTGCCATGCATTCCACACAAACTGCTTGCCTCGAACAGCTAACCAGCAATGTAATGGTTACTGTAACTACACTAAGTGGATATAAGTGAGGGCAATAAATTTTCTGTGGGTGAGCAATGAGTTGTAGGATGAAGAGTTGGGGCTTGTGCTGTAGAAGAAACAATGTCATCCAAGTAATGAGTTGGCTTCGAGTGTTTGTTATTTCAAAACACATTTTTCTTCACGGTGTGATCGTGAAATGTCTTGAGACTGTGCTGTGGCATGTTTGGGATTTGTCTCGGGATTCCCACAAGGCTGCCACTCTCCGAGAAGCTCATCAATCCTAAAATAGACTACATAATTGAACATAAATTTAGATTTATGAAAAATCTATCTGAACATAGATTAGTGACAACTGCATGCTGTGTAATCGCCACAACAAAGTCAAATAATTTGTTCATGAAACATGCATTTGTTCATTGCCTAGGACAATGAATGACATTTCAAAGAGGGTTTGCTTCACAAAGTCACCCGGAAAGAAACGATTTACGTATGAACAATGTTTCAAATCCATTAGGAGCCAATCAGAGCAACGAGTAGGAGAGTAAAGTACATACTAGTTCAAGCTTGACAAGCAGCCAGCGTCTCTTGAGAGAAAACATCCTTTCCATCAGGAAATGTTATGCCCTTCAATGCTTGTCTTTTCTCTTCATTTACTGCAAATAAAATGCCCAGCGGGCAGCACACTGTGGACTAGTGGTTAGCATGCCTTCCCCACAGTTCAGGTTCGGGGTCAGCTCAGTTTCCATGTTCTCCCCGTGCTTCAGTGGGTTTTCTTCGGGCACTTTCACGTCCTCCCATATTCCACCAAAAATGCATGTTAGGTTAATTGAAGACTAAATTGAGTGTGTGTGAATGTGAGTGTGACTGCTTGTCCATGTACCAAACGACTGACTGGCAGAGGGTGTAAAGTGTCAAGTCACCTTGGAATCTGACAACATCTTGTTTGCATAGAAATGCGTGGTTCTCAAACTGTGGGGTCCATCAGCCGTAACTTGGGGGTTCACAAAATAATTTGCAATAAATTATGTCACGTCATCTTGTCAATCGCATCAAATCTACTGTATATATGGGTGGTTGCACAGGTGAGGCAAGGCAACCTTAGCAAAACATTTGCGGCTTGGAAGTACATACCTTGAGTCAGAATTTTCCAATATGTTGATAAATCATTGCTTTTGCAATGTGTAAATAAATTGGCAATATTCAGCACAAATGACCCTGTGACTGCCTTCAACCTGGCTCCTTTCTTGTCAAACAAAATACAAGGTGAAATGATTACACTCATGGTGTCTGGTTTCTCAGTGCGAATAAAACCCGCTAGTCACTTGTGTGTGTGTGTGTGTGTGTGTGTTTGTGGGGGGGGGGGGGGGGGGGGGGGGGGGGGGGCTGGATTTTTGTTGTTAATGTATTCCTTTACAACTAAGTGCTGTATGGTTTTACACTTTCCTAGGTTGTTTAAAAATGACAGTTGAAAAATAGTTTTTTTTTTTTTAATTAGTTGAATAATATATGCCTTGCACTCCCAAAAATGGGCTAGAAACGCCCATGTGTCACCTCGATGTTGTAAACGAGTTCCCTGTGTGGTACTAAAGATGAACAAACCCTATGTGGAGCGTTCCAGTCACGTCTGTGCTCGCTCTGCATTGTTGTGGGAGTCCATTTTTGCTCCAGCGAGGTTGCCTATGTTTCTATTTTTTTCTCGGCATTTTCTTTATAATAGTCTTTTTATTAGCCTGGTGGTTAGCAGTCGTGGAGTTCTTCCCACACCTGCATGGATTTTCTCCAGGTACTCCAGCTTACTCCCACAATCCAAAAACATGCATGTTAGGTTCATTGTATGAGTGTGAATGGTTATTTACTGTATCTGTGTCCTGGGATTGGCTGGCGACCTGTCCAGGGACCAGGGTGTGCCCCACTTTGATAGCCCAGTCCAGCTCACATACTGTACAACCCTAATGAGGACGAGCACTATGGCAAATGGATGGATGGAAGGATAGTCCTTTGACTTTGTTTTAGTTTCACTTGGCATATGTTGTATTATTTTAAACAAGCATCAATATTTACTCACGAAAAATTATTTGAAAATTGAATACAAATATTATATTAACTTGAAAACTCATTTTTACAATAAAGACCGCAGCCCATTACAACAGGTATGCCAGTACAAACAAACACAAATGGGAATGTAAAGATCTTCACCACAATTTAATTAACAGGTCTGGTTAAATTTACACTTTTACTGTAGTGTAGAAAAATGTGAGGGCACTTATACTTCCCAAAACAAAAGTTGAATGACACCATAAGACTATATAAAGAAGGTGTATTTAAGCATGAATGATATGCCTTGTTGACTGTTTTCACTTGATTAGATGATTACAGCATTTGAGTCAGCTCTTGACTGTTCATGACATGTTTATTCAAACTGAAATATTGTTTATCAGAAAATGAACATCTACAGTTTTGATGTTAAATCGTCACCACGCTGGGTGTTAACGTAGGACGTAGCGTCAGGGAGCGTGTCCGCCTCTTTAATGCCATTTACTCTCCACGTGAATCTTTCACGTGCAAATACAGTTACGCAGGTCGGCACCCACCTATGAAGGAATGTGCCGCTTTCCTTTCAAGTGAGGGGTACCCAAGAGAAGAAAGTGCACGATACTAAAATGTAAGCGTGTGCACTCAGTCAGTCAATCGCACTCATCCATGATGAGATGATACTTCTCTGTCAGTGTGGCCCTCTCAAATTGAATTACTGTCATAGCTGCCTTGATGACTCTCTTCAGGTGATAAAAGAGGTGTTGATACAGCCGCATCTGGCAGGCCTCTGGGATCTCGACAGATTGCACTCTCACCCTATCAAAGCCCCGACAGCATCAGCTCACCCCCTGATTACCCGATTTGGCGCATATTGCAGTATCTAATTAGCTTGTTGAATGTGCGGGACGAACTTGATGTTATTGACTAAACTTGGATCCATTCACAGAGAGAAGGATCGGTCTATAGTACTTCTTCTCCTTAGCGTTAAAGCAGCAGGGTTTTTCCTGGTCTTGTCGCCGAGGGCTTGTTTTTTAAAGCCTTTGATTGATCACAAGGATTGAGGGTGGAATCCCGCACAATTTAAAACAAATCATGAAAGACTTCTACAGTGTGCCGCAAAGATGCTCAGTGCTGATGGCAAAGACGCCTTTGGAAGTAGCAGGACACCTGTTCTCATTCAAGATGTTGACACTTAAAAATGATTAACTGTTGATTGTTAAAAGTTTTCCAATATTAGAAGTAGACAAATTTTTACTGTCTTCTTTCATTGCACACACGCACACACATGCATACACACACACATATACACACTTTCTGTCTTACATGTGGCTGAGACCCCTCGGCAACTGAGGCCATTTTTCATGTAACTGCATAAAACCTGCCTGACTGGCTTTGAGAGAGCCTATGAAAGGAGGGGCGAGTCTTTCCTCTAATGTACATTGGAACTCACTGGTCGGCCTACCTGTGAGTACACGTGTTCCACATTCAGTCACTACTGTTTTCTTTGTATGTTCCTAATTTGTATCTATTTATTTATTTATTGATTGATTTTGCTTACATGCACATGCATTCACTTTGCTGCTGTGTGGATGTTTCCATTATTAGAACACCCAAAAACAAATGATGATGGTATGACCCAACATTGACAGCTACAGTCTGTTCAGAGAGGGACATTAGTAGAAAGGAATTTGCCTGAGGACAAATCAGTATAGACTTGGCGAACTGACACCTTCTTCTGGGTGTACAGCACGTCTGCAGAAGCTCTGAGGTAATGTTTGTCTCTGTCTCCCTTCAAGATAAACCTGTCATTAGGCTGATGACAACCCTGTCACATTCCCACTCTGTTTTCCCATTTTATTTCTCAATCAGCGAGGCAGTTCATCACAAAAGTCATATTCAGGAGAAATAATATTCTTACTGTCCAGCGCTGAAAGCCACAAGATAGACAACTATTAGTACCGCTTGCTAACTGTACATGTAGACGGCCTTCTTTTAGAGCATCAAGTCACCTGAAGCTGTTTTGACATCCTTCCGTTTTGTTGTATATCATCTGTTATTGGCTACTTAACGCAACAATGTGAAGCAATTTGACCTCAATTAGCAGCTACAAAAACCACACCAATGCCACACTGGCTTATAACGAGGAGAGTAGTGTCTCGGCCATTGCCATATGGCGACTCTAGATCAACGACTTCAGTGGTCTTTATTGGTGGACCAGCCAAGATACCTCTTATGATGTGTTACAATTTGCATTTGTGCTCATGTTCACTGTTGTGCAAGTTACTTCATATAACAGTTATTTGAAAGTACTTAGTTTAATTACAATGGTGCTGTCTCTGTGTCGTGATCTGTTACACAACTTTTGAGATCAAACATTTGTGGACTTCTATAGACATGTAAAACATGATTTATTCCACCACAGCAATCACATTATCACAAACTCAAACATCAATATTATTTGTTCTACTAGTCACAGATCGAAATAACCAACCTGCCAATCAAATCAAAATTTCATAGTTGCAGTATGCAGTTGATTTTTTACTTTTTTTTTTTTTAGAGTAAAACAAAAACCAACTCGCCTCAACACAGCTCAGCTCAGCTCTGCTTTGATTGGTTTGAGGAAATCGGTTTTCCCTGTCACAATCGTACGACAAGAAACTATGAAAAGTAGACCACAATGAAGTCCTCAGTCAGAACAAGACACCCAACTCTTCAACGCTGGTTTGGTAGCAAGCTTCGAATGACAGCATTCACACTTCATTCAAACAAACAACACTTTTAGAGAGATCACACTGGAATTAGTTTTAATCAAAGCTATCAAGTATGAACACCACCTAAATTGCACTTTTCATCCATTGAAAAAACACGTGAGCAAATAAAAGATTCACTACCTCTGCTGTAAAAACAAAGCCTGTTAACCTTTTAGTCAGAGTTAAAAACAGTGATTTTTAACACTTTGAAAAGCAAGCCACCAAAGACTGAGGAAAGCAATTGAATTGTGATTTGGGTTTTCCTAAATGTTGCGATTTCAATTAGTTGTCCATCCATCCATTTTCTATAGTACTCGTCCTCATCAAGGTTGTAAGTGAGTTAAACTAAGCTGACATCGGGCGAGTGGTCACGTGCCAATAGCAGGGCACATATTGACAAACAACCTTTCACACTCACATCGGAGCAAAGCATGTTTTTGGAATGGAGGAGGAAGCCGGAGTACCTGGGAAAAAAAACACACAAGCATGGGGAGAACCTCTAAAGCTGTACACTTGGGGGGCCAGGCGAGGATTTTAATCTAGAACCTCAGAACTGTGAGGCAAACGTGGTAACTACTCGGCCACTGTGCTGCCCTGGGATTTGGTAGGAGACTTGAAATATATATTTTTTATTTTCTTCTCTTTTTGTATCTTTATATCAAATCGATTTAATATGAATTACAATTAAAACTAATTAATTACAAGTTTTGAAACATTTTATTTTAAACATCCAAAAGGAGTGTTAAAGGTCGTTTCTAATGGGCCGAACATTGGCACATATTTTACTGCTCTGGACTTGAAAAAAGGATGTAAAATACCCCCAAAACAGACTCAGTAGTAATTTTAGGCTTGTTTTCCGAAGGTTTTTAGCAGATTATGGGTGGTCCACAATTAGGTCGAAAACTGAGATGTCAGACTGACGTCAGCGGCAGAAGACGATCCCATTTCCCCATATTAATCTGTTTTTGCTTGCTTCACAAATCGATACCATATGTATGTTTCCACTTCATCGGTTATTTTGCTCAGTACTGACCAATTCTAAAGTGGTGAAAAGAAAAAATCTATAAATGCTCTTGAACGTTCAAAATGTTTGAAATGTGTTGTAAAACTCTGCCTATTTCCTCTTTCTGTGAAAGCAAGCCGTGCAAATTGTCACCTACATTGAACGTTTCGATGTTTTTTTTTAAGAAAATAGTGAGTGAAAATAGTGAGGTTGTGTGTGTGCTAAGTGAGTGATTAAGAGGCATGGCTCCTGCAGGTCGGGCCCATCGGGCCGGACAACCACCGACGAAGAGGGCCATCCCTCCCAGACCTGCAGCACCAACTCCGTACCCCCCTGCCCCCACACACCTCCGCCAGCATCCACTACCTGCCCCTGAATGTGGGAAAAGGTCCCGCCCCCACAGATTCCAGAACAGCAAACACAGGGACAAGATGAGAAAATCCCCATAGCGTGACCAGCTATCTACGTGTATGTGTAATTGAGTTTTTCGTTCTGCTGATATTTTTTCTAACGCAATATATTCTATGATGAGATTTAGCCACTGATTGATGTTAATAGCTTGTTTGTTTTTCTAGTTTAACAGAATTGTTTTCTTTGCGATAGCTAACACGACAAGTAATGATTGTGAATATTTATTAGGGAGGCCAATTAGGCCCAAGTCGCCAAGTATGCACAATCTTGGGGAAAGTGGAATCCTGCAGTTCAAAATATCCGAAAGTTTTTGTATAACCGAAGACCTAAAGCATTGAATTGGTGTACATTCCCATATAGCATGAAAATAGGTTGTCTGGGGAATTTTTGGTGCATCGCACGCATATATTAGATGGAGAGAAGCCCATTTTATGCATAGTGGACTGAGTAAAGTGTGTTCTATGGAGCACTTTATATTGTATAAGCTGTAGATTTGTGTTTTTTGTCATTCTAAACGTATTGCTACAAATCTGTATCCAGTAGCTACGGTCAGCAGACATGGAGAGGTCTTCTTCCCATTTGGTGATTGGCAAGTGCATTGATGTATTACATTAGATTAATTTATAAACTTTTGAAAGAGTTATTTTCCTTTGCGGGAGAAGCTTAATCATTTGCTTGACAAACTCCGGCAGTTTGAGGGTGCTCTGGAGTGTTGGTATTCTTTTTTTTTTATTGCTGCTTTTAATTTATTGTATTGAAGAAAGTTTCCGGCTGTTGTTTGGAATTCTTGGAACAGTTCATCAAAATGCTGTTTCATTTATTAGGGGAAAAAAACTATTCAAATTTACCTGGCCCTGTGTGAAAAAGTAATTACCCCCCATTGTTAAATCATGAATTAATTGTGGCTAATCACAATTTTGTGTTAATTTTCACTGATCACACCCAAGCCTGATTACCTCCAGATCTGTTCAGTCAAGAAGTCAGAAATAGAACCTGGCTGACAAAAATCAAGTCGGACAAAAGATATAAAAAAGCTACAACAAAATGACACGATCCAAACAAATTCAAGAACAGTCAAGAAATAAAGTAATCTATCAGTCTGGAAAGAGTTACAAAAGCCATTTCTAAAGCTTTAGGATTCCAGTAAACCATAGGGAGAGCCCTTAACCTCAAATGGAGAAATTATGGAACAGGGGTGAACCTTCCTAGGAGTGGCCGGCCTACAAAGATTACCACAAGCGAACAGCAATGACTCATCCAGGAGGCCACAAAGGAACTGCAGGCCTCCCAGTTAAGGTCAGTTTTCATGACACAACAATAAGGGAAAGATTGGGCAAAAATGGCATCCATGGCAGAGTTCCAAGGCAAAAAACATTGCTGACCAAAAAGAACATAAATCGCTTGTCTTACCTTTGCAAAAAAAAAAAAAAAACATCTGAATAATTCCCAATACTTTTGGGAGAATATTATATGGACTGACAAGATGAAAGTTTAGCTTTTGGGAAAATGTGTGTCTCATTGCATCAAGTGTAAATGTAACCCAGCATTTCAGAAAAAGAACATCATACCAGCAGTCAAACATGGTGGTGGTGGCAGTGTGATGGTCTTGGTTTCCTCCATCAGGACCTGGACAACTTGTTGTGATTGATGGAACCATGAATTCTGCTCTTTGACAGAAAATCCTGAAGAATGTTCAGCCATCAGTTCGTGACATCAAGCTGAAGCACACTTGGGTTCTGCAGCAGGATGACAATCCAAAACACCAGCAATCAACTTCTGAATGGCTTAAGAAAACAAAAGGACGGTTTTGGAGCGGCCTTGTCGAAGTCCAGACTTGAATCGAATTGAAATGTAGTGCCATGACCTTAAAAAGGCCGTTCATGCTCAAATACCCTCCATTTTTGCTGAATTCAAACAATTCTGCAAGGAAGAGTGAGCCAAAATATCTCCACAGAGATGTGAAAGACTGATTGCCAGTTATAGAAAACGCTTGATTTGAAATTGTTGCTGCTGAGGATGGGCCAACCAGTTATTAGGTTTAGAAGGCCATTACTTTTTCACACAGGGCCAGGTAACCAAATAGTTTTTTTTTTCTTAAAAAAATGAAATCACAATTTAAGAACAGCATTTTAAGTTAACTTGGGTTATATTTGTCTTATATTGACATTTGTTTGATGATCTTAAACAAAGTGGGGAAACTATGCAAAAATCTAAGAATTTGAGGAGGGGGCCAATACTTTTTCACGGCACTGTACAAAGTGAGCTTTTTATTGAAAAACGGAACATCTGGATGCTATAGGTCCTTTAACATTTAGCCATTTTATCATATGAATGTAATAATTTGCTAAAATCGACATCAATTATAACTATTTCACCTTATAAGAATGTGTCTTAATGTTGCACATCGTAGGTTGTCACAGGGGATTTACTGTGCGACTTGCGCTGCAGATTTGTATGCGTGGCATGCAGATTAGGGGTGCATCTCATGTGCCTTTCTTTTAACTCTCCTCATTCCTCGATGTTTGACCACGGTCTTTCTCACGCCACCACATAATGGCCACACAAGGAGCAAGTATGTTGCAAATAATAAAAATGAGATTCACCTTTAGTTGCCACACGAGTCCATTTCATGCTGTTAGTAAACCAAAGTTATGTTAAAAAAAAAAACACAATTAAAGCACTTTTGGGCCACACTTTACACTCATCACACGTCACATTTCCACTATGTTATTGGGGAAACACTGCAATATGTAACTACAGTTCTTTACTTGACTGGCGGATAGCCTACTCATTCACTCGTCATATTGTCATATTATGGTAAAAGCAATTAATTGTCCATCCCTACGCTCTATTTCAACATTTGAAGATAACCTCCCAAATTGTCAGCCTGTAATACATCAATATGAGGAAAAAACTCTTAAATTGTCACAGAGGATGTTTTGAATGATCAGCTTTAACATTGGCTTCACAGTGAACTGCTACATTAGAGGCATAATAGAAGAACCGGGGCTTATTATCCAAGTGCCGATTAAAAGAGCGAATGCGGCTCCATGCATTGAGATATTTAGATGTATGGTCTTGACAGACAGTAGTGCTCTAGGGAAAGATGACAGCTTAGATCGCTATTGTGTAAGAAGCTAAGGCCCTGTGCAACGCCCCTAGATGGCGCCCATCTGGTCTAGCCAGGAGAAATGCACTTTGCTGCTGCCAAAATCAAACAACTTCTTGCAAGAAGCGTTCTCTTTAGATTCAACACAGAGAAGAGGAGACACTTGCTAATAAATGGCTGCCATAATGTCATTTGTCTGTCTTAACAGCAATATATCAAACAATAACCATAAATCAACATACTGTAGGTATAGAGGCGCTGTAAAATCACTATTGACAGAGTGAAAGTGAGCGTCTCTTGAATGTGTTGCTTTCTTTATGCCATTTCCCTTTTGTGCTATTCTTTTTCTCATTACCATCACTGAAGCTGACCTCGGAGCAGAGCATCCAGCTGTGCGCCCCTGCCCTACAGACAAACCTTTGGCCTGGTGCTGAACTGCAGGATCATCTAGCACTGTCATGGCCTCATCTGCAACTGTCACCGAATGACCTCGGTGACTCGGAGGCCATTCAGGGCACATTACGTGACCACTCATTTCAATTCCGAAGAGAACCTAATCATTGGCAGCAAATCGGAGCGTGAAGAATGCTCATTGGAAATTACTTTTCAGATGACCTGAGCTATTACCTGTCGGACATCGTTGTTTACAGCCAACACGGCGTGTTATTTACAGGCACTCCGAGATATAAAACTTCAGTGCATTCGACATATCATCATCTACATACAGGACCCCAGTTTTATGTCCCCAGGTGCTTGGACAGAGCACATGTTCTGTGTGTAGTGGCCTCTTAATACAGTGTCAGAAAATGAATGGGTGATAGCATGCTTGAAAAGGTTTGTGGCACTGACTTCAAAACACTTCGGTCACCAGCATTGTGGGATATCTATCAAAAGGAGCACTTTCAGGTATCTCTTTACGTCTTTGGGTTGAAAGTGAGGGTGTCTCCACATCTTGGCAAGGCATGAGTGGAGAGAAGGCAGAAGATTAATGATATAATAGCTCTGACCACATGGTTTAGTTACTTAAACTGGCAACACCAGCTCAAATTGTTTCATGGGTTTCTGCAATGATACATTTGGAGCATGTCCGGACAGGTCGTAAGATGCTAGGAGAGAATTCATTGCAACACCCTCTGAACTGCTCAGCCAGAAGACTGCAACCTGGAAGCTATGACACCATCAGGAAACTACATGTATGTCGACTGTTTACTTCCCAGCGACTTGTTTGTGCACCTTTCCATTGTTGACTGCACTGTACAAGCACTGTATTGTCCTGTAAATTACTGAAATTTTTTTTTTAATGGTGAAAGTGAACAGCGTATTTCTACTTCAAGTATTTCGTCGGGGGGGGGGGGGGGGGGAATGTTTCAGGATTTGAACAATTTGGAGGTCAGCCAGCATTCCCTCATGCATTATGGTCGACCTCAGAAGTTCTGCTATATTATATTTTTTGAATAAAGATCACTTACTTGGGATCTCTCGTGATAAAAGCTGCCATCTTGAGCAGCAACAATAAACAGTATAGCTAATTCTCTGGAAGGTAATTAGAATTGGAATGTGGGCGGCTCACTTCTATGATGCCTGATGACGATCAGTGATGTTGCCTAAGCATCTGCAGAGGTTGTAGTGAGTTTGGTGTTTTTATTCCAAACATCCCGTGTCGTGACGCCGGAGACATTGGAGGATTACTGTAAGCTTAGCTCAGGTGACGTCCTTTGGGGGCGGGGGGTGCAGGTATGAGGGTCCTCCTTACTTAACCCTGCTTATTTAACAAATAGAAGGGAACAGTATAACATATCATCAATTGAAGGTACACCATCAAATGGGACATTTACCACAGTCCAAGTTCTCATCTCATTTCTCAAACACACAGTTACACTTGTTTTCAGAGCTTTCAAAGGCTGCACAAGAGGGCTGGTATGTTGCTTCATATCATTATGAAAAGCTCCTACACAATCCCCCACGGAGCTTTTTGTCGGTGCCTTAATGCCACTGACAATACCTTGAAGCTATTTGACCACTGTGTTTACATGCAAAAATCAGATAGAGCATGGGAAGTCAGATAGACCTGGCAAGGCCTTGTGCATCTCTCTTGTTGGGCGTGCAGATTGTCTACTATCTCTGGTTCCCATCTCCGAGCCTCAAACACCGTGCTGTTAAGAGAGTGCATGAATGAGCTCCTGCAGCTCCTCACAGTATCTCTGGAATCACATAAAGACAACTTTGTGCTCTGCAATTTACTGTGCCGTGCTCAGGTGCTTGTGCATGTCTCAACCAGAGGCAAGACAAAAGTATGACTGACATAATCATGTGTCACAAGATTTATGGCCAGAGAGAGCGAAGTGAAGAGAGAAATGGAAGCACAGAGTTTCTCTACCTCCATCAAATTATTGTCTTTTATGCCCTTCGCTTGTTTGATTGACGCGGCGGCGGATGTTCACACATGAGCAGTTAATTGAATCAGATCAAAGATGCATCCTTATGATGTCAGGGCAGCTTCAGTTTGTGTTTTAATATCTAGCAGCTCTGATGTTAACCACCAGCAGGAGTTTGGAGCTAGACCACTTCCAAAAGTGAGCGTGTTGTGACAAACACAGCTCCAAAGGGGAACACAACCAAAGCAACACAGCAACATGCATATTACACCCCTGAGCATCTTGGCCTGGACCCAATCCTGTTTTGGGAAAAACAGTGTTCACAGTATAATTAGCATGTCAGTTATAGCGCAGGGCATCTAGTATCAAAGGAGGTGTTATTTTGTGGGGATCAAGCCACTGCGGCCTTTGTGTGGTTTCTGTTTTGTGCAGCTGGAATACATAGCTGGTGGATCAATGGTAGCTAACCAGAGTCTTTTTTTATTTATTTTTATGGCAGACTATTTCAGGATTACCAGAGAAGGTTTGACAGGGGAACCCATTTGGATTATTAAGGATTAGAAGAATTTTACTTCAGAAAACCACATTCAAGATAATCTAAACAGCGAGATCCTATTATTAATATGGAAAAAATACTGCATTTGTTGACATGCTAACTCAAGTGTAGTTAGTCAGATACTGGTTAGCACTTTCGGCAATAATTTTGAACAGCACTCCATACAACTCTGAAAAGAAACAATCGCGCTGGAGCTAGTGCCAACACAACTTGAGGGTTACCTATACAAAATAATTTATTAGAATGTATAATTACAGCAAACTGTTCCTTTAAAGCTGGCACGGTGGGTGACTGGTTAGCACATCTGCCTCACATTTCTGGGGACCGGGGTTCAAATCCCGGCCCCGCCTGTGTGGAGTTTGCATGTTAACCCCGTGCCTGCGTGGGTTTTCTCCGGGCAATCTGTTTTCCTCCCACATCCCAAAAACATGCGTGCTAGGTTGATTGAAGACTGTGAATGGTTGCTTGTTTCTATGTGCCCTGCGATTGGCTGGCGACCGGTTCAGGGTGTACCCCGCCTCCCGCCCGAAGATAGTTGGGATAGGCTCCAGCAGGCCGCGACCCTAGTGAGGAGAAGCGGTAAAGAAAATGGATGGATGGATGGATGGATGTTTCTTTAAACAATCTGCCTGAAGTGTAGTCCATTTGAAAAGGTACTAGATATCACTTTTGCCACAGTTTTCAAGAGAACCTCTGAAATGAAACGTCAGCGTTAACACTGGTGCTAACACATGAGAGATACCAAACCAGTTTTGTAGTAAAATTATTTCCAAACTAGGGATAGTTACAACAGTTCTTGAAATGACAGCAGTGCTTTGAACTGATTTTAACATTGCAGCTAAATCTAAATTTGAGGAACCTCGGAATCCAGTGTAAAATCATGTTTGAAGCTGTTATTTTGACGTATTATATGACACCGTTGCGCAACCCTGCAAGCAACAGTGAAGGCATACAAAAGACCCGTCTATGTATGTGTTCATGGGGTAATATGATGCACGCAAAACCTTACTTTAGGTTTAACCTGTGCTTTTTCCTAATCTTACATGAGCCTTTTGTGTGAATATCATGAAAGGCTTTTGTCAAAAGTGACAAGCCTCAGTTATTGTTGCCATGTTTCTTTCTCCGGGGGGGATTAGCACTGACAATGACACATGATATGGCTAAAATACTGTAAATTAACCTCAGGAAATTGCTAAGAAATGCAGCAAAGGTGAAACCTTTACATGTTCCATTTATCTGTCCTAGAAGATGACCGGGAGCAGGTTTTCTATCAGCACCTTAAGTCTGTCTCTGTTTCACTCCCATGCCGATGAGAGTGGAATCTGTAATGACCGTGGGCTCCGGCATCGTTAACATTTCCCTGACGCGTCGGCCGGCCTCTCTTGGAGACTGCCCCGCATTTTCTGAGCACCGCTGAGGTTGTTGTAGCAACGAGTCTCCCAGAAGTGAATGAAGCAGATGTGCTAGTCATCTATCACCTGACAGCTCCCACTCCCCCGACTGAGCAAGCCATCACCGTGACAGTCGGCCCAACTAGTCTCATCAATTACACTGGTACCCTGCTATTAGAGCACAAACGCTTCTTCTCCTCCAATACATTCAAGCACTTCCCAGTCTGCAGGATGGACCCTCAATTAAGCCTAAATAACTTTCCCATCTCACAGGACATCTCTTTCTGCGGTCAGCATTGTACACATAGACAGAGCGGGATACGATGATTTATCATCATGGTGATATTTGAGTGACCTAGGAGGATTAATAATTAACTTCTGTGTTAATCTGAAAGTTAAACTAGTGGTTAATACATTTTCAATTGATCGCTTTTTTAAATGAGTAATTAGTATTTTCCTTTTAAATTAAAGTTGAAGTAGTAGAATTTTGCAGATGGTCACTGCTGCTACACTTAAAGTCGGGTGCAGATTATTATTATTTTTTACTCTTGATAAAGAAGTTGAGGGGGTAAAACAGTGATTATATGGTGCTCCGTAGTTTATACAAGCACTGCACACAACTCATACTGATGCTATAACACAATATGAGACTGCCCAGGCTAGTCCACCAATATTATAGACCATTAAATAGGAAATGGTAATGACAGAGAGATTAGTGCCTGAAGCTAACATTTTATGGTAAGATTATTACATTGCTTTTCAGGTAAACCATATCACTGTGAAACTGGATGTCAGAGGAAACAAAAATGAACTCATGCATCGTTGGTGTTATTCTGTTCCTGTATTCCATCAGTAGTAGTCATGAAATGCAGTAAACAACAGACACACAGAAACAGCTTCTATAACTCAGACTACACAACCATGGCAGTGACAACACGGGCAAACTTACAGCTTTTTACAGACAGGTGTCCGAGCTTAATGTTGAATATTATGCAGCAGATATAAATAAGACATCCATACAAAAATAGGCTCTTACAAAATATACTCTATGAACCAATATTTACCAAAAGTGGAAAATGTGCCCATGTTTTTGAAGCTCCGAACTAAAACAAATGGGATTCTCAGGACTAGCAGCAAACAGAGGGAAGACCCAAGTGGGTCACAAGTTAATATGACTGACTGATTCCAGGTGGATTCAAATCCAGTGTGTTAACAGTTTCTGATCCCTTTAAAAAACTAAGCCCTCCCAACATTTAGTTATTTTTGACCCATAACGGACAAAATCAGTAGTTCTTATCCAATAAATTAATTATTAATTATCTCCATTCTATAAAACACAGTATGTTAAATATTCCACATGGCTGAGTCATTCCATGTGTGAAAGACAGCAGTGTGCACGGCTCAGCCATCACATATTCCATTTCTTGTCGCCACTACGTGTCCGTGTAGCTTCAAGTCTTTGTGCTCCAGTTGCACGCGATATGTGCACGCAATGTACAGTTTTTCCCGTGACAGTCTTTTGTCACTCTGCATCGCAACTAACCGAATGCCCACAGCCAAGTAGCAGCTCCTCGTGCAGCAAAAGGATCCAATTTGTCCGTTTTAAAAAAAAAAAAAAAGAAAAAAAAGACACACACATTCATTACCACATTCACGCTAGCACCATCCAATAAATATTCTCATTTGCATGTGTACACCTCTGTCCTCTCACTGCACGTGTTGCACTTCACGTAGCAGCACCACAAGAACTTGCAGTTGCACTGCCACACTCTGGAGTACTGGTGCGTGTTGTAGCCGCGGCCGCAGCACATCAAGTCGCAGCCGCTGATGTGCTGCATCATAGTCTTGTTGCACACCCGCCCTTGTGTCCCCAGGCTGCCCGTCAACGTGTCTGCCTCGCAATAGTTAGGTGACTTGTCTATGTACACCAAGTCTGTATCCATGGGCTTCCGGTAAGAATATGGCTTCTTGATCTTCAGGAATTTGGGGCGCTTGTTGCGGCTGGCTTTGACCGGCTCCACGTGCACTGCATGGGCATATTTCTCCTTGAGAATGTAGCCGAGCTCGCGGAACTTGGGAAGTGTAGTCCAGCAGGTTTTGGTGGTGCAGGAGCCCGACACTCCATGACACTTGCATTCCAGTCGCATGTTCTTCTCCAGGACCTAGAAACACAAAAACTGCTTAGCAACTTAGCCTTACTCCCAGAAAAAAACTCAGATAGTCAGTCGTAGGGGCCAAAAAAGCACCCCAAAAAATCGGGTTGATAATCATTTTCAAACAGGATTATGGAATGTCTGTAATGCGCAACTCAATGACAACATGACAAGCGATCACCCTGCAGTTGGGGATTAAATGGAAGCACATCACATTGCTGCATTATAGCGTACACACAGAAGCCAAAATAAAGTATCAGATGTCAGCCCCTGTGTGTGTAGTCACCACACAACACACAAATGTCAAGAGTGAGCATTCAAGGCGTAGAGTGACTGAGATTACTGCTAAAACCCAGCCTGATGACAATGAGGCGCGCTATTGGCTGGAACAGGAATTTTCCTAACAAGGTGAAATGTGAGTTTCCTCGTGTAATGTTGGGAGGTTGATGTTTGATATGGTATCTCAAAGTTGTTTGTGTCCAAGTGTTCCCTGCCAGTAAAACCCAAATTACTTCATAAAGTTGCTGGCTTCAACGGCCCTAATCCATCAGTTGTTGTGTGACCAACACTTGTGACAGCCTTTGTGTGGATGATTGGACCAGGGGAGCTCCTGCTCAGCGTCACTGTGTTTGATTAGCATAAATAAGGGAGGGGGGATTGCTATCAAAACAGAGAGCCCCTTTATTAGCAAAAAGAACAAAAAACACTGCTCAACGTTTGCAGGAAGACAAATTTGCTGTCCAGAAAAGCCAATTTGGATTCACGGCCCTGACGTGCACATAGAAAATGATCCGGTCAGGGCGATTGTGTGCGAGGCCTTTCAGGCAGCAATGCGACGGACGTGTCGGTTGTGTGAATCAGGCTTTTCTGGCACAGGGAAAGGAAGAGGGATATGAGTTAACTTGGCCAAAGCTACTTTTTATTCTTCACCAGGTCCTCTTTGGGTGCTTGGCACGTCGCTCCACTTGGTCTTTAACCTCTTAGACGGAATGGACTCTCATTGTCACCCTGCGCCGGGCTGCTGAAAAGAGCAGGAGAACGGTATGTTTGTCCTCTTTGTATCCTGTGGCACAATTGATGTCTGTCTTGGTGCTCCTTGCTGCAAATTCTGTTTGTTTCTTGCGGGAAATGTGAGTGTAGCATTATTTTAGTCACGTCTTCGAATAAGAATGAACCAATGGCAATGAATCAAATTACACCCAATAACTGAAAGTGAATTGAAAGAGTCCATTGAATACCACTCATCACTGCAGTCCTGTAGTGCACATACAAGCACAAAGCTACTGATTTATCATATTAGAGGGACATTTGAAATAAAGGTAATTGTATAATGCTCGACTGGCGAAGCACACCAGGGACAGGCATAATGTCTTTTTGTACAGTGCCAGAGTGTTTTGTGTGCAGTCATCTGGGTTGTAATCAATCCTACCCACTTTGACAGTTCTTTTCCCTAAAAGCCACCTTCTTTCCCCGGCTTGTTGGAGCTGAGCAGTTCCTTGGCAAAGCTCACCTCCGCTGCTACTTGGCAGAGGCTTCCAGGTCACTGCAGTTATCAGGACCCCCCAGCCCCCTCCCGAAAAAAAAGCAATGGCTTGGGAGATGGGCGAAGCTTACCTTGCGTCCCACCTCATTATTATGGAGGTTCATGAGCGTCCGTGCATTCTGTTTGACCTCCCGGGCATCAATAAACACTTTGGAAAAGCCGAGGCCGTAGCTGATGTCTGCAGAGCAGCCTCCCCACTTCCATCCTTGGTCCCTGCTGTAGAAACCCTGCTTCTCTTTGTCACAGCTGCAGTCACTCAGATTACCCTGCGTGCAGGCGGCGGTGATGGCGTGCGCCACCCCGGCTGCAATGATGGCGTACGTAAAGGCCGCTTCTTTACTTCCTTGAAAAGCACACAATAAAATGTATCAGAGTAAGGAATACGTTTGTTTTTGGTTGATTTTTCTTCTGGGCACTCCTTAAAGCTCTGAAGTGTAATTTACTGGAGTATCTGGGGTAAATACAACATTTACTTGATAAACAGCTTGAGAAAAAGATACCTTGTGACTTGGTTTAAATTGGATAGACACTCCCCACAGAGCACTCAAGTCTTTGTAATGCATATTAGTGTTTTTTTCATATACTGTAGTTGAAGTTTTGGACAATATGTTTTAAATGTCCAATCAACTTTAAGATGAAGGAAATGGAAGAGACAAAAGCATGGTCAGAAATGGAGAATTCAAGCCAATGCTCAACTAAACTAGGTTTTGTTGAGTTGAGTTGTTTGTTTGTGTTGTATTTTATGATTTTATCAAATAGATTCAATTCAGATGAACATAACAACATAAATTGTTATAACATCATATCTTGAAATAAATATCTTAGTGCGCATCAAGGTTTGTACCACCGAATGGACCACTAAGGCAGATGACAAGGAAACAGCAACTATTCTAATTATTTTAATATTATTACACCTTCTCTTCAGTGTCAAATCACTACGTTTTTTTGGGATACAGGATTATCAATTAACAGTATGTGGGTTGACATCATCGTCTCAGTGACATATTACTGAAGGGCTACAGTGTTTTGAAATCTGACCTGGAAACTGTCCTGCCCATGAACCAAAATGGCTGCTGGCAGCTTAGTCAACAAAGCAGCATGAATAAGAGGGCTGTCAGGAAGGGAACAGCTATTGATCCATTCAGAAATGGCACATTCTGTGCAAACTCATAAGAAATGAACATCTCCATCCTGGCCTTATCTCCACCAAGTCTAGTGAACAAATCATTTACACATGCGGAAATATTGACAATTAACTAAAGGTTAATCTGACAGAGTGTGACAAATAGTTCTTGGGTGAAATATGAAATGATGCAAAGAGCCTTATTTGAAAAATGTCTCAATGGGAATTTTCATGTCTGAAATTCTTCTCTTCATTATCCCGCAAACAGGGACCAGCTGATTATATCCAACCATATCTGTGTATAAATAAACTGCTTTTATTGCTGTTTGTTCACATCATTACTTTCTTTGTGTCTTCCTGCCACCAAGTTCCCCAGGACCACCACATACAGCTGCCGCATCTTGGCTGTGTGCCACCTTTCTATCTTTGAAAGAAAGATAGAAAGGGGGAGGGGGGGAAACTCATATCGGGGCATAAATTATGTTGACGTTTTTACAGACTAAATGGGCCCCGGGCCAAAAAACAAGGTGTGTCGGTGCACTCAGTCACATCTGAATGCAGCACGGTTCTTCTCTGTAATTCTTGTGCATGCGTCCTCCTAAAGAGACCGTATAGAAGCACGTCATAAGATTGTACTGAGTGATGGAAGATATTCATATACCATTAGAAAGGTAAACTGAAATAAGCCGTGAAATTATTTTGTTTTCGTTCTATTTCAGGATCTCCTCAATCAGGGGATTGTTCAGTCGAAGCAAAGCGATGCACCTTGCACGACCCACACTCCTTAAAAGAACAATTGCGAGCCACACAGCCCTGCTCAGCTTTGCACCAACAATGGCATCCATTTCCAACCACTTGGCTTCTAGGCTGCTCTGATCCGTGAAGCCAATCTATTTGCTATGGCTGTCCAAGCCGAAGGATGTGGTGCAGGCTTTCAATTGCACACCGACACTCTTGACGGGCCAAAACAACTCATTCATAAAAGGACAGCTTGTCAAACGCCGCTGACAGCATGACCAGGATTAGCTTTTCTTTCCCCCAGCAGCAGGCAAGATGGCGTCACACAGCTGGTGCAAGCTACTTAGCATTGTGTTAAAATCAATTTGGAGTATTTGTTTTATTTCACTAGCACTCAATGGGCTGCTTTACCTGAAATATTTTGTTTTAAATTACATTTCTATTACCACCTATAACTGTAGGGATCTCACGCTACAATAAATCAGTCACTATAAGTTTACCTGGTTTTGCTGTCTCCCCTACCATACTTATAAAAAGTCAACACCAATGATCCAATTTGTGTCACGCACATTCATCTCCATTGGAGCCGACTAGTTTCTCCAATATAGTACTTTCCTCACTGAAACTTATACCCGTGGTAAGATCTACATCCCTTAGTGGGAGCTGCAGCACCCATCAGCAGACGGGATAAAGACCAGTGAAACTGTGTCTCATGAGACAGCGCGGGATGAAAAGAAAGGCTGCGACTATTCACAAGAGCTTTGTTACAGCGTTGGCTCTAGATGTCTTTTGTACGTGCTTGGTAAAAAAAAAAAAAAAAAAAAAAAAAAAAAAAAAATTAAAAAGAAAACTTAGCTGACAATTCCAAAAAGATACTGTTGTCCAAATAACATTAACTTGCCATCTGAGGAAGTGTTTTGTGCCTTAAAATGGAAATGTTATGGTTCATACTATTTTCACAATGAAGAAAATATGATTATTATTAGTAGTAGTAGTATTTGCACTTTTGCAGTATAGCGTCATAAATGTTTCTAAATTTTGGTTGCAGTTATCAAGTGCAGCCGTTACTAGATTACATTACATTTTGGGGGTGTTTGCTTCAACTGGTTAACTTTGATTGACGATGTTATAACTACAACTTTTTATTATTATTATTATTATTATTATTCAGCTCAATTCGGTACTGCAATGCGTGCAAATACACGGAATATGAGTTTTACGCAAGTCGCGCACAAATGCGCACCGAGGAACTGGACTGTATTTTCTAAATGTTAACAAACATGAACAGATAGCAACATACCCACTTTCAACTCTTTTCCGAAGACGGTCCTCTCGCCCAGGGCCGAGCAGTTCCAGCGTCCGTTTTTGAACTGGAACTGACACTCGTTGATGCCCATTTGCGCGCCCTCTCCGATGACGATGATGGCATCGGGGCGACTCTGGCAAATAATCCGCTGTCTGGGTGCCAAACCGGGGATTTTGTTACAGATTATACTCGCTCCGAGGGCCACCACCGACGAGAAGCCCCTGTGGAGGGAAACAAAAAAAATAATATATATATATATATATATATATATATGTGTGTGTGTGTGTGTGTGTGGATTGGACTGAGTTTTTCCCTTGAAGAAAGTTAAGCGGCAGGTGCATTGCGACTTCAAAAGGTCCCGTAATTAACACATGAATTCACAAAACGAGAAACAAATTCATGAAGCGCGTGCCTGCCGTTAAAAGCAATCGTTTCACATTTCAAATACCGGTACTGCGATGTAGGATGTTGCTCGTCGACCTTTACAGGTGAAGGGAACGTCGTTACCTCTTCGCATGTGTAAATACGTCCTGCTTGGAGTTAATTGCAAATTAACGGCACAAAGTCGTGCTTTTCAGAGCGCAAAAAATAAAATAAAATAATTTTTAAAAAAACACTCAGCAACGTGGCGCGTATCAAAACAAGCGTAGCTCACCCGATTTTCAGGTAAACGATTCCCAGACAAAGTAAAACTCTTAAAATCCAGCGTCGAGTTCTCCGACTCATCGCGGCCTCACTGTCATGCAATGACTGCTGGGGCTGAGGAGGAACTCGGTTCGCTAAGTGTCCGATCGATCACAGCAGCACAGGTAACTCCACAGGGAAGTCCGCAAGCGGGGGAACTATCCAAAGCACGCGCTTAAATTGCCGAGTCCAGCCAAAATCCCTTTAGGTGGCCCCCTTGTCGCCGGGCCCTGTTGTCATCGCGATGATGATGTCACCACAGGTAAGCCTCGGGAGGTCGATTGCTCACAATTCTTGTACTCCAAGCACGTCTCGGCTTTATATCGCGCTCATCCCTGTGGGCGTGGCCCCGGCGGGAGGCTTGGGGCCCCACGGAAGAATCCTCTTTCTCTCTCTCTTTCTCTCTCTCTCTCTCTCTCTCTCTCTCTCTCTCTCTCTCTCTTTCTTTCTCTCTCTCCCTCTCCCTCTCCCTCTCCCTCTCCCTCTCCCTCTCCCTCTCCCTCTCCCTCTCCCTGAAAAACAGGACGTTCAGGTGTTGGATTCATTTTCCCGGGCGTGATAACAACACGTTTGAAAGTTGTTAAAATTGCAAACAGTGTAGAGACTATATGATAGCAGTGGTTCCACCTTCAAGGTCCCATGCCACACCGATTGTTTGTTTTAATTAATTTTATTTTATTCAGTGATGTTCTTTTATCTGATTTGAAGATAATTGGGCTTGGAAATGCCCAGGATGCCCTTTTTCATGCTATCCTAGTTGATCCTAAACGCCAGGCAGATGAAGGGCTGGGTTTCTCATTAATAGTCAATATGTAAATATACTTTGCTCTGATTGGATCACTGTTCTCCTTAAATTGAATATGGAAAGCAGATTTGCTCTGATTGGTAGTAGATTATATCTGGCCGTATTTCTTAATTGAGCATGTGAGAGAGAGAGTGAGAGATTGAGAGACTGAGAGAGAGAGAGAGAGAGAGAGAGAGAGAGAGAGAGACAGTAATATTCTCAAAGCCAATTGGCTGTCGCGACCCAGTGTCACACGAATTTGTGCGTGGGTACCAACTACAAAGCGGGCAGGTACATGTATAATGAGTAGCGTGACTACGTCACAACGACGCTCGAAAATGATTGGCTCATTTTTCTGCCTTTTTCCTTTCAAAGGCTATTGTATGCAATTGACAAAGCACATACTGTATGTCAAACTTAAACCAGATCACAGACTTTTGACTTATTATGTGCATAAAACACTGGGGGGGAAATAGATTTTGACGGCATGGGACCTTTAAAAAAAAAACTTAGCTTTCCAACTGCCACTATAATGACAAACATTAAAATGCAGTAGCTTAGTAGGCGCAAGTGTTCATCTAAAGAGGCAGAGGTTATTTCTAAGTATGTTTCATATTATTGTAAGCAACTGGATATCATTATGCACAGTTAATACTACGCTATAATATAACGAAATAAAAACCAAATTTAAATAATCCTTCAACTCAAATGTATTGCACAAAAAGTTAAATAACAATAACCGAGTACCACTGGTGGTGCATGTCACACTTTGAGAATCACTGTTCTATAGAAGTGATTATCAGCTAGGGTACCGTGGCACAATTTGCTCCTTTTCAGGAACTTCCCTATATACCCCAATAGTTTGAGTGCCCCCTGTGTTACTACTGCGAAAAAACTATCAGGGTACAAAAGGTTCCCTGAGGATTTAGTTCCTCCTGTCCCCAAGAGTCTTAAGACTACCCGGAACTCTTGAGGGGACTGGCTGTGCGGTCGAACGCTGATTGGTTGACACAGACGTCTGTGGAAAATACACCATGTGCAAAAAAATAATGTGTTCCTGAGCTCATCTGGTAATATCCTTTAATGCCAGTTTTTAATGCAGTGCCGCCTGAAGAATCGAAGGTCATAGGAATTCAGTGTTGGTTTTTGGCCTTGTCGCTAACGTGCAGAGATTTCCCCAGATTCTCTGTATCTTTTGATGATATTATGGACCGTATATGATGAAATCCCTAAACTCGTTGCAATTGTACGTTGAAAAACGTTGTTCTTAAACTGTCGGACTATTTTCTCTAGTGATGGACACGGCAGTTCTTTTGAGTGTACTGAATCACTAAAATTAGTTCATTCAAAAGATTCGTTCGAAAGATTCATTCTCCGAATCATTCAGTTCTTTTTCACAGAATCATTCAAGTGCCTCCTCATTCAGTGAATGATTCAGCCCTGAGGTTCACATTGACTCAACACGTTCACCGAAGGATGATGCGTTGTTGTTGTCACGTATTGTAAACTAGGAAAGGCGGGGAAATAAAAAAAAAAAAAAAAAAAAGATCACCTATGTCTCTCTCAGCAAGCTCTCGAACACCCGGCTTCAGTTGTGACTCGTGAACATGCGTGCGGCGAGCTCAGCTACCGCACATATCCTTCCACGTCCCCTTATGTCCACACAGGTTCCCGCCGGGCGGCCACACTTGTCTGCATGCCACTGCGCTGGACAGCGTCATTCACACCAACAACCGGGCTTCCTGCTCACCCACCTTACTGTTATTGTCATCTGATTAGTGTAAAGCATCTTTGAGTGTCTTGAGAAGCGCTATAGCAGTTTAATATATTATTATTATTATTATTATTAAACAAAAAGCTTTAATAATTGCATTAGAGACACAGAGGGGGTGATTTGTATGTGTACATATATACATGTATTATTAATTGACATTTATTTTAAATATGTGTGCTTGTTTTCATGTGCTTGACTGACTGGAGAAACAGATGCTAGTGAAAGCTACCCCGTGAGGACGAACCGGTGAAATCACTTATGAGTACGTTCACTGCATAATATTTCTTTCCTTGCACGAACAAATCACTCATCGTACTAGTTTGCGGTAAACCTCCGTCTGAGTCACTCATGGCAGGACAGTTCACTGCATAAGTACTAGTAAGTCGCTTCTTAGCGGATCGCGAACGAAGAAGTTCAACGAACGAATCACTCGTGGCTAACAGTACACTTTCAATTCATCAGTACATTCGGTTCAATTCAGTCCCCCCCCCACCTGCATTGGGTGCTTATTGGTCATTCGCCGAAGTGAGTGACAATGCTGGCGAATCGCAAATCACATGGTAGTATGTTTAGTGAAGTCCCGCACCTGCCTGCACGCTGGCTGCTCATTGGTCATTCGCCGAAGATTCAGAAGTGAGTGACAGAAACCTACAGCAGTTCCGTTTCCGCTCCCAGCCGACTCGCTCGCGGCGGCGGTCAAACATAAAGAACGAATCATTTCACAAACTGATTCAGTTGAGTACGTTCACTAAAAAGATTTGCTCTTTAGAGCAAAATGTTCACAAATGAAACAACATTAATTTACTCATACAGTTGTTCACAAATTGGTGAACCTTGCCCCCATCCTTGCTAGTGAACAACTGAGCCTTTCAGGGATGCTCCTTTTATACCCAATTATTACATTCCCCTGTTTCCAATTAACCTGTTCACCTGTGGAATGTTCCAAACAGGGGGGTTTTCAACATTCCTCAACTTTCCCAGTCTTTTGTTGCCCCTGTCCCAGATTTTTTGGAATACGTTGCAGGGATCAAATTCAAAATAAGAATATTTGCACACAAAAAAAAACCACACAAAAAAAACAATAACGCTCATCAGTTTGAACATTAAATATCTTGTCTTTTTAGTGTATTCAATTGAATTTAGGTTAAAAATGATTTCCAAACCATTGTATTTTGTTTTAATTTATATTTCACTCTGCATCCCAACTTCACTGGAATTGAGGTTTGTATTTATTCATGACAAATATACACTACATTGCTATAATGAATCCAAAATCTCCAAAAGCATTTGGTATGCTGCATACTTCAGAGTTCCTTTAACTGTAAATAAGAAGCCAATATTTTGGACAATTCCATGCTCCCAACTTTGTGGGAACAGTTTGGAGCTGCCCCCTTCCTCTTCCATCATGACTGTGCACCATTGCACAAAGCAAAGTCCATAAAGACATGGATGAGAAGGTTTGGTGTGGATGAAATTGACTGCCCTGCACAGTCCTGACCTCAACCCGATAGAACACCTTTGGGATGAATTACTGAGAGCCAGTCCTTCTCGTCCAATATCAGTGTGTGAACTCACAAATCTGCTTCTGGAAGCATCGTCAAAAAATCCCATAAACACACTACTTATAGCTGCAAAGGGTGGATCGACGTCATATTGAACCCTACGGATTAGGAATGGGATGTTGCTTAAATTCATAGGTGAGTCAAGGAAGGTGAGCGAATACTTTTGGCAATATAGTGGATATTTGTTCATCTACTGTATCTATATGGTGACAGGCAGAAAAATTAAATGCTCTTCCATTGGATACAGCAGAAGGTACAATAAACCTGTGTATCCACCTGTTACGACAAGACAAAATAAGTCATGGTTTCCTGTCAGTATATCAGCTTTGTTAAACAGACCAAGATTGATACTGAGTACATCAATTTGCAATAAAAGCAAAGCAAAGCAGCCGTGGCCCAATGGTTAAGATCATCGCCTGCCACCGTGGGGGACCTAGGTTCAAAACCCTGACTGGACCATCTGCCAACATCCCCCGGACTCACGGCTGTGGTGTCCTTGAGCAAGACACTGATACCCCGAAATGCTCCCCGGGCGCTTCAGCTGCCCCCTGCTCCAGTGTGTTCCACTAACATGTGTATGTGTTCACTGTGATGGGTTAAATGCAGAGAACAAATTTCGTGTGCATGCATGCATGTTCATGACAATAAAAGATGATTCTTCTTCTTCTTCTTCTAAAACTGAATCAAGATCATCATTAATTCAGCAGTCATACTTTTTGTGACCTTTTTTTGTTTGGTTGTGTTTTACATGAGAAACATGTAATGTAAAATGTGTGCCTTGGCTCAATGAAAGGTTTTTTGGTTTATTTCTTTTTTTAAGGTACAATATGTCTGAAATATTTGGTTGGGGTGTCTTTCAGTAATTTAATGCCTAGCCTGCTAGTAGACAACTACCCATTTTACCATCAAAAGAGCACGTCAGTGCCATTTTTCCGAGCAACACAAGAGTCAGTTAATTATCCAGTCATTCAAACAATCATGTTAACTACAGTATGTCTAAATTTCCAGCATGTCTATTTACTTACAAGCAATTTATCTCATGTCAAATCTTCTTCCGACTGACACTTCACACTTTCAACCCATGGCAGTAGAGAAGATGGCGAAAATAACTCATTCAAGCCATTCACCATGTTTTCTCAATCAGTTGGCCAAATGATATAGAAGAGTTTGTTTACCAGTGATGTCATCAGAGATCGCTTTGGCTTTTGCCACCCCGAAGTACGTGTGACATCATGGTGACATGTACTATAGGAAATGGTGGTGTTTAAACAACAACAACAACAACACTCAACATTTGTCAAGTCAGGCTTATTCATATACATCCATTCCCCAAACCGCTATAAGCGGAACCTCACGTGACCATGAGTCTTAGAGCCATGAGCGATGTAATGAATAAAACAATGAGCTGAGTAACGCCGTGTATTAGTCGGATATTAATCTGCACGTAGACTTACCTCCATGGCTCGTGATCTTCCTTCTGCAATGAAGCATTACAGCGATCGATTTTAACAAAGCAAGCATACTCAAATGGATCTAACCTTACTATTTTCACTCGTTATTGTCATCCAGACTTTCACTATAGGCCATAAATATTACACACGGCTTCCAGAGAACGAGAAAAGAGGTGGAGTTTTACAAGACTTCCCAGACATTTTGAACATTCGAGGGTGTTAACTAATTTGTTCTCAAGCTATTTTTACCACTTTAAATTGGTTGATATTGCTTGAAAATAACAGGTGCAGTGGGGACATTTATTGATTTATTGAGTGATTTTTGAAAGATGTTATTCTCAATCTCAATCTTATCAAAATCTGTGGTTTTTCAACACGTCATCTCGATTGTATCCTGAGCATTTACTGATTAGATGACTTCCTTTCATTAACAAAAAATATTTAAGGTCAAAAGGTCTCCCCCCTGAACCCCCTCCCCCCCCCCCACACACACACGTACACTTCATTGGCTACTGGTGGTTATTGAGTGTTATTTTTTTTGGATTTGCGATGAATACCACCCAGTTTGTTGATTCCATTTCTCAAACCTGCAAAAACTGCAGTTAAACATGAGATCCATCTAAAACCACCTGATTTACCCCAGACATGGCCAGACTGACCTGTACAGACTATTTCACCATTTCTAATCTCACCAAGTAAAGTAAACTCACATTTGGTATGTTTAATCTGGTTTATTTTCTATATCCATGGGACGTCTCCTTTGGTATGCAGTACACCGAGGCCTTCCTCTGGAGTGATTCCCTTTTATGATGGCGACACCTAGTGGCCTGAAGAATGCCATGCAGCCTGGTTCTTTCCTGCTTTTGCTTGACAGGAGGCGAAAGTCGAACGTCAGTCAGTATGGATCCCCAGCACCTGATAGACGATTGTCTCATTCATATCTTTACATTTTTAACCGAGGAAGATTTAATCAGGGCCTCGGGCGTCTGTACGGTAAGGAGCGTCCAACATGCGGAAGTAGCTCTGACAACCAAAACACTCCAACGAAGTTTGTCTGTTTTCCAGGTCTGGCACAATGCTGCCGAGACTCCATGCTTATGGAGGTGAGTTTTAGTGTGTAAATACAATTCCAGTAACCACAGAAGCGTTAAATCAACGTTTCCTCCTATCAGGAGGATGTGCTTGCAGCGGTGGGGCTTTTGTAGCCAGGCTGTGTTGGAGAGGCCTCACGTCAATCACTCGTGGAAGACATATTTCCTGCGACGATCCCATTTGGAGACGAAGATGAAGGAAGGCCGAACCGGGGGCTACACTTGCACAAGTCTTCGAGGCCACGCAGGTCTGTTATCCATCCAGCCCAGTTTTTTTTTTTAATCGGAGGTGACGCAACCACGCACTCTGTACTTCAGTCGAATTACAGCTACTGAACTTGAGTTCAAAAAAAGACTGGTAAAAGTCAAAGTGCTGATTTCATAATAAAGGTACACACCCTTAAATGTACTTAAGTGCAAAAGTAAATAATACAGTACATGTTTCACATCAAGTAACTTGTTTTTGTAACTTGGCACAATGAAATGTTGTTTGTTTTTTTTGTTTTTTTAAAAACAGAAAGCCAGCAGTCACCGAAACGTGTTCCCATAATTCTGCTAACGTTGTCCCAATCCATTCACCACAAATCATTTGTGTAGGCAACAAAATAAAACATCCACCCGTACCACTTATCCTCACTAGGGTCGCGGACATGTTGGAGCCTATCCCAGGTGACTCTGGGCGAGAGGCGGGGCACACCCTGAACTGGTCGCCAGCCACATATAAACCACCCATTTGCACCTACGTGCAATTAACCTACCGTGCATATTGGAGGAAACGGAGTATCTGGAGTAAACCCACGCAGGCACGGGGAGAACATGCAAACTCCAGAGAGGCGAGGCCTGATTTGAACCCGCCCCTACATGTACAAAAACTGATAGCTTGGCACTCATCTAAAAGTGCAACATATGTAAATAGGTTATCTTCTTTTTGGGGAAATGAAAGCCCAAGACCAAAGCAACTGTAACAGTCTGAATTATTATGCTGTTTATGTTTTTTTTATGACCTTTCTGTGACCCACCTAAAATGGCTTTCCCACCCACTTTTGGGTCCCAACCCACCAGTTGAGAATCACTCCCCTAATCAGTTGCGTCATCATCATTAATGTTGTCTGGTTCGTGTTCCTCCACAGCACTGCTCTCCCTGATTTTTTTCCCACCACATAAGTCTCCAAGATCTCACTCTATCAATCAATCAAAAATGATTTTACTTCTATTTACATCTTTTTTATATTGTGTGGTCATCCACTGAGGTTGGGGAAAAAAGTATCAAGCCTATTTTGATGATGTAAGGAGTATAAAAAGTAATATATGGAGTAAAAGTAAAGTTGTCTGAAAAATAAATCTTTAAGTCAACTGTAGATACCTGAATTTTTTTTTTTACTTAGTTCCCACCACTGGTTGTCACGACTCCAATCTGATTCTCAGTCTTCCATTAGGACGAATAGTGGGCTTGGTCTACCTGCAGAGGAGCTCACCTCTGGGTCCTGACCTCTGGAACACCCCGACTACAGTCTGCAGCGCTTCTACTGATGGTACAGTCCGGGCTTGGAACATCCAGAATGTCAGTGGACAACGTCAAGCATTTCACTATATAAATATGACACATTTTTAACATATAGTCTTTGTTTTCCCCTTGGCAGATGAAAATGTACTTTATTTTACTGTATTCTCTGTTAACATCAATTACACGTAAATTGGGTCTCAAGGATGTCAGCGTGATAGGGATGTGATGCTGTCTTGTTTTGGGAGGCTGTCTATTGCTCAAGGGCTCCTCGGCAGTACTTGAGAAACAAAGAGGCAGCTGTCTTGCACCCAGTCCCAGTTTCCTTTTTTGTGGTCCATAATTGGTCATTTTAGCCACTGATCACCACGCCTAGTCCTTATGGACATAATATGGAGGTTGCTTAAGCGCATAGTACAGGATGGCCTCTGTTTATGGTGGAGTTCTGTTTCTACAATGACGACACAACTCAAATTTGTGCGGAAGTCAAAATGCGCCACGGCCTATCGGTACCTAAGTAAATAGTTTCATGAAAACTACTTCTTGACCGTACATATAAAGCAATCAAATGAAAACCCCTGAGTAGGCCGATAACCAAACATGTCTTCTTGTGTCGCCCATCCATCCATTTTTTTCTGAGCCGCTTCTCCTCACTAGGGTCGCGGGCGTGCTGGAGCCTATCCCAGCTGTCATCGGGCAGGAGGCGGGGTACACCCTGAACTGGTTGGCAGCCAATCACAGGGCACATACAAACAAACAACCAGTCGCACTCACATGCACACATACGGGCAATTTAGAGTCTCCAATTAATGCATGTTTTTGGGATGTGGGAGGAAACCGGAGTGCCCGGAGAAAACTCACGCAGGCACGGGGAGAACATGCAAACTCCACACAGGTGGGGCCGGGGATTGAACCCGGGTCCTCAGAACTGTGAGGCAGATGCTCTAACCAGTCGTCCACCGTGCCATGATCTTTTCACCATGGGTGTATGTATTGCTGTGCTGACAAAGATAATCAAAATTTAGCAAATTACAATATTGAACCTGAAATTTGCAAAGTTCCAGAAACCCACCAAAAGACATCCTAAACCCGAAAGGATTACCTCATGTGGGTTTGTTTCATGTCAGGGTCAACTCCGTTGGTGCAGTGCCAAGCAGAGTCCTTTATCAAGCATCGTAAGTGACGAGCAGCGTGACTTTGTCATCACAGCAGACTCCGCTGGCCTAATTAAGGTCTGGCAAGGTCAGACTGGCCAGGAGGTGGCATCCAATTCTGCTGCGTCCACACGCTGTACATTGCTACAGTATAATAAGGACAGTGACTGGTTTCTATCTGTAAGTAGCCTCACTTTTCCTTGCATAAAAAAGGAACTCTCCAATTGTAATTTTCATTGTGGTAGTTATATCCCTGCTCATATTTTCCTCTAGGTTGGAACGGGTCAGGGGACACTGTGTACACTAGCTGGAACAGCTTTGACTAAAAAATCCAGTATAATGGTATGTGACAGCTTTAATGTCAACATACTCCTGGTTTCACCTGACAAGAAATGGATCATTGCTGGCTCCAAGGATAATGTTGATTTAACTCCAAAGGTATGTCTTGTTTTGTCGGACAGTGACTTCATTGTCTTTGAGAAATTGCCATGAGGAAATATTAGTCATGCTTTTTTTCTGGGCCATTGGTAGGTGATTTACGCTGATAGTTTGACCTCGCCATGTGAGGACGAAGACCCATTGTGCCAGTTAGTGCCGGTCACGGGGTGCCAGGCTGCCGTCTTCATCCCCACGCAGTCTGCCAGACTGGCCATGGTCCACTGCAAAGAGCGCACCAACAACAAAGCACTCACTGTCTTCGATGTCAGCATTAAAAAGTCAAAGTACATGTCCCAGATCCAAGGTGAGAAAGGACACGATCTGTGTAAAATAAATAAGAAACATGGATAGATGCCTTAGAGGTCCTATTTGGTGTTTGTCGTACATTAAGATTAGGGCCATTTTTCTGGATGGCAATTATTCAGTAAAAGTACTCTTGACAAGAATACAAGATCGTTTAATCTCAAGTGAATTGGGAAATATAGGGGGAAAAAATTCTCCCTTTTAGTCCAACAGGTAGAGTCCTTTCCATTGACACTGAACAGCACGTCCTCAAACATTCTTCTTGAGGCTAAGGACAGCAACTCCATTGTGATGGCAGCTGATCATCATCTCTGGGTGTATTCTCTGAAAGGGACCCTGCTTGCAAGCTTTAAAGAGCACACAATGCCAATTACCTCTATATGTGTGGTAAGCTTTGTTTAAGTCACAATTTGAAAGCTTTGATTTCAGCTATTGCACACAAACAAAATGCATGATTTTAGATTACTTTGAATGAGTATCCAATATCAAACTAAAATAACGACTGAAATGCATGATTTTAGATTACTTTGAATGAATATCCACTATCAAAATAACTTCAAACAGAAAGAAATGGCAGTGATGAAGATTTATCAGAAAGTCTGTACGAAAACAATAATGCAACGTAAGAAGAATGTGGGAGTAGTTTATGGTAGTGTCAAAAAGTACTACATACTGTGATTCATATTTTGGTTACGTTATTTGGCGCTATCGGAGGGGCAACTACAAGTACAATACATACTGGCGACGCGTCAAAACAATGGCACTCAAATGTAGCAGTTATCGTTGTAAGGACAGAATTGTGCAGGTTGTAGTCAGGGATGTATACCAAATGTGTGCAACAAATGTGTGCAACATATTTAAAAAGATCAATAATGAGGTTATCATTTCACAGGACAGCTTTCGTGTGGTAACAGCATCTCAGGACCTTTCCTTGCATGTACTGACCTGGAAACATGACAGAGATCGCGGGTTGACTTTGGAGAGTCGATACCAACTACTGGGGGGTTCTCATACTATGTCCAGGTGTGTTGACATTTAGGTATCTATACACCATTAAATATAGGCCAGAATGTGTATTGGCTCTAATGTTGTTGCTCTGCTTTGTGACCTTTGCTTTTAGAGGGTTCAGCCACGTCTCCTGTGACTACTGCAGCATTGTTGGGTCAGTTGAAGGGAAGGACGGCAAAGACATTTTAAAAGCTTACACGTTCTCTGCCTGAGCCCACAAAAAAAGTGACATGCTTTTTGCACAGCCTCCAAAAAAGAAGAATATTTGTTTATCATTCACTGTAAATTATGCATGCTTTTATTATGAAGATCTTATTTACAAAAAGATAATGTTACCTTAAATGCATTGATTTGATGTACTGTAATGTGCGCCACAACAAACCTATGCAGGTCTATCTATACTTGACTAGTTTTGGAGCTAAATAAGGCAAAACATTGCATAATAAACCTTTGTTTAGTTACCTTAGTGTGGGGGGTGAAGAAATGCTAAGACAGTACACATCACTATTTGTATTCATCGCACAACATCAGTAATAACAATAAATATTTTCATCATAAGGCACAAAGTGTCCCCTCCGTGTTTTCGCATGTAGCATCTACACTGTCGGTTCTTCTTCTTTGGTAGCAACACATCTCATGTCCTCAAGGACACACCGTAAGGCTCTAGTCACAGACTCATACACTTGGCTTCCATTGTTGGAACTGCTTTCCATCTGTTGGAACGGTGAACATAATTTGACATTGTTGACAAAGAATTTGGACCAAATTGTGAAATGGACAGGTATACTTACCCAAGTAAAAGCCTTGATAGCACGATTCAGAAATGCATGTTCAACCTCCAGTGGTACTGTCAGTAACTGAGCCATACAGTCGAGTATGCACATTAATGTTTCTTTGGGTGCCTGTGAAGACACAGAGAAAAGTGGCTGAAGATAGCAGATGTGTGTGTATTCAAATGTGATTGGACAGCAAGCTTTTACCTGGCCAAGTGTGTTGAGGACCATTTGAGCATCAGTGTTTTCTAGCTTCAAGGCTACGGCATCCTGAAGGGAGATGACCGGCTCTTTAAGCTGCTCTAACCATGCCCACATCAGACTTGTGAGGATGAAGGGATCCCGCTCCATGCACAGCCTTTCCCATGCACCACCTTGATTCAGCTCAGCCTGCAAGCACATGTAATCCTAATTTCTCAACTGATGATCTTAGATCTGTCGTAAAATGTTCAGTGGCAAACCAATAGGCCTATTGTTTTTTTAAATGTTGTAACTGAAACAAGGTGACATGAAGTAAAAGAAAATGACCAACTTGATCACTATCAGTTTAAAAAAAAAAAAAGATCTCATTCCAACTTTCAGGGATTGCTGTCAAAGAAAAAAAATACAAATTTTAAATTGTTGGTTAGAGCGTCTGCCTCACAGTTCTGAGGACCAGGGTTCAAATCCCGGCCCCGCCTCTGTGGAGTTTGCATGTTCTCCCTGTGCCTGGGCGGATTTTCTCCGGAGACTCCGGTTTCCGGGCGGCACAGTGAACGACTGGTTAGAGCGTCAGCCTCACAGTTCTGAGGTGCGGGGTTCAATCCCCGTCCCTGCCTGTGTGGAGTTTGCATGTTCTCCCCGTGCCTGCGTGGGTTTTCTCCGGGCACTCCGGTTTCCTCCCACATCCCAAAAACATGCATTAATTGGAGACTCTAAATTGCCCGTAGGCATGACTGTGAGTACGAATGGTTGTTTGTTTCTATGTGCCCTGCGATTGGCTGGCAACCAGTTCAGGGTGTACCCCGTCTCCTGCCCGATGACAGCTGGGATAGGCTCCAGCACGCCCGCGACCCTAGTGAGGAGAAGCGGCTCAGAAAATGGATGGATGGACTCCGGTTTCCTCCCACATCCCAAAAACATGCACGGTAGGTTAATTGACGACTCTAAATTGCCCGTGTGTGCGAATAGTTGTTTATGTGTGCCCTGCGATTGGCTGGCAACCAGTTCAGGGTGTACCCTCGCCTCCTGCCCGATGATAGCTGGAATAGGCTCCAGCACTCCCCTTGTGAGAATAAGCGGCTCAGAAAATGGATGGAAACTGTATCTGAAACAAGTTTGACGTTATGTGGTCCTTTACATACCTGTCCATTTTTAAATGTTTACTGCTCCATGTTAAGCACCAAATTGATTTTGTAGATACTTTTTTTTTTGCATGTTTGTTTCCCATCAAAAAAAAATTAATATTAGTCAAAGACAACACGGGTAAACACAAAATGCAGTGTTAAATGGTCTAGGTTTAGCTGAACGGTGGGGAGGCACTTGCCTGCCTTTTCTCTGTGGTTTTCCAGCTGGTCGGGCCGGGCCAGAGCCACAGGAGTCTAGCCTCTTACTTCACACACACTGCACATTTTTTTGTATTCACACTGTACATACAGTACTTCGCACATTCAAATCTCATTCGGGGTCCCCTGGGGGACTGGCTCAAGGCATGATGGGGTGGGTGCCGGGCCAAGTGCTGGCACATCTGTGCTGGTTTCCAGTCTGGTCGCCCCCCGTTCTCTGCCCTGCCGGTCCTCCAGTTTTTATGCATCATACACCCATCTGTGGGGGGAGGTCAGTGTCGTGCTGGGGAGGACACTTGGCCAGGTGTCCCGTCACACTAGCCTGCTCTATGGCCCGCCATGCCTTTGCCCCAGGGATTTTTGATGCACCACATAAATTCACACATCCTTTGGGGAGTTGGTTGGCCTGGGTGGGGGTGAAAGTTACAGGTCTTCATTGCCCTGTGACCATCTCGCCTCACCCCCATCAGTCTCCCCAATTTTGATGCACTACACCCCACCACACACAATCACAGCACAGAGATAATGGTTGCCAGTCGGGGACCTAGTAACCATAGTAATAGGGTAGGTGGTGGGTATTCACATTTCTCTTGGCTTGACTCCTGGGGTCTGGGCCCCCACCAACCCTTGGGTTGTCGGGCCGCGGAGAGATGGGGGTCTGTCCCCCCGCCCCCTTTGGGCCCCACCTTCCTCTCCCCTCTCGTCACCCTCGCCCGTCCTTGCTCGGAAGGGCGCTTAATATGGGCTCAGTTTTGGCGGGCTATGACTGTTTTTGGGTGGCGGCTGGCTCCTGCATTGGGCCCTGTTGGTGGCTGGGGCCACCATGCTCTCCGGGGGTGGGTGGCGTCCCCCTGGTTGTGTCCCCTGCTGGACGGGCTTGCTGGCTTGGCCCACCCTTGTGGGCAGAGGGTGGGGTGCCCACCCCACACCACACCCCCCTTGCTCAATGTGCTGGCTCAACAACTCCGTACACCAGTTGACTAACATGCATATGATATGGTGTTCGTTCACTAATAAGACACGCTATAGGCTTTAATTACTTGTGCTGCGACCACTAATAACAACACAGGTTAACTGTTGCACAGCAAAACTGTTCCAGCACAAAAGGCATACAGAGCCACCATTCTGCAAGGCCATGCAGCGGAACAGGACTGGTTAAAATAATTTAAATTAAATTAAATAAACCTAATAACTGGTTGGGCCACCCTTAGTAGCAACAACTGCAATCAAGCGTTTGCAATAACTTGCAATGTGTCTCTGACAGCACTAGGGAAGAATTTTGGCGCACTCATCTTTGCAGAATTGTTGTAATTCAGCCACATTGGAGGGTTTTCAAGCATGAACCACATTTTTAAGCTCATGCCACAGCATCAAAATAGGATTCAGTTCAGGACTTTGACTAGGCCACTCCAAAGTCTTCTTCTTTTTTTTTTCTTCAGTCATTCAGAGGTGGACTTGCTGGTGTGTTTTGGATCACTGTCCTGCTGCAGAACCCAAGTTGTTTTCAGCTCGAGGTCACGAACAGATGGCCGGACATTCTCCTCCAGGAATTTTTGGTAGACAACAGAATTTATGGTTCCATTTATCACAGCTAGTCTCCCAATCCTGAAGTAGCAAAACAGCCCCTGACAATCACAGTACCACCACATTTTACTGTTGATGTTCTTTTTCTAAAATGCGGTGTTACTTTTACGCCAGATGTCATAGGGCACACACCTTCTAAGTCTCGTCAGACCACAGAGTATTTTCCCAAAAGTCTTGGGGATCATCAAGATGTCTTCTGACAAAACTGAGACAAATCATAATGTTCTTTTTGCTGAGCAGTGGATTTTGTCTTGGAACTCTTCCATGCAGGCCATTTTTGCCCAGTCTCTTGGTGAAGTCATGAACACTGACTTTACTGAGGCAAGTGAGGCCTGCAGGTCTTTAGATGTTGTTGTGGGGTCTTTTGTAACCTCTTGGATGAGTTGTCGCTGCACTCTTAGGGTAATTTTGGTCGGCCGGCCCCTCCTGAGAAGGTTCACCACTGGTCTATGTTTTTGCCACTTGTGAATAATGGCTGTCACTGTGGTTCGCTGGAGTCCCAAAGCTTTAAAAATGGTGTTATAACCTTTTCCACACCATCAGATCTCAATTACTTCCTTTCTCATTTGCTCCTGAATTTCTGTAGATTCCGGCATGATGTCTAGCTTTTGAGGCTCTTTGGTCTACTTCACTATGTCAGACAGGTCTTATTGAAGTGATTTCTTGATTGAGAACAGGTGTGGCTAAAGAAATTGAACTCAGGTATGATAAACTGCAGTTATGTTTTAACAGGGGACAATCACTTTTTCACACAGGGTCATGTAGGTTTGGATTTTTTTCTCCCTTAATAATAAAAACAATTTAATAACTGCATCCCGGAGGTGCGGCTCGAAGGCGAGCGCCTGGTGGCCGGGCCTGCACCCATGGGGCCCGGCCGGGCACAGCCCGAAAGGGTAACGTGGGTCCCCCTTCCCATGGGCTCACCGGGTGCAAGTGCGAGCAGGGTGGGGGTCGAAGGCGGGGACCTTGGCGATCCGATCCCCGGCTATAGAAGCTGGCTCTAGGGACGTGGAATGTCACCTCTCTGGCAGGGAAGGACCCAGAGCTGGTGTGTGAGGTCGAGAAGTTCCGACTAGATATAGTCGGACTCACCTCCACGCACAGCTTGGGCTCTGGTACCAGTCCTCTCGAGAGGGGTTGGACTCTCTTCCACTCTGGAGTTGCCCACGGTGAGAGGCACCGAGCGGGTGTGGGTATACTTATTGCTCCCCGGCTCGGCACCTGTACGTTGGGGTTCACCCCGGTGGACGAGAGGGTAGCCTCCCTCCACCTTCGGGTGCAATGACGACATTTTTAGCACTTTGATGTTTATGACGTTCTGATCAAAGACAACATATTTAAAGACAAAGGCAAGAGGGATGAAACTTCGCCACAAATGTTTTGACCAAGTTAAACTTGAAAATGGCACCATCGCCGAATTTCCAAGTCATTAGAAATAGGAAATACATGAATTACACCAGTATACAGCATTCTGTCCTTTTTTTGCCCCATTGACTCCCATTATAAATAATATTTTTCAATACCCTGTAAAGCTGATGTCTTACAATGCTTTTGCCATTACTTCTCAACGTTTCTGATCGTTTTAGTGCAGAAAATAAAAAATATATAATTTTGCATTTAATTAAACTTTTCACCCACTAAGTGGCGCCAGAGACCGCGACATCATTTTCATGCCACGGCCCCTACACAATGACTACAAATGTTTTATTTTATCCAAATGCAATCGCCAGGGGGGTGCGAGCGTGCGCGCGTGCACATGTGTTTGGCGCCATTATGACGCTTTTTGTGTTACAGCTGCAAAGTTTTATTTCACCACTATACTTACAAAGTCTTAGTATGCAGATACGCATATTTTGTGTGCCGATATGAGTATATTTTGTGCATGTTTATTTTCAAACCTGTTTGCATTGTTCCTCTTTCATTGGTCGTGTTTGAATTTGACCTCTTGGATTGGCTGAGAGCGGAGTCCTTATGGCCTCACTCGCCAGTGCGTGTGCAATGCCACGATCAGGTGACAAAACGTGGTTTTATAGGAGACAACTACAAACAAAAGTTTTATTTCAACGCATTACTTACAAAGTCTGAGTGTGCAAATATAAGTATATTTTTGTGTGTCGCTTTGGAACGTTTGGATTGCTCCTCTCTCATTGGTCAAGAGGAGAGTGTACCGGTTTGAATATGTCCCTCTCTCATTGGTCGAGACCTGGGGTTTTCAAATCTCAACACCTTGGTACGCATGGAACATGCTTTTTTCAAACCAGGGAATGAGGGTGGTCCTGGAGAGCATCACTGTCATGTTTGACAATTTTTTTACGTCCTTCACTTTGGCTGCAGACTTACATAATTATCTTATTGCATCAAAATCTGTGTTATGATTTATTGACTTATTCAAGGCTCTAATTACTTCATATCAAATATTCCAATTTGAAATAAATTTTATTTGAAAATATGACATATTTAGAGTTTAGAGTATTTAGACTCATAATACAATACAGCTTTTATTGTCCATAGAGGGCATACAAAAAAAAAAAAAAAAAACTATATTTATGGATAGCTCAGAAGCTGCTGAACATTTTGAGAGGTTGAAAGTTTAAAAAAAAATCATATATGACTTAGTTATGACACTTAAATGCTTGGTTTTTTTGCCACAAACGCATCCTAAGGATTTTTTTTTTTTTTGAAAAAAACAGGCATTGCTCCAAAACGATAATGCGTAAAAAATATATATGTTATGACTTACTGACTCATTCAAGGCTCTAATTACCTCATATCAAATACTCCACTTTGAAATGTATTTTTGGAAAATATGGCATATTTAGAGTTATGGTCATAACACAACACTGGTCATAACACAACACTGCTTTTATTATTTTATTTTTAAAAAAAAACTATATTTATGGATAGGTCTGAAGCTGCTGAACATTTTGAGAGGTCAGAAGTAAAAATATTCATATATATGACTTACTTGTGACACTTCTAAGAGCTTGTGTCTTTTTTGTAACGAATACTTCATTTGGCTACTAATTCCAACGCAATCTGAAGGTTAAGTAGAGTACAGTACTTGGTTACAATATTCAACCACACTGCTAATCATTCACTTCACTGACACAAGAGTTATTCTTGACTATGGTTTCTGTAGCTGTTGTGTATTTGGGTAAGGTTGGCAACTCTGGGCTTTGTTTTATGCAAGCACATGTTGATTCTAATGCAGTTTAATATAACAGACAGTAGGTCTGCACATTCATTCATTTCCCATACTGCTTATCCTCACTAGGGTCGTGGGGGTGCTGGAGCCTATCCCAGCTGACTCTGGGCGAGAGGCGGGGTACACTCTGAATTGGTCACCAGTCGCAGGGCACATATCAACAAACAACTATTCACACTCACATTCACACCTACGGGCAATTTAGATTTTCCACTTAACCTACCATGCATGTTTTTGGGGAATGTGGGAGGAAACCGGAGAACCCGGACAAAACCCACGGAGGCACGGGGGGAACATGCAAACTCCACACAGGCGAGGCCGGATTTGAGCCCGGGTCCTCAGAACTGTGAGGCGGATGTGCTAACCAGTTGTATACCATGCCGGAGGGCTGCACAATATATCAAAAAAATATCATCATCCTGGTAATGGCAGGCACAACATATGTATCGCAAAGAAGTGCAATATATAAATACGTATATGGTATTGTATGGTTTGTTGCACGACTGTGGCGTTTATCTGCGTTTGACCAATCAGATGTGACCTTAAATGCACATCGTCGTCCACCCCCGTAAATACTGGTCTCCTATTGGCCTCCTAAAATGAATCTCTCATTTTCTGAAATATGGGTGAATACATGTAGCCTGCTTATTTTGCCACATTAAAAAACATTTATTTCATTCGACAATAAAAATGTAATTTCTTTATGGGCATGTTAAATATCGGAATAATTTCGATTATTATTATCACATTATCGTGCAGCCCTAACAGACACCTGGCAAGTCGGAGATTATGGGATGCCACACAAGAGCTAATGCATGATTGTTGTATGTAAATATTACCACAATAGACTGGTCTGGGTCAATTACCTGCCATGTTAACACTTTGTTCCTTTGCTCCGACGCCCCATCCAGGAAAAGGTCGACTGCCAGGGCCTGTGCCACCAGCAGCCTCCTGGCCTCCAGAGACAACTCAGACTGCAGGGTAATGCATGGCACGTCTGAATGCTCCTCATCTCTACATTGGGACTTCCTCCTGTTTTCTGCCAACTCATCCCTCTGATCTGCCTTCAATCTGGAAAGCATGCTACCTTTTTGGACCGGGCCATTGTGTCCAACAGACTCACTGCGTTGGATGGGTATCTGCTTTACTTTCTTCAACAAAATGGATCCATCCTTTTTGTCATTCTTTACTTGCCAGAGTGATCCTTTGGAGCTTTGGGAGATGTCAGATGTGTTACTATTCCAACTCTTCCACTGGACTGCAGGTTGACCGGAGTCAGATGGGGAAGCGGGCCTAGCCACATTACCCTGTGAAAGGGAGCCCAAGGGTTGTGTAAGGAGGTTGAGCTGCGAGCCCAGACGTCTTAAATCGGACTCACTATAACTAAGACTCTTGCGATGGTAGAAGATGGGTGGTTCGTGAAAATGTCTTGGTAAGGTAGGGGAACCTGGCAAGCGAGGCTCCTTTGTACAAAACTGAGGTCCAAGCTTTTCAATGATGCTCAGGGTCATCTCAATATCATGGATGTCCGGTGCCTCCAAAATGTCCTCCTCGATCACTTGTCGATTCTCTGCAATATCCAACAGCAGCCGGGACACAAGTTGGACAATCTTTGGCAGGTACCTCAATTCTTTACGCTCAAGGCCGTGTAGGATGTGTCTCTGGCGGTTGAGGTACTGAGTCAAGGTGACAGGTGGGGATCGAGGCTCAGCACAAGAAAACACACTCCTTAAAGGCGCGAGGAACTGGACGAACTCACGGACACAGCTTAGCTGACTGCGCGTCTGGATGGAACCAGGGCGTTTAGCCCTAACATATAAGATAGCTTGATTGGCTGTCATCCCGGTGGCATAGGCCAAAAAACAAGCCAATAACACACCTAAGAAAAGGGAGAAACATTTTATGTTGTGACACTGTGCCATGGTAAAAGGTCAAACTCTGTAGAGAACATTCATTCGTTAATACAACTCTACCTGTTCTCCCAAGACCTGCATGACAGTGCACAGCTATTTTCCCCTCCTGTAGTGCAAAGGCCATAACCTTCACAATGTCCAGAACAGTGGTAAGGTTGGCCACTCCATAGTCACTCCAGCCAAAGTTGTAGAAATAAACTGAAATCGTACGCAATAGGACTTGAGTAGCATTATAGACTCCCCAAAATCTATAAAGCACTTACTGTTATTTTCCATAAAGGTCTCTGGATTGTAGGAGAAACCACTCTCTGGCTCTAGAGGGTTTCCGCAGCCGGCATGTTCACCGGGTATCTGTAGGTTGATCACTGTTTTAATGCTATTCCTTCAAATGAACACAGATTCCTGGTCAGCAGGTGGTGTATGCTCATACTGCCTGCTGAGAGACCTTGCATATACTGTACCTTATGAATTGATCAATAATGTTATACTTTTCAATAATTTCAGTCGAGGGTCTGGACATCGCAAGAAGATGATCAGTCACCCTAAAAGAATATACAGAAATTAAATACCATTGGACAAAAAAAAACACTTTGCACAACAGACACCGAGACTGAAAGAGGACGTGTACCATGATGAATAGAGGCCTTTAATCGCCTGTTGGTCATCACGCCAGAAATTGGGGTTGTCATACTTGCAGCCTTGACCACCACAGCCGATAGAACATTGCATGTGTGCCGGGATGACATAACGAATCGCCTCTCCAATTATAGTGTAATTTGCCCTGGGTGCTCTGACTACAAAGGAGTAACATCAAACAAATACATTTCTGAAGAAGGGATTACATCAAAGA
This sequence comes from Phyllopteryx taeniolatus, assembly GCF_024500385.1. Lineage (NCBI taxonomy): Eukaryota > Metazoa > Chordata > Actinopteri > Syngnathiformes > Syngnathidae > Phyllopteryx > Phyllopteryx taeniolatus. The sequence continues at coordinate 38,382,004 of NC_084502.1, read as the reverse complement.
ATTTACAAGAGTAGTCAGCATCATCGTAGTTATTAAGAGTAGTTCAACTAGATTAAAATGTCACATTTCCACAAATAGAGCAGAAGAGAATGATTAAACTCATGAGTCCCAAATGATCACTCAGTGGTGTCTAATCTTTGTCTGGCATTACCTGCCTGTCATGTGAATTTAGCCTTTAGCTAACCTGCAAACTGCTCCCTGAGCGATTAGAATAACTTACTGAATTCCATCAGAGCACCCCCATGGGACCTTTCATGGAGTGCCATATGAATCTCCCCTCAGGGTGACGTCCACAATCATAGCAGAGCCTGGACACACAAATCCACGTTGTGGATCATACTCGCTTTCTATCCTGACAACTGGTCTGGAATACACTACTGTATAACCACATTGAGCCAAATGAAATTACAGGTCAGTAGTTAGTGATCTAAATCATCCATCCATCCATTTTCTTTACCGCTCATCGTCACTAGGGTCGCGGGCTGCTGGGGCCTATCCCAGCCATCTTCGGGCGGGAGGCGGGGTACACCCTGAACCGGTCGCCAGCCAATCGCAGGGCACATAGAAACAAACAACCATTCGCACTCACATTCACACCTATGGGCAATTTAAAGTCTTCAATTAACCTACCACGCATGTTTTTGGGATGTGGGAAGAAACCGGAGTACCCGGAGAAAACCCACACAGGCACAAGGAGAACATGCAAACTCCACACAGGTGGGGCCGAGATTTGAACCACGGTCCTCAGAACTGTAAGGCAGATGTGCTAACCAGTCGTCCAACGTGCCGGCTGGTCTAAATCAAATCCATGCAATACATTGAACTGTTGTTTATGCGTAAAGTGTTCAAGGCAATTCTGTTAAACATGAATCCATCAACAATAGCAATGTAAAAAAAGTATTTACCTTTGACTCTCAGGTGAGCACCATCTCAGGGCTCAAATGCCCCACAGTTGCCAAAATATGTGACATCAGCCTCCCGAGCTCTGACGTGATCGCTCTCTTTGGATCTGTGGAAAGTCAATCCTTTGGCCTCGCTTGATTTGATTCGCCTCAGATTATCTCTCAGTGTGTCAGTGTGGGGTCGTCCATCCACTTGGATATTGTGGTCTCTCAAAACCTCTACCTCATCAGAACGGCAAGTCCAGTGCAGGAATAAGGGAAAGTGAAACAGTTTGGAAAAGTAGGAAAGATGTAGGCTGTGCGAAAATGCAGGTAGCTCAGGTTCTTCCTCCTATTCTGAGTCGAGAGTGGGATGGCGTTGGGCTATTCCTGCCTCCTCTAGGATTAGACTACTAATCTTATTACTGTACCAGTATAAAATAAGTACCCACTCCTCAACAAAAATCATACTATTGTCATATCAACTTTTCTTTCTGCGGCAAATTTTGGATCTGCAATCTTCTGCTAATATATTCATATGTGAAATTACAAAAGGTACAACATTGAAAAACACAAGTCATTTGGCTCGATGTGTTTATAAAGTATGTCATGGAAGGGTTTGGGACATTTTCTGATCCAATTTGCTAATGTGCTACAAAGAGTGGCTTTTTGGTGAAAAAGACAGAAGATAACATCTGATTGGCTTAGTCTACATTTTACAAAAGATGGTTAGGTTCAGTTTAGCGCAAAGAGATCGGTTTATGATGTCCGCCATTTGGATAACAATGCAAACAAAAACAAAAAAAAAAAAAAAAAAAAAAAAAAGCTTCCCATCATCTCATTAACACTCCAAGTTACGTGTTCCTTGCACAGACAAATTTATATAGTTCATAAGAAGTCAACAGAATCCATAAATGTCACATATACTGCATTAGCATAAATTACAGTATGTACTCCATATCAAGTTAATTTTAAATCAAGCCATTAAAGGAATCTTACTCTTTAACATGATGACATTATATCACATTAAAGGTGCAAATCTTAACATTGTTCTAACCTGTAAGTTAAAACGAATGAATTACAACGATATTCAGATAGTTTTTGACAAGACTTTTTCTAAAATGGTCCAGGAGGATCTTGATCGAGATCTATCATCTATCTATCTAGCTCCACTGAATCGTACGTCAACCTCACTGCCATATTGTATGTGGCAAAGTGGAACGATCGGATATAACTACAAAATCCCATTTCTTTTGTTGCAATCTCTTCAGTCATTTCTCGATTTGCAACCTCCCTGGTCCTAGATCCTCGCGCCTCTGTTTACATATTAGTTCCTCCCAGCAGACATCCCATCGAGGGATCGACGAGAACAACAAACGAGCCAACAGCGAGGAGGAGCTGTCAGACAAATGTTTGGGGAAATCAGACGTTCGCTCCTCGATGTCGTCATTTCCGGGAGACGTCGATTAAAGATGACGCACGCCTATGCGCGTCTCCATAGCTAAAAAAGAAAAACAAAATAAAACACAATAGTCTTCGTAACTGAATTATAACACCTCAAGTCCACCGTATGCTTTGTTTCAAGGGGGATTAAATTTAAATCAAACATGATCAACACTGTTACTCTTCACAACTCGCAGAGCCTATTTATCGTGAGTGGACTGCCTCAGCCGTTCTCCACCTTTACCCCGCAGCGCATATTTGTATTTACTGTATGCATACCAGGCACGTGCACAGATTTTTGGGGGGCAAGTGCTCCAAAATGCACCTATTGCCAAATTACAAAATAATAATAATAAAATAATAAATAAAATAAGGAGAGAAAAGAAAACTGGATACAGTATATATAGGGTAACTCCATGGTCAAAATGAATAATAATAATAAATGGTCAAATTTAATAAATGAAAGAATAACAGGCAAAAAAAATAAATAAATATATTCAAACTTGAACATCTAAAGGGCTCTGATAAATGAAATAAAAACAAAGCATCAAATACATTTTATGAAATAAAACTTGTACAAAGGAGATAAAGGGAACAGCATCGTTCAGCTACTTCACAGCAGCGCCCTCCTTGGTGCCAACTCTCGGTAAAAAAACAAAAAAAAAACAAAAAAAAACTTTATGACCTCACTGGTATGTCTTTTTCAATGATGCAAAAGATAAAAAAAATCATAGCCCCACGTTAGATAAGTTAATGTTAACGACTGACCTATTATTATGCCAATAAAATAAAACAGACAGCTAAATAACATTTTCTTATTTATTTAGCATTTTTGTATGCTGCTTTGTATGAGCATTATAGCTTTCCCTCTACATACGTATACTAGTGTGTAATATTAATTGCCTAGCAAAAGAATTCCTCATTTGTAAACCTGAACTGTGGAAGTGTAACAAAATATTGTGTTTTTTTCTATTTTCAGCATTGTATTGTGAGAGCTACTTGACATTCAACTGCAAAGTCATTGCTGTCATGCTTTATTTTCTTCAGAATTTCACATTAAAATAAGATTTTTAATTAAAATAAAACTTGTGACTCCTCCTTTAGCTGTGTGTACATGTGTTCAGTGATCATAGGAGCTAAATTGTCAGGGCCTTTATGACCCAAGTATGGTCACCAAGGGCAAATAGTTCCTAGGGGAGGGACCAGACAAAGCACAGCTCTGAACCCCCAATAAAGAATAAAATACTTGTTATATTTATTTTCACTCGCCCAGTTGCGGGTCATCAGCTCCCCCTAGTAATAGGTTAAAATGGCAATTATATTGTTTGTCATAAATTGATTGATTCAGTTACTGGTTTGATAGAAATGAGGGGAAACTGTTGATCATTTTTCGCAAATGTTTTATTTTAATTAAATACAAAAGATAATCCGTCTGCTTTCATGAAGGATTACAGAAATCGGAGAATATTTACTGTTGAGAGGCTGAATCAGAGGATTTGGACAGTTTCAAGGTAAACAACGGACAATCAAAACTGCTGAAAGGATTGTCGGTACCACCCCTACCCACCATTGAGGACTTGCACGCTGCCAGAACTAAGACAAGGGCGTGCAAAATCCTCTCGGACCCTGCGCACCCCGGTCACCAGCTCTTCCAGCTCCTTCCCTCAGGTAGGCGCTACCGATCAATGCAAACTAGAACTAGTAGACATTCCAGCAGCTTCTTCCCTCTTGCGATCAACTTCTTAAACAACTAACCTATAATTCCATAACAACAAGCTGGCAATTTTTTGACTTGAGTTCGTTGTCACATTTCTGTGGGGCCAATTTTGTATTACTCGTGCACTCACTGTAGTTGTCTCGCCATGCTGCACTATTTGCATATACTGGCCACTCATGCCAGAGTAGCATCTGCTCCATTTGCACACTGATTGAGGAGTATCTGTAACATTTGCACAACCAACATTGTCCCAGATTATCGCACTACTCGTCACTTTAAACCGCATACAATCCTTGAAGTCTCAGCGCCCCTTGCACAATGTTCATTGCACCGGACTATTGCAATATTAGTCATTCAAACTACTCTAAGTGCGAGAGGACTCTGCATCTTTTTGCACAATTGTTTTTTGTCAATGTCTTTATGTCTCCAAAGTGTTCTGTAAATTGACTGTCTGTTGTACTAGAGCGGCTCCAACTACCGGAGACAAATTCCTTGTGTGTTTTGGACATACTTGGCAAATAAAGATGATTCTGATTCTCGAAATATCCATCCATCCATCCATTTTCTGAGCTGCTTCTCCTCACCAGGGTCGCGGGCGTGCTGGAGCCTATCTCAGCTGTCATCGGGCAGGAGGCAGGGTACACCCTGAACTGGTTGCCAGCCAATCGCAGGGCACATACAAACAAACGACCATTCGCACTCACAGTCACACCTACGGGCAATTTAGAGTCCCCAATTAATGCATGTTTTTGGGATGTGGGAGGAAACTGGAGTGCCCGGAGAAAACCCACGAGAACATGCAAACTCCACACAGGCGGGGCCGGGGATTGAACCCGGGTCCTCAGAACTGTGAGGCTGACGCTCTAACCAGTCGTCCACCGTGCCGCCGATTATCGAAATATGTTAAATATATTTTTTTAAATGTGTGTGTGTGTGTGCGCGCGTGTTCAATATTTCATTAACATATCGTTTTATCGTATTCAACGGGTTCATAGTATTTTCCGACAGATGGCAGCAGACAGCCATATGGTAGTTGGAGCCGTTAATCGTCTGTTGCTCGACAACAACCGGCACCGACAGACATTTCCGGGTTCCACATAAGCAAACGCGAAAAGCGTAGAGGGAAATGATGTCTTTTCGTTTTGCCACCAGCCTTCTTTTGCGCACGGAAGTACTACATTTCCAACAATGCACCGCAATTGTTTTAGGGGCCGTCCCTACCGGATGCTCAGGGCTGTCTAAACAGCGCGCTCAGCTGTTTCAATGACGCTACTTTGAATCACATGAAAGTGCCGGGAGTTGATGGAATTCGCCTTCGAAATAAAATAACAATTGTTTATATTTTGGTAAGACGTGATAATGTTTCACTTTTATTATTTTTGATTCATTTATATATGTATTTATATTATGAAAAAAATGAAAAAATGTTATGTAAATATTACACAGTAATACGATCTAGTATGATTTGGTGTATTTTATGTTGAAAGTAGCAAAGAGAATTAGTCTATCCGTACAGTGTCGTCACAATTAGTACACTCCCACTTCAGTGCGCGAGAGAAGCCGGTGGAGGGGCGAGGAAAACCTAGCCACACAACGATGAAGCAGTCGTAGGGGTTACGGTTTATATCCTCAGTGGGGTTCGAGCGGAGTCTTCTACATGACCAAAGACGCTACACCAGCCACGAAAGACGCAAATGTAGCAATCATGCAATTCAAATACAGACGAATTTGAGCAAGCTACCGTTCTTCAAGGTTACATCGCCTGAACGCGCACCGCATCCTTGCCGTCTGAGACCAGCTGGTTGTCCTGTCGTCATCCGTCACGACAATGTCCGTGGAAGAGCACAGCTATGCCGACTCTTTGCTGCTGCTCCAGGCCGCTCCGGAGTGGATGCGGGCCGAGATCCAGCGCCTATCTCGGGAGCTTGGCGAAACCACCAACGAGAAGATCCAGGCGGCTGAGTACGGGCTGGCGGTACTGGAGGAGAAACAGCAGCTCAAACAACAGTACGACGACTTGGAGATTGAGTATGAAGGTGTAAGGCAGGAGCTCGACTTGCTGAAAGAGGTAAAATCCACAAGAACTCCTGTGTACTGTACTCAGATACGGTATTGGCCTTGAACGATAATCACTGAAATCAATGAAGATGTCAGCTCACGCTTCATTGCCATTATTATGGGTTTTAAAAATGTTGTACTTTTGTAAATAGGTTGCTTAGTGCTTTATTTGAAATAACTTTCATCATAAAATCGTTGTTAACAATGCTGCAAGGTCAAGATGAGGATGGGCCCTGTCTACATCCAACCCCCTTTTTGCTCAGGGTATCCCTGTTGCATTTAAACCTTTATTTATTAATTCATGCTTCTTGTTCTACCTAGACGTGTCTGTCATGGCTATGTAAGACCTTATGTGTGTGTGTTTTGTGCCTTATTTCATCGTGTTAAACTTGTGCTTGTCTTATATTTTCAGGTGGTTAAGACTTGTTTGTTTTTCTACACCAATCTGTACTTAAAGAAAATCAGCACATTATTTCACGTTATCATACATTAAAATGAACACGTCAAATCATCTTCAAAATGACCACATTTACATTGCCTTTCTGGTTAAAAAAGTTGTAACAAGAATGACCAGTTTCTGTTGGAAGGGGTGGAGTAAGTTTGAATTTGAAACCTTCCCGCTCAGAAGAGAGGAGGATGAGCAACCGACAGAGGAAAGCAGGCTTGTTCCAATCCTGTGGGAATGGAAAGAATGTGACAGCTGAAGTTTGGTTTGAGAGTAGCATAAAGGAGGAGCCTGTTTCTCAACTGTGGCTGGAGTAACTCCCCTTCTCCCACACTGTGTCCAATTGTTTACCCCTGAGCTGCACTTTGTTATTCGATTGTGGCCAGGGATAGACATAAGAATTGGATGCTAGTCCTGGAGGGGGCAGATTCCTACCCTGACTCAGGTTAGTTTGTAGTTGCTCATATCCTGCGTTCCGATACTGCAGGACCTGGTCACACCATAGACAACCGGGTCAGACGAGGGACAGCAGGTTCAATGTGGTATCAAATTCTGCCCATCACTCCCAAGTTTTTGTTGTTCTTTGCAGAAAGAAACATTCAATGAACTGTTGAGTTATCTAGTTTTCTTTTTTTTTCTTCTGGTGGCCACCCCACAAGTACTTGTTCTGGCAACAAGGCCTTGGTTTTCCCAGGCATATCTATCTTTCTCACAAAGATGGAGGTCTACCATTGCTGACTATAACCTGGATATGCCCCTGTAATGGCCTCTTAAAGCCAGTTTTCATGAGAGAAATTAGTAGTTTAGGTCAACAAAATATGACTATCTCCTAGACTGGGAGAGTAGACATCAGTTTCAACACCAATGCTTAAACTCCCATGTTTCAATAGAAATTCAGTCAAAAAGTTACTTTAAAAAGCAGTGTTTTTCTCATTTAATATCCTTCCTCCTTAGTGTGATAAAAGTACAAAGTCAATACTGTACTGTAGTTGGCTCCCTGTCAAAGGAGGGTTTCTTGCTGGGTGGAGATTACTGGCGTTGTTATCCACAGATAACTGGAGCCATGTTCCTTTATCACTTCAACCCCATCCAACAGCAGTCTGAAGGAAGGACAAAAGTGATGTTATCCTAAATGAAATACAAACACATTCCTCTCCTCTCCCTCTTGATTTCATCTATACTGCCTCTTGAAGAACCAGTGACAGTCATGAGACTATAACGGAAGTGGAATAGTACGCTGTAACTCGAGAAATGTGTACTGTAATTTCTCGTGTATAATGCGCATTCCCCCCCCAAAAAATTGTCAAAAGTCAATGGTGCGCATTATATGTTGGTATAGGGGCAAATGGAAAAAAACCTTCACATTTTATAAATGTATGCCGCCATCTAGTGGTTATAAACAACTGTACACTTTCATTCCAAAATGCCACCGCCACCTAGTGGTTATAAAAAAGGTGTAGCCTACACTTTCATTCCAATATGACAGGGGGTACGTATGACTGCATATATGTACAGTTATGCTCATAGGTTTACATACCCTGACAGAATTTGTGAAATATATATATATTTTTTTAATATGACTGATTAATGATCAACAACCATCATTAATTTCTTTATGGTTATGTTTTGTTGAATGATAATGCTTTTCTGAAATGCTTGACCGTTTAATTTGAATCCCATTAAAATTAAATTAAATGTGTTTCGCCTGGTCCTTTTCTTTAAAGAATTGTACCCATCTTACGAATTCTGCCTGGGTAATCAAACATATGAGCACAACTGTGTGTTTTCTAATTTACTAAATAAAAGTAGGACTGTGAATTTCAAAATAAGAGCCAGTAAATTCCCAAAAAGGATTACGTTTTCAAATAAAGTGCTTAACTTCAGAATAATTATTTGAAAAAACTAACAAAATACAGATACTTAATGTTTTGATCATATGGGTAGAAGCAAAATCACGCATTGTAAAAATGCACTATACATGGGTAGAAGGGTTTTTCGGAATTTTGAGGTCAACTTTGGCGATGCGTATTATACATGGGTGCACATTATACACGAGAATTTGCAGTAATTGTCATTAGTGCCTTACTGAGTATCATCTTCTAAGCAATTTCTAAGTCTTTTAACAAAACAAATGAGATGCTCAGGTCTTTGGTCAGGTATGAATGGCTTGTTCTCTGAACCACACTGCTGCTATTTACAATGACAGCAGTGATGTTTCACTTAGCCTTGTTGTGTCTAGGACTTAGGCAGACTGGAATAGAATGTCTAGGAGATTTTACCTTTTAAATCAACATGTGATTCTCCTCAGTGACCCTAAACGCTTTTTGCATTTGATGCATAAATACAACAAAAATGTATTTCTACTGATTTTATTTGCATATGTGGTGTCCGACAGTTAGCAAGATGATCCTCTTTTGTTCAGTCTTGGACAGAAACCAAAGATGATGTGTAAATATCCATTTCCATCATGTCAATTCTCACATTCTTATCTTCCTGAGGATAGGGTGCTAATATTTCCACCCACACCTTCACACTACTCTCCAGGCAGTGTGATGGAGGAATTTTGTGCCGTGGCGTTGCTTAGTAACAGCACACTTCTATACCCGAAGTTTGAGGGTGTTGATTGGTGAGTGCCGACGGATCCTCTCACAGCTAGATGGATATACTCGCAATAATTAGTAGTTTTAATGGTTACCTACTTATTGGTTTATGCTTATCTCATGGTATTATGGTAAATACATATATATTCATTTATATTGTCAATCAATGGTATTGTCAGCCATCTGGCATCATGTCGGCCAGCCGGGTTTTCCAATCTCTCATTTCCTTTCAACCACGTTATTCGCTCTCCCATTATTTGCATCTCTTTAGGGACACTGTGTAATCCATTATGTTTATTTCCTCTTATGTGGACATCTCTTAGGCGAAAGAATGAGGTAAAACTAAACAAAAGCCTAACATGTGGACTGCCATTTTCCCTTTAGTCATTGGGAGTGCTACGGTGCCAGAGGCCATCTGCTGCTACTTTCTGCTATATGTGTGCTTGCAGGATCAAATCAAAGACAGAGTATATATAGGTATCAGCCAACCTACTTGATATGGTCCAAATCTATTATTTATTTCAGTGTCCTGCAATGCAAGCTATTTAATGCATTGAACTAATGCATTGAACTAAGCCAAACTGTTCTATGTGATGGAAACAAGGTCAAAGCTACTCACTATTTACATGGTGTTGAGATAAACTGCATGGCAGGCTGATAATGAAGTTGAGTGTGGTTTACTGTTGCAGTCAGGTGAAGGCACTAATGACATCATACTGCACTACACTGTATAGGTAGTTAAAAGGCTTATGTTCCCTCAGCTGTTGAGATTATTATCCTAAATCAGTCATAGATGATGACATGTGCCACGCCTTCAACTGTTAATGCACGAGTGAGGGAAGCTGTAGCTCCTGTCACAGTGGATAGTGAAATATTTTAATTGTTTCTCTGTATTCTTATTCATAAATTTGGATGCTGTCAATTCCTCACGTCCTTGGCACACTGAATTTGTTTGGTTCACACCATGTGTCCTTCATGTCAACACGGCAACAGCTCTGCACTGTGGAATTTTACCAGACAATCACAACCCTAAATATTTTTCAACTCTTATAAAGCTTGTAGGCTCTGTGGTCATCCCTGTGGCCCATTGTGTATGTGAGAGAGCGGGTTTCAGAGTCTGTTGGGGTTATGGGGTTATCAAGGCTTGGGTGTCACAAATCAAGACAACTTAAAAAGCCAGCAGAATAGTGTTGAAATCAGTGACTGTTGTGCGTACGTCTGAAAGGATTGGTCACTTTTGTCCCACATAGCCCTGTGTTGTTGAACAATGATATCTGGAGTTGCTCTTAGGCCTCAATGAAGTGATTCTTGAATGGATGTGTAAAACTCTGACATCTGGTCTCCTGTACAAATATCCATAAAATTCAGGTCAAAGGTATGCTTATGATTAGATTAACATTATTTTAGCTTGTCACAAACAATCACCTTCTCTCTTTCACTGAGCTTTCAATATATAGACCTAGAAAGTGCGAAAACTTTCAGCATTGTTGAGGTATTCTGATCATCCCTTTTATCCATTCTTGACTGCAAGTCTGCAGTTTGAGGGGTAATCTTTTCTAAATGGCTCTAAATAAAGACCCAAATCCCCTCCCCTCGGCTCATAAGAGGATGAATCCCCACCACTATACAGGGTTTAGAGGGTACTGGGCATCTGCCAGGCCCCCCCATTCTCTGCAGCCTTTGGCAGGTGCCTTTTCAAGGTAATGCCCCAGGTGCTCTTGAGAAGCTAACCTTTTTCCTGGCCCAGACCTTGTCCTGCTCCATCAGATGCCAAGTCTAGAGTGTAATTTCCAGCTTCAGTAAAGCTGTGGAAGTGATTCTGGACGAGCCACATACAGTATGTACCTTGATTATTTTATTTTTTTGCAGCAAAGTCTGAATTTACTTCTAGAGTGATGTGCCAGTCTGGAATATCACTTGCCTTTGTGTCACCAACAGACAAGACAACCATATTGTATTGCACAATAATGAGGGAATAATTCACCTAGTTTAGGTAAAACGACCCACTGCTAATCTGCAATTATTTTAGGACCTTTCGTCTTTCAGGAACTGCCTACAGTTAAGGCTACATTTGCTCAGAAAGATTAGTAGATTCTTTTGGCAATTTGTATTGTATAGGGATGTCTGACAAACGCAAATGTTTTCTGTTATCCCACTTGTTGGTTTTGGTTATTCCAATTCAAAATGCAATTTAATTTTAGTTTTGGTAAACGTATTTAAGTGCATAGTGCCAACCCCATATTATGTTTTATATAAACATTATGACATTTCACAAATTTTTCTCGGCAGTACATCTTTGCAGAAGTCAAGCGATGATGTAGAAAGGCAACAGGGCTGTCTAGCGTGGTTCCACCAGTGCGTAATCCAGTTACAGGAGACTACTGAGATCTAAAAGCAGATGATGAGGTCATTGAAAAGGCTGTGTGACAATATTTCCCTTATCTTCATTTCCCTTCTGTTTGACATGTGACCAAACCACAGAAACAAGGGTCTCGTGTCTTCAATATGTAATTTAGTTTTTGGATTAATTGTTTTCCTCTACGATTATGAACGAGTTTGTTTTAGGTCATGTTAAGTCATATTTGTGCTGACACAGCGGCATCTTAAAGGTGAATCAGCCTGGCATGTAGGAAAAGCATTAGTTTGCAATTGTGTGTGTTTTGTATCTCATTACAATCATACCTTTTTAAGAGTTTATAGAACAAACTTGTGGGTTTTATCGCTCTGCCAGAAAGCATGCTCATCTTTACCCCAATATGTAAACAACATGATCAGTATAGAAAGGCACCCCCATGGGGATGACAGAATGGTTTCTGATCATGTTAATTAATTGAGTTCAATTCAATTTCATTTAATTACATGGATTTCTGTATTACTTGTTCACAAAAATGGTTATTGCAAGTTACTCCTGCAAATATTCGTACCTCATGTTAAGTTAAATATTGTTGTTGTTCTATTACAGGGGAAAGAGGTTTAATTCCAGTGTCATCCCAAAAGAAAATAGAAATGTGGAACAAACATTGTTCTTAGTCCAGCAAATCTTCCTCCTATTGAAATACAGTATAGTCAAACAGGTTCCTCCGTTGCTGTTCAATCTACTGTACATCCTGTATATTTGAAAGGTGCCTTTAAAAAAATAGCTGGATGGGGAAGCATGTGAATTATGGCTTTAAAAAGACCGGATATCTTGAAATGGATCAGAGGAAATGATCATGTGGTTCAGCAGTGAAGTCATTTCAGCCAAAAACATGTAGGAAGTCAACACCCATTTTGTTTCATTTCCGTGCGATTACCTTTGTTTACAGCACCAATGTAATGCCACTGCGATTGTTTTAACCCCACAAACAAATTTAGTGTTAGCTTTTTGCCACCTCAATATAAACCGTCCAGCACTGCCATTTGTATTATACTTTGTAGTTTCCATAGATTATAGTAACAATTAATTTTCATCACTTGTATTACATTCTGACTCATGTCACTCTTACTCCTCAGACCGACTAGTTGCTCCCATCTCCTGTAAATTAATTAAACCAGAGAGCAGAAACTGAAAGGGAACTCCTCATTTTAATAGGGCACTTGTACGAATCCAATTTCAAAAAGTTGCTGCTTTATCTTTTTTTCTTGACACCACTATACAATCAGAAACTAGTAGTACCTCCATTCTGTCCGCACACTGTAACCACTCCCCACCGATTACCCCCTCCGTCCCCTTCCCAGACTCCTTTTATAGTTAGGCTAGTGGGTCTGATTCTGTTATGACAGTGTGTTGTTCCCAAGACACACAAAGTCTGTGTCTTTGAGTTTTCTAAGCCCTCATGCATGGTGAAGTCTGTGATAAATGGTAAAAGTATGGCACAAGTTGTGGGCCCGAGTTTACTGGCAAAAACAAATGGATAGATAAATGGGGGGAATGCCGACAGATAGGTTGGAGTTTTTAAAGGGAGGGGCACCCATCAATGCAAGTGTCTTCCGGGTTTCAGTTGAACTGAACAATGATTTCGGCATGTGCTGGCTTTAAATGGAACCTTGAAACGAACTGTTTATCCTTTACAGAGTTATACAGAGGAGAGACTATCCCATCTGATTTTCGGTGAGAGGTGGACTGATAGTCAGTCACAGTACTTACTTCTAGACAAGCAAACATACTGTTTCAAAAATTAGATCAGCATAAATAGAACAAAATAGGATGGAGCTGCGATTGACTGGCAACCAATGCAGTGTTAGCTGGGATAGGCTCGTGCTCATCTTCAAAATTAATGAGGACAACCGATATAGAAAAAAAAATTCTGACCAAAGCCCATGGTCCAAAGCCCATTATACTAATTTTCTCCACCATTTGTCCACCATTTTTCTGAAGTCTGTTGGAACATGACTTCCTTGTTTAAGATTGTGTTGCTGCAGGGATCTCGGCGATTGCCAGCGCAAACATCTTCATGATTTTTGAATTAAAATCGAATTATGGATGAAATATACCACTAAACTATTTCTATAATTTTGTTTTGAAAAATATTGATCTCTTTGAAAGATCGAAGGTGTTCCTGAGAATCTGTCTAGCCTTATTTTTAGGGCTTTGCATCAATGGTCACTTGTTCGAAATATTTTACATACCGTGCGTTTCACCAACACTGACCCAATTCTTAATGACTGACAGGTTGTTATGGCCTGCCAGTGTGACCCTAGCTGAAACGCCATTTGGTCGAAAGAATGTGAACAGACAGACATACAGGATTTTAATTGTTTTAAAGGAGGAAGGGAGGTCATGAGTTCGCTTGTGCCTGGAAGCAAGAGCAGGACAGAGACAAGACAACGTAAATAGAGAGGAGGACTTGATGACAGAACTGAGCTTCTTGAGTGTTCGTCACAATTGTCTAAAATTGAGTGCAAATGATAACTGTTGATTTATTGAATTCGTACAACAATACAACAAGGCATGTAGCTGCTGCTCTCCTCTGCTGTTAACAAAAACAAGGGCCTACTGGGAAATTCAAGGAAAAAAAACATCAACTAGAGACTTGGTTTGCTGTGATGGCTTGGCCAGATGCAGAGAACAAATTGGTGTAAGTTGTACATTTGACAAAGAAAGTAGCTTTTCAAGTAAATCTCAGTTTGGAGAGGCACAAGACAAGAGTGTTGATGGTTGACAAAACAGTATCGAGGAGCTCAAGCTGTGTTGAGCTGAGCCCTAAAACAACCATCTGTGCAACCTTTACCCCGTTCCCTGCCACTTTTGACTGCCTCTTGCGCAGTTAGTGTAATTAGCACAGCAACTGTGGGGACCACCATTTTCCAGGGTGTGGGTGTGTGGACCTACCTCTGCCTTCCAATCCAACAGCATGAAACTAGTTGAGATAAGGCAGGTTTTTCATTGCAAATTGAAACATCCCAAAAGGGTGTGGGACATAAAAGACATACAGAGACAATAAAGAGACTGTGGTCTCCCTTGAGTCACCGGCTCCTCCCGTTGTTGAAATGCTGATTTACCATCAGAAAAATAAATAAACAACACAAGCTTCCTTGTGATTAAATGATGGTTAATATGAAAAAAAAAAAAAGATTGTGGCTCATTATCACACAAAACACACACAAATGCACTGGAGCACAGTTTATCTTCTGGGTATGACTTGTATTTCATACAAGTATCTTAAAATGTACTTTCTCTCATTACATTCCGCTTCACTGTGTTACAACAACCTAAACATTCTACAGTTATGTAGAAGCTAATTAATCTCCTCAGACCCAGTGGCATAATGACTGTTTTTACTCCCGAATAGCATAGGAACCAACCTGTAAACACCTTTGTCATGTCATCCTTCTCCGGGTGTTTCCTATCAGTGAAGAGATAATTTACTCTTGTGCTCATGTCTTTGTTAACCTATAAAGCTTTGCTGAAGCCATGAAAACAAGATTTAAAATTGTAATGCCTAAAGCCAGCCGCACACAGAGGAACAACAAACTGTACAATCACAATCAAATTACAATCGGTGAGAGACACTCGGACACCTACCTACGATCAAGAACTTGCAACAAAAAATGCGACCCCTGGCGTTCTATCATGGAACAACGTTTTGAAGTGCCTCCTATGTTATTTTGTTGAACCACAGACAACATGACATGATTGTCAAGGAAAAAAAAATTGATTGGCATGCCACTTTTGCTTTATTTCTCCGTTGCTGGAGAACACACAGAGAGGAAAATGCGAGAAGAAAGGAGAGACTGTAGATAAAGCCCCACATATGTTTTCATGATGATAAAATGGGCATTTACCAGGTTTCAAGATGTACTGTACATTACAGACTTTTGTTTCCGACTAGATTTAAGTGCAGCTTCATGATCAGCACTTTGCTTTTTAGTTCAACCACACTCCCACGCACTTGAGTGCTTCAGGCCTTCTCTCTTTCACTGTCAAGAGAACCTCTGGTACGTTTTTAGAAGTGTCATGCCTCCCCAAAAATAGCCTGTGTGTTTGAGGCAAAAGTACAGGTACAGCTCAATAAATTAGAATATGGTAGAAAAGTCCATTTTATTCAGTACTCATACATTATATAGATTCATTAAACACTTGGAAAAATACTTTTCGGAGAGCAAATTCCGGCCTTATTTCTACATTAAAAATCATTTTCATTGTTTCTTGTTTCTCTATTTTCTAGAGATGGTGTCTTTTGCTTTTTGTTTGCTGTAACCATCCAAATTGTATATATATAAAATAAATATTTCACTTTGAGTGTGTGTAGTGTGTCTCTGAGTTCCACTTTTTAAATTTAACTACCTAAATTAAGCTTTTGACGCTATTCAGATTGATTGAGCTGATTGAGTTTTGTTTTCAAGGAAGTATAAAACTCCTTAACATTTTCGCTGGTGCAGGTCGTGCTTTGCCTTGATGCGTTTTCATTGATTTGTTTACAACAGGTTTTTATGCCACTCCTACATATCAAAGGCGAGTCTCTACAAGGGCTGAACACAAGGTGCTGCAGAATCTCAGACTGATTTTTTTTCGTCTCTGCAATAATTCCCTGTGTCGCAGTGCCATGGAGCAGCTTATATTTCACCCTCCCTCTGTTATTCCCCTTCTTGAAAGTCCAAATTCAGAATTGATGATGAAACTGTTGAGTCAATCAAGAGAGAGGCGATCTCAAACCAGTGGGGAGAAATTAAATGCAGATGGCCACTACAGAATAAAATCTAGAGCAAGCTTCTCAGTTACTCATTAGAGCAGTGTCATTGGAGTTGGCATTGCATCCACTAATCAGTAACTGGCTGTAAATTGAGTTAACTCCCGCCAGCACACAGTGGCACGTGACATGGTTCCTCACACAAATGTTGTTACAAAAATAGCAGTGTTGTTCTGTGCACAGTACTGGCTCATCCTGTAGTGCTGGATCATGGATGTTTTTTAATAAGACCGCTGTTCTCCAGATGCTTTTAAACCAAATGCCCCCAAAAGAACGGTATTGTGTAGAGTTGATAGTCTTCACCTTAATAAAGAAATGCAACACATCTTGGAGCAATGTTGCTGATTGCACAGTGGGCCGTGAGTGAATATGGAGACACAGGAAGAAGGAGGGAGGACGACATTCCTGTTTATTATGGCAAACTCTTACTCCACGTGAGCTGTGATTCACGGGGCAGGAGATTCCATTTATTGCGTGTGACTGTTTCTCCCCATTCCCGTTCTACTGTTCTTGCTCTGCAACCACATTCAGTATCTTGGCACTTTCTGAAAAACCACTGTAGCACCCAGTGGTCTCTGCATCTGAATGTCTAATCTTCTTTTAGAAAGCGGTTTATTGTTCCACACTACTTCCATGCCTTAATGCCATAACGAAAGTTGCAGGAAAGCCTAAACATCAGCACCAGTACACTCTGGTACTCATGTCTTGTCATGTCTATTGAGATATCACATTTCTACATCTCAAGGGGGTGTTATTCCATTTTGCCCTGATAGCATCATTTCATCAATATGTTGCCTCAATGTTATAGTCATGGTGTTTTGTTTTAGGTATTGATCAAAAGGATCATCTCCTGGTATTGATAGAAATTCTCAGTGCGTGTTGTTCAAACCCAGCCATTTTTTATTACACATGCAATCACTCATTTATCCATTGAAGAGAGACTGTGAATAGGTTTTTGTTTGGAGTTGGTTATTAACCATGAGTATTGATCTAGTGAGTGAACCAAAGCCCATCTCCTCAATGCTCTCTAGGCAATGGATTGGTGGTCATGGTGCTACATGCATGATGTTGCAGTCTAAAACCCTGGACCTCGAATTACAGCCACTTTCAGACCTTGTTCTAACATGTTTTCAACAATATGCATTTTTCCTAATTAACAAGTTTTCAACAGTACGCATTTTTCCTAATTAAAGATTTAACCATCAATGTTGTAGCAACATTTGAGTTGCTGAACTATCAAGTTACAAGTGGCAGGTGTAGAATTTTTTCACATGCAGCAATGTAGACCACAGAAACCACATTACCATTTAAAGTCTCGCTCCACATGTCAATCATTTGACCAGTATAGTCACATAATTTTTATAATGGATGTAGAATTAATTAAATGAAAAACATGACTGATGAACAGAAACAGTATTTAATTCTGGAAAAGGGAATCGATTAATTGGTTCTGGGATTATTTTCTTCTGTCACAGTAGGTTTTCAGTCAACCATATCACTGTAATCCACATTAGGAGAATCAAAGGTTGTTCGGGTCTTGATTGTTGAAGACGAACCCTTTGGTTCTACTCCCGATATACTGTATTTGTCTCTGGTGAATTTTGTGATAATTTTTTTCATAAAAAAATAAATGTCCTTTTATCCTGCGTGGGTGTTTAGAGACTAGCCAGGCAGGGTTTTGAGCCTCACCCCATGAGGTATGCACTCAGCTGGAATCAGACATCAGAGGTTGTGTAGAGGGCTATGACAGTCTGTTCAGCAGTGCCATAATAAGTGATGTTTTCTTCAGTGAACAAAATCTGTCAGGCATCCACACTATACAGTGTAATAATGACTAAAGACCAGCCTTTGATTAGCTTTACAAAAGATGAGTAATCCATGCTCTCATGTCCAATGTAAAACTGCAGCATATGTCAAGCTAAAGATGAGATGAATATTAATTTGGGTAGGCAGCTCACTGAGATTAGAGGCTTGGTGCCATGCGTCCCAAAGTTACACGCCCTAAATCCATGCTTTGGGCGTTGAGATTAGAGGCCTTCAATCAGTTTGCTTTTGTGTTGGGGTGCACATGCCTTAAAAGACAGACCTTTGATTGATGCTCCCTTTTCAGAATCCAACATGGGCCAAAAATTAAATGATGGTATTCCCCTGATTTCTCATTACAATCCTGTCATTTGGAATTACTTTGAAATCCATTGCAAAAATCTACTCCTTTTCTTCCTATGGTTCACCATAGTAATTGCCATCTTTCTGTCAGTTAACAACCATTTTGGTTTTGGAATATTGAAACACGCTCCATTTTTGTCATGAATGATGATGCCAAAGTACAAAACTGTCCTTTGGCTGGCTGACTGGTTGATAAGCTCTTGTTTTGACCACATTTTTATTGACCAGGTAAACTAGTATTACTTAAGGAGGAAATCTCTTCCTCTCAGCAGCCTTTCCAGACTCTAATCCATTATTTTCATTGGCGGAAGGAGGTTGTTTTTCCCAACGTTGGTTTGTCTGTCTGTCTGTTAGTAGGATTAGGCAGAAACCACATGCACAGGGCTTATTTCCTCCAAATTTGGTTTGCGCAGTGTAGCACACTGCGATTGGCTGGCGACCAGTTCAGGGTGTTCCCTGCCTCTTGCCCGAAGATAGCTGGGATAGGCTCCAGCACGCCTGTGACCCTAGTGAAGATAAGCGGTGCAGAAACTGGATGGATGGATGGATGGAGTGAAGCACAGTATAAAGAAGAACCTTTTAAATCTACTACATATGGTGCACTTTTCTTTGCTACATATTTGACTGGTTTTACCTGTGGGGACTAATATTATCCCCTTACCACTTCATAACACCTACATATTTAACAAAATATAGACTGTGGTATGACATTTTCCTTGGTGAATAAAGACACTAGTCTCACAGACGTGGACATTATGTGACCCACATTTACATACATACTGATCCACTACTGCCAAGGACTTGTCAAATTCTGAATTGAGATGGCTAAAATGTACACAGTTATGACTGGGAATGAGGTGATTTAGTTAACTAAAATTTACAAATCTCATAATCCAATACCGACAGTTTGTTATTGCACAAATCATCTCCATCCAATAACCCAGTGAAACTGTAGCATATTCTCATATTCGTCTACAAAAGTCATGAATAGGAGTTGATACAAATGTCCACCTTTTTCTTCTCTGACAGAATTCTGGAGCTTAATCTAATATAGTGGTAAATGGAAAAAAAATCTGGCAGCAACCATTCACGTGCAGGTCTGCAGTCAGAGATGAGCGCACTATGTGGTTGCAAACCAGGTCAGATAAAGGCCGCAGGTGATTGTAGGTTATGTGACGCACTTGACGGTGAAGCAAGATGAGAATCTGCATTTGTCAATGAAACGCTGCTGGTGACCGAGTGAAGAATTAAATCTGGGAGGACATGATTATGATGAGAGGGAATTGCCTAACCTAGTTTCTACTCTGAGCAATTCATTTCCCATTCTCTAACAGGCTGGGCATCTCTGCCTGCACTTTTTCGCTCTTCCTTAAAAGCCAGGAACAAATTTTGTTTGTATTTTGTGAGATGTAGTTACAGCTGTTTCCCAGCTTGCAATAAAGGATGTAAGCCCTCCAGAAGGTAGAATTCTCCTCATACGTGCCCTCTTTAGTTACTTAATCTGTATAAAATTCAAATATCCAGTGACCTTTCCCATCTCTGTCATGATCTCCCTATTAAGAGCATTAGAATACAGGCCTCTCATGATCACCCAGTCTTTGGACCCATTGCTCTACTTTTCCTGTGTGCTTTCCCATCAGTTCACTCACTGCAATGTACGTGCAGGGGTAAAGATTGGGGGGGATGGGGTGGAATGTATGAAGCGGCCCAGATGGAGCTAAACTGATTATTTTTCCAGGGTGATGCGAGTCCCAGTCCTTAGCTAAACCACTGTGATAGACCAGCAGTGATGCCGGCCTATGGACAATAACGACCTTTTTTGGAGTAACGTGTTATTCCAAAAATCTGCCATTTTGAGTAACGAGGGAAGTAACAAGTTACTTTTCCCGGGAAAGTAATTAGACTACAGTTACTTCTTCAATCCATCAATAGTTACTTTTGCATCATTGTCTCGCACCACACAGTAATTTGTAGCTGGTGATTCAAACGAAGAGCTGTCCAAGTGTGCAGACGTATTTAACCGAGACCGCCCATTTTTTTCCCCAACGAATGGAAGAAAGCGATTGGGAAGTGATTGTTGATTCTACAATGCACAATAATGATGCAGTACCATAAAAGTGCAAAGAAATGCCCGATTTCACTGTCGCCACACTATTTTTATTTTCCTTAGTAAAATAGTAAAAAGTGTGTTGGATTGTCGTTTTGTTTTAATTTACACATTAGGAATACAGTTTTACTTGCGTGTTAAACGCGCAATGCATTTTGGGTTAATTATTCATACCGAGTGCGTGTTATCAATCGGTCATGGAGGGTAAGGACTGACTCACTGAAGGACTTACAATACTTAGCTTAAATAATATTTACAATGAAAAGTGAGAACTCTCAACTTCGTCTGTGAGCTGGTTGAACGCGCTGCACGGCTGACGTCACGTAGTAAGAAAATAAGTTTTCTCGCTCTTCGCATCAAAATTACTGTGGTGGGAGCGATGGTGTGTGTTTGTCACTCTCACGTTTAGGTACACGCACGCACAAAAACACACACACAGTTCCTTTCATGGGCAACAATCGGCAGTGTACTGAGAATGGTGTGCATGTTTACGTTTAGGAATTTATTGTTTTGGCATGTCAAGTCTGCACTATGTTGCTGATTTAATGTGGCTTCAACTACACTAATATTTAAGTTTTTGCTTCATGTTGATGACATCATTCTGTAAGTTGTGTGGCATAAATGACCAACTAATGGGTATGGCTAAGCTAATGCTTTTTTGTACTGTGGATAAGTGTTATTACTGCCACCTGCCAGCTGCCAAAAGTAACTAAAAGGTTACTTTTTTTCTAACTTAGTTACTTTTGAAATCAGCTAAGTTAACTAAGTTACTTTTAAGCTCAAGTAATCAGTAAAGTAACCAAGTTACTTTTTCAAGGTAACTGTGGCAACACTAGACCAGTTATTTCAAAAATACTCCTGCTTAGTTTGAGTAATTGACTTTTTTTTTTTGCTTTCTGTATATTCTAACTCAAGTTGTTCTCCTATTTTCCAGGCATTTGGGCAAGCCTACTCCAACCACCGGAAAGTGGCAGCGGATGGGGAGAGCCGGGAGGAGTCTCTTATCCAGGAGTCGGCCTGTAAGGAGGCCTACTACGAGCAGAGGGTCTTGGAACTGCAGAATGAGCTGCGCCAAACTCGCAACATTCTCACCAACACCCAGTCTGAGAATGAACGCCTGAGCGCAATCTCCCAAGAGATAAGAGAGGTAACAATTTACCAAAAGTGTATTTTGCTCCAATACACATGATGACTGATAATCATGGTTATGTATTTTGGAGAATGGATTGTTTGAAGCAAAGTGTTATGTCTGCGCTTTTTGCCTACAGCGATTAAAAAGAAAATTGAAGCCATTTTGATTGCTAGTATTCGCTGCACTAAACATAGCAAATATTGAACTTATCCATCCGAAACAATGTGCAGTGGAGCTCTGCTGCGTGTTGCTCTGTATTAACTTCGTATTAATTTCATATTGTGCACGGAACAGTAGCTCATAGAAATGCATGCAGTGTATGAGTGTGGCATTTGGTCATCTCTGATACTTTCAGTGTTGTCCAAGCCTCGAGGAGTTGGGGTTTGATTGCAGCTTGCATAACCTGGTTTGTTTTCACCTGACTGCTAATTATTTCCTGTATATTGAGCTGACTTGAAGGAACATTTGCCTTTGGGCTCTTTGTGATGTTTTTCACCTCTATTGTATATGCAGGGTGTAGTTCACATTACATAATGAGGGGAAAACACTGAGGCCATGTGAAATAACTTTGAGTGCCCCTAAAGCCACATTATTTGGAATTCAACCTTAGTTTCCTGGAAAAATACACAGTTTAAGGATTACAAACTGTGTTTTCTTTTTCTTTGGCTTTCTTTTTACAATTCCACCACAGGAAGCTCGCAGTTATGGCAAAGACGAAAAGTGCGATGCACTTGACTGAATTGAACGTTCATAGGAAGAGTGGTATGGACGTCTTTGTTGTGACTGCTCAGTACACTATGAATCGATCTAAAAACCGAAATATTAGTCCTTACCGGGGAATTTGCTTTTTACAGATTCTATCCAAGACATTCTACTCCTTTTAGCTTCCCAAAAGTTAATAATGCATACCCTTATTGTCTATGCCCTACTTTGGACAATGTCTGACCCCCGTCATAGCATCCATTACTTGCGCTCACAACTGACCTCATTAGGGGAGACAAGAGAGCAGTGCAGAGGCAGTGTGTGCCTTGCGTGTCTTTGATCATGTGACGTGTGATGGAGCTAGGGATGGAGAGAGCAGCAATAAAGAACTTTGAAGAAGAGGCCGTGTTTGATTGAAAGACAGGGGAGACCTTAATGCAGGGGTGTCAAACTCATTTTTGTCACGGGCCACATCGCAGTTATGGTTCCACTCGGAGGGCTGTTATGGTTGCAAACCCATATGAATGTATGACTGCCTTGTATTATTACATACACACAAATTAATGGATAATTACTCTTGAAATCAAAATCCAGTAAAAACTGTTTGTTCAACTACAGTATGAATGAATTTTATTTTAAAATTGGGGTTGGTAACAAAAAAATGCTTGCAATATCTCAATATTTTTAAAAGTGAAGCCAATTTGGAATTTTGGTATTTTAGCAAGAAACAAAGTTGATGCACACTCTCATGGGCCACATAAAATGATGTGGCGGGCCGGATCTGGCCCCCGGGCCACCAGTTTGACACCTGTGCCTTAAGGGATGAAAAGAGAGGAACAAACTGGTAGGAGCAGAAGAAGTTGCTGTTGACCTTCAAAGCCTTTATTTGATGTCCATGTATACCAAATTTTAGGATGCTTGATTGGAAGACTTTTGGGCGTTTTCAACTACGCCAAATGTCATTCTCTTACACTTAAATGCATCATATTTTCTATCTATCACTATCTATGATCAGAGCAGAACCACAAGGTCAAATGTATAATTAAAGGGGATGGTGGTGGTAAAATAATAATTTAAAAAAAAAATAAAACCGTAGTGTAGCTGCAAGGGATCATTGCTGTTTTCTTTGAGTCATTGCTTGAGACAGATGTCAGCAGTGTTTCTTACTGAGATTAGTGCAAGACTTAAAAATGGCACATCCCTCACAACGACTTAAGTTCTGAAAATCTCTTGAGTCCCCCTTTTTAATTGGGTCAACTGCTGCTGAGCACTGCATCCAAGTTGGTGTATGTCGAATGTCACGGAAACAAGATGATCTTCACCAGATTAATTCAATAGAGCATTGATTTTCAAACATGTTTTCAAATCGTATTTTGAAATTCATGGTTCTTCAGATAACTTTAATGTATGAAGCAAAATGAAAGCCATTCAAACACAGCATGGTCGAGGTACATCCTTAGTCTTTGAAAACAATCACAGATGTATAATGATTTTCTGGTATGTAAACACTTGCAAATGAGTTAGTTACAGAGCATAAGCACGCCAAAAAGTGGTTTGCTGGTGGCCCACATTGCTGTATTGTCCACACCTTTCCAGCACCATGGGCCTCAGCCAATACCAATTGGTTTCATGGAACTGTCTGAATCTGTAAATAGCCCCATCTATGGCAGATAATGACCCCTCTAATGGTGCTTCTGGTGGTACTTGGCAGAATTTGTGTGGCAAGCAAATGGAGGCAGCACAGGCCCCAACGTTGGCATTGTGACCAGACCTGAAAGAGGCTTTTGTTGCCTCCATTTTAAATTAGCCCAGAAGCTGAAGCCAGGAGAGAGAGGGAAGTTATAGGAGGAGCTCAAAATGGCATGAATAAAGGAAAGAAGCCTAAAGTCTTTTAGGAAAGGAGACTGGCTTAGTGAGAGTGAATTTCATTTCATGGGGGACGGTGGTCCTTTCCTGAGACGGAATTTGTCTGAATAATTTAAATAATTGTAGAATAAAAGTGACAATTGTGCATTTTGTGTTTCCTCAAAGGGGAAAAGCTTTCCTGGCATCAGCAGTGCTTGAATAGATCCACACATTACACAAATCACAGCTAAATCTCACAGGCTGTCTATGATGCCAACATGTCCAAATGTATCTCACAAGAACACACATTTCACACAAGACACGCTATGATGCAGTCGACAGGATTAAGCCTTCACAAAGAGCGAGAAACATTGTAGCGTGGCGCAATCTAACAGGCATGACTTCATTAAATTAATTTGCATGTCATAAGAGGACTGTGCCTTCAGTGATAACTTCATTATGTGAACAAAATGGGGATTTACATTGCCAACGTCTTACTGCATGTACTACACTGAAGTAGAGGTGTGACAATTGATCAATTAATTAATCAACTAATTGACTATTTTGATAATGGATAATCGTTTAGATCCATTGTTTAACTGAAAATTGTCCGAATCCTCTGATTTCAGCCACTCAACAGTAAATATTCTCTGATTTCTGTAGTCCTTCATGAAACCAGACTGATAATCTTTTGGGTTTAATCAAAATTTCCAAACCTCTGCTTTTACGTAAAGCAATGATCAACATCTTTCCCCTTTTTCTAATGTTATGGGCCAAGCCAGCAACAATCAATTCATGACAAAAAAAATAATAAGTTTAATCTATTATGGAAATAATCGTTATTTGCAGCCGGAGTAGTATGAATAACCTGTAATTGTGTCAGTGCATATCAAACCAGTAGTCCTTCACATTAATCAGTACCCAAGAAGTAGCTCTCTTTCAAAAAGGTTGGTAAGTACAACATCACTCCCTCTTGTGCTGTTTATTTTGTTTTGTTTAACCATTAAAAATAACAAATAAGCACCGACGATAACTGCTTTATTATCAGCGTAATCTCGACTTGCTGTTTGCAGTCACTTACTTTCTGTATTATCATTCAATGCTTCTTTTCTGCAGTGGCATCACTCGTGGTGCACTCTTAACACGTTCACTCCTTCTAGTCCTAATTTCAATCACCATAATGAGAAGGCCATTCAAATGTCAAGTATGGTTGATTATGATATACACAATAGTCTACATTAGCCTCTTCCCATCTGGGTTTTTTTCACAGAGATGAAGATGGATGGATAGATGGATATTAGGAATTGTTTCATCAGCAGAACAGATGGATAGATTTGCACACTGCATGGAAGCTTGAGGTTGATTCCAGAAAGGTCAGAGTCGAGTGGTAAAACGAGCCATCCTTTGTTCCCTTTTATTATTCTCTAACGTAAGGCAAATATAACAGGACTCCTGTTATTTGCCAGATTACTTGTAACGCTGAAGTAGAAGGAGCTCTGCTCTTGTCTTGTGGGAGCATGAGGGCCATCAGCAGAAAAACATGAGCTTGAAAATTATTTTTTACTGTGATATGGAAGATTCCATCATAGCTAGGTGTCTCATTACCAATACATCATACTGCATAGCCAAATCCAAACGATACTAGTTTAATAAAACCAAACCTTCCTATATTCCTGCCTGCTTCAAATCCCTGAATTTTGTTTGAAGATTCATGCATACACAATTCTGGCAACCACAAACAAATGATGATGAAAACTGTAGTTGAACTTGGTGGTCATTGTGGTTGGCAGTATTACAGTTTGAGCAGTACAACAGAAGCAACAAATGAGACTGAAGAAAACTCTTTATTGACTGATGAGGTAAGAAGACATGTTAAGGGTACCACGTCAATAACCAGACTCACAAACTATTGAGACTGAGTGACCAACTGCTAATCAGAAAGCATTCTGAGTAGCTCTTTGACTTATTTCTGACTGCTTTAGGGACTTCACAGCTTTACTATTCTAAACCCTCCAGATGTTATTTGGGTTAGCTGGTCACAGCTATCAGCATCATTTAATCCAACTCTGCTAAATCTGTCAGTCTTATAACCATTGTGTCTATTTGTAACCTTTAAAATCACTAGACTATATCTGGTAGATTTGCCATCCCATTAACCCCAAAAGATGTCTAGTCTTTTGTCTGCTTTCAGGAAGCAACCAAAGTGTTAGTCTTGATTCAAGCCCAAGGCTCAGATGACAAGAGGGTGTTTCTGTGCTGGATGAATTGATTCAAACAAATCAACAGCACATAGACTAGAGTGTGACACATTCACTTCACTAATGGAGACATGTTTCTCCACTTTTGTCCAAGTGGCCTAAAAAACTGTTAAGTGCATAAAGGCATTTAGCAGTTGCACAATGGGAAACGTACAATCAAGAACACACTCCCAAATTCCCATTCAAACTTACGATGTTATTTTGAAAGTATGCGTCCCTGACACGAGTCAGGAAAGTCTGTGTCGAATGACAACACCTGGCGCTGGAGAGACGCATGAACGCATATCTCCTTTCACCATCACAGACAGTTGCTAAGGTTGACTGGGCGTCGATATTCCCCCTGCTCTGTTGGGTCATGTGATGGAACTCAAGTTGGGTGAGCATCTTCCTATTCTACTGAAGGTGATCTGAGCTGAGATATGAACAAACAAGATGCTGTGCTCTTGTGATGTTCATTTTAAGTATACTAGATGGAGGACATATAATGTAGCTATAAATGTACTGTACTACTGTAAATGTTGCACCTATGAAGATACTCGTCTGCCTGAGTCTGGACAGCACTCGCTTCGGAGCCATCAAATTAAATATCGACTGTAGAATGGCAAGTTGGATTCTCTGGTGTTAAGAAAATAGCCTTTAACAAAACGCTAAAATCCTAATCTACATTTGGCGTAATCTCAATACTTTGCCACTGTGACTGAGCTATTTTCAATTGAAGTTTCAACTATAGCAGCTTAAACACATTGGGAAATACCTCCAAGCTTTGGGGTGATTTAAGCAGGCTCAGCGTCACCACGCTGTTAAGCTTTTATTGGTGCATTTGACAGCCCTGTCGGCCATGACTTTTAAAAGCCTTGCCGAGTAATGTGCTTTTGTGACATTTTGCAGCACTCTGTGGCCTAGAAATATTATGAAAACAAACTACTCTAGATTCTTCCTTCAAACATGGCTGCCTTTAAGCATTTTTTGCAAAATGGCCACCCAGTTTGAATGGAAGTGGCACATTTGTCTGTTCGTGTGTGGTGCATGAGCAGCTGTCCAGACGTCACCTGCTGAGGTTGGGGGAAGGAGTGACGTCTCTTTTGGTGGCCCTTCAGATGGCCGTAGATCACACCCTGCTATCTAATCAGCCAAACACATTTTCATACCATCCCAGGATATGTTAGTCTCCCTTGCCTGTTTGGTTCACAATGTTTCCCCTGGTGACTTACTCAAATGACCTTCGGTCAGGCAGCCGGGCCATTTGACCTCCCCTTCAGTGTGGAAAGGGATTGTATGGCACAAGATGGTCAAAAAGGTCAAAGCTCTGGGATGCCATGTAATCTGATGGAGGGGGGGCTTTTAATCAGATTTACTACGAATACTGGCCTATATTCATATTAAATCAACAGCACGGTCCTTCCAGCTGAAACAAATGACATTTGACCCAGAAGATACCTAAGCAAACAGCTGCCATAAACCTTTAGAATTTCTGATTCTATGAAGCGGTTAGAAGAGGGCAGAACTCGCGTTCTACATAGTGCTGCATTTAGTTTAAGAATGGACATTTGACTAATTGTCTAATTGAGGTGAAAATAAACTCTGAACTGATTGTTGTGTTTTGAATAGATTTTTAATGGGATGGAAGGATCTGTCTCAGAATGTTTTGACCTTCTGTTTTGCATGCCAGTGTCATAGTGAGCAAAATCATGCTGGAGGTGTGTCAGTTTCAGAAGTCTGTGTGGTTGTAGCTTAATTCACTGTCAGCCTCCCCAGTTAAAATGGATATTTGATTTTTGTAGCCATCAATGGCAGTGAATAAGTTGATTGTAGATGTCATGTTTTTCTTATTTAACTAGTAAGCTAGTTGAAACTTCCTTTTGCCTCTACAAGACTGACAGAAAATCTTAAATTGTAAATCTTGTTTTTAAACTTTGGGAATTTGGGGAATGGAAGTCAGCGAAACAGTGTGAAGAGGAAATGTGGAAGGGGGTTGGAATAATGTAAAAATCGCTTAGTTTGGGATTTGTATTTTTAAAAAAATTTAGGAATTCAAGGAATGGGAATACACTAGTTACCAAGATGTCGAGAATGGGCTGAACATTTTGAATTTGGAATGATTTGAATTGCTCAAGTAATGTGTGTTCTACGAAAATAAGAAAACATCGACATTGTGGGAATTGTCTTTTTAAAAAACTGAGGAATTTTGAGAACAGTTCTTAAGATACCCTGAATGATTTGAACATTTTGAAGTTGGAATGGTTTGAATCTTTCAGTAAATGCAGAAGTTGGAGGTACAGTAAATATGTAAACATCACTTAATTTGGGAATCCCTTGGAAAATATTAGGACTGGGCTAAAAAATGTAAGTTAGAATACTTTAAATCGGTCAATAATTATGAAAGGAGGAACGAATAATGGAAATCTCTCTTAATTTGGGATTAGATTTGGGAAAATGTGGGAATGGGAATAATTCCCAAGATGCCCTTAGTGATCTTAACATTTTAAATTTGGAACGGTTTGAATCTGTCAAATAAAACTGGTAAATATAAAAAAATCTGTTAAATTGGGAGTTTTATTTGGGGAATAGGATTAGTTCCCAATAAGGTTTAAATTGGCTGGACATTTTGAAGTTGGAATGCTTTGAATCAGTCAATAACTGGAAGAAGTAATAATGTAAAATATGGCTTAATATGGGAATTTTATTGTGGAAAAATCATGACTTTTGCTGTGAAAAATGTGGGATTTTTGAAATGTGGGAATTCTTGGAATGTTGAAAATAGTTCCCAAGGTTATTTGAATGAGCTGAACATTTTGAATTTGGAATGGGACTGATGGGGAACTTTGTTGAATGCGTCATTTTGAAATAGTATATTTTTTTAAAATGGAAAATGTGGAATGCTTTCAGAATTCACACAAGTAATCAATTATTATAGCCATCTCTAATTTAAACAGAACTCTATGGTGGTGTATGGTTGCGAAAATCTTCCCACTCATTAGACATGCGCAACCCCTCCCGAATATGAATTAGACTTTAAACATCCACCCTAGCTCAGCTGTGCACAAGATGATTAATCATTTCATGCGGCAAACAAAAAGGGCGTCGTCTTCACTAGCAGAAAACACTTTCAGACACAGAGATTGTGTTCCATAGATTAAATTTCTCTTGAGGCACATTAATGGCGTCGATGTTGTCAATAAAAAAAATTAAAAAAAAGAAGATGAAGAGGCCATTTTAGTGGAAATAACAGTTGTGTTTGAGTGGAGAAATCACTGATGTGTTCACCGTAAGACATTTCTGACTATCAGGTCACCCAATTGGCACAAGTTATTACCTTGGAATGTTGTTGATTCGGTCAGTCAACCTGTCAGGTCTGATTTCATAGAATAATCTTGCATGCACTGGCTAATGTGATCACATGGTGCCAGCGTGACTGGCAGTGGCCACCTGGCAAAGGGATTGGAAGGCTAATTGTGCCTCTGCTACTAGGTTCTCTTTGCCAACTCTGCTGACAGAATGATACACATGCACGCACGCACAGGCAAAGTCACACGTGCTCCACACCCGGCTCAAGCGATGACACCATCCTTGGTGTGTGAGTGCATGTGCTTTACTTCCGCTTTCTAATGTGACCTGATAACATGGATTTTGCAGTTTGAAATTGTCTTTTCAGCTTTTACCGGTATGTGCTATTGCTCTGAGATGCGAATGTCCTGAGTAGTGTGCTATTTATCAAACGGTGGCAGCCATTTAAAAGTAGAGGTTTTGTTAACAAGGGCAATAGATGAGTTCGTAAAGAACCAGGTGGCCCAGTAGAACTGATGGTATACTTACAGATTCAGGTTTGTGGGTACAAGTGGGGGAAGGGGCTTTCTCTTGGCTCTCTTACCTTTTTATAATTAATGAAGGCTTTTTTACACTGCACAATCGCGCGCTGCACATTTGCCAGCATGTAGTCTCCAAAATGTACCTTCATTCTGTTAGATCTGTACAATTATGCCATTGAATACTTGTCATCAAAAAGGTTTAACTTTTTGTGGCGTCACAGCCGGAAGACACCTGGCATCTCACGTCTTCCATCAGGCGCATGCAGCAAGCACATGTTGGTTCCGACCAGCTGGAGATTTAGAATTAGTTAATGAGACAATCTGACACACAGTTACGATGAAGTACCATTATGCTTTCAATTGCCATTTTCTCCTATGCTTTTTTTCACATTTTTTTCCCCCTTTCCTTTTAAAAAGTTTGGAAAGTTGGTAATTGACAAGTTGACAACTCTTTCTCGTTCCCTGTGTCGCCGTTGGGCCATCACTTTGACGCCACAGAACAGCCAGACGGTGGAGCTCCAGAGGAATCAGTTGCGTGATGACATCAAGGAATACAAGTTCCGGGAGGCTCGTTTGCTGCAGGACTACACTGAGTTGGAGGAGGAAAACATCTCACTGCAGAAGCAGGTCTCAGGTCTCAAGCAGAGCCAGGTTAGTTGGTGCTTGTTCATGTCTGTAAAATTACAGCAGCAGTTTTTTTTTGTAGACTTTCTTGTTCATCCATGTTCAAGACACACTGCCAAAGAAGTGCTGAATTAAGATTATTGATGGTAATAGGCCCTTTTTCAGCAGGGATTTTTCCCAAATTCCTAGCTTCTTCCATATGCCATGGTCGTCCTATAATATGATTCTGTGCATAGCATTAAGGAAACAAAGCAACAGCACCACAAATATTTTCATACATTTGCTTGAAATGATCTCTCCATCCATGATAATTTTGGGTGTTGCACCCATTCTGTACCTGCTTACCCTACCCCACTGAAAGTATCAAGCACCACCAAGTACTGTGCCGTGTAGTTGGTTCAACTATAAAGGGGTAACTATGGATTTCCAACTTTTTCAATAAAATACACCAAAACTTATTAATACCAGGATCAAAATGGAAATGGGACTCAGTATAGTTATTGTGGAAATCATTTCATGAATATTAACTTCCTCGAGGACGTAATGTATCAAACCATAGCTATCTATGCTTTTCTTGCCTGCCCAGGTTGAGTTTGAGGGTTTGAAGCATGAAAACCGTCGTCTGGAGGAGGATATGCAGTTCTTGAACAGCCAACTGGAGGATGCCATCCGCCTAAAAGAGATTGCTGAGCGTCAGCTGGGTGAAGCCCATGAGACCATCAAGACTGAGCGTGAACTGAAAGCCTCTCTTAGGAAGGAGCTGTCCCACTACATGAACATTGGAGACACACTCTACAACAGGTAAATGATGAACAGGACGACAACCTCTGCATTGACACCAAATACCATTATGTTTTCATATTAATTTTCCCCTTGCAGTCCTCTTAGTATCTCTCTGGATGGACTCAAATTCTGCGATGACGCCATCACCGAGCCCAACAATGATGACGCTCTTCATGGTTACGACAATAGCTTCAGCAAGCTGCTCACCGACGACAACCGCATGTCCAAAAAAGAAGAGCTGTTCCACCCAGCACCCAGTCTTGTGGATGACCTACTGAGCGAGCTGAACATCTCTGAGATCCAGAAGCTTAAGCAGCAACTGATGCAGGTTTGCGTTTTGGCCAAGACCAAGGATATTCTACATATGTCCATTGTATTTTGTGTTGAATGCCTACAGTAAAGTCCATAAATGTTTGGACGTCAACACAATTCTCATCTTTTTGGCTATAAAGACAATTTATTTGAAATGAAACAAACAAGATGTGCTTTAACTGCAGTCTTTCAGTTGGGGGTATTTACAGCAAAATCAGGTGAATGGTGTAGGAATTACAACAGTTTGTATATGTGCCCCCTACTTTTTAAGGGGCCAAAAGTAGTGGGACAATTGGCTGCTCAGCTGTTCCATGGCCTGGTGGGCATGTATGGCTGACAATGAAACTGGTTCCATTTTATTTATTGATGAGGTGACTGCTGTCAAAGCATCATTATGAATTCTGAAGTCTTTTGGACAATACTATCTGCTCATATTGAGCCCAATGCTTCAGAACACATTGGACGGGGCTTCACAGTGCAGATGAGCAATGACACGAAGCATACTGCGAAAGCAACCCAAATCCTTTTTTTAAGGCAAAGAAGTGGAATGTTATGCAATGGCCAAGTCAATTACCTGACCTGAATCCAATTGAGCCTGCATGCCACATGCTGAAGACAAAACTGAAGGGAAAATACCCCAAGAACAAGCAGGAACTGAAGACATTACCAAGGATGAAATCCAACATCTGGTGAGGTCTATACGTTCCAGACTTCAGGCTGTAATTGACTGCAAAGAATTTGCAACCAAGTTTTAAAAAGTCAAAAGTTTTATGATTATTTCTTTGTCCCGTTACATTTGGACCCTTAAAAAGTGGGAGGCACATATACAAACTGTTGTAATTCCTACACAGTTTACCTGATTTGTAACTAAATACCCTGAAATTAACTACTGTAAGTTCTAGGATGAGGGAAGTGATGGGATGTTGGAGTACACGTCTACACACACACACACACTCACAGCCTTCAGACTGCTGAGCAGTGAGACAGCGGGTGGTGGCACCAGTTGACCTGCCATCTGCTTCATTGCCACTCCATGAGTTCAACTCTATGCCTGAATGGCTACCATGGTTACGAGAAAGAATCGGGATTGTTTTCGTAGAAGTTTTATCAAACATACACACGACTGTGAGATTTTCTTGTGACAAGCTATTGCCTGCTATGGCTGCATTTGCCTACATTGCTGTAAGATTCAAATTCCATACAGAAATTGAGGAGACTGTTAAAATCTTCCTAACGTTATCTAACTGAATGAGACGAAGTTTTTTTTCTCTGGCTTTTTGTTTTGAGTCACTAATGGTGTAGTCACAGTGGTTCATTCGCCTGACTTCCATCCAGGCAGCGTGGCTTCAGTTGCCGCTCAGTAACGAAGTAAATGCAATTGCGAATGGTTGTCTGTCTCTATTTGTGCCCTGTGCTTGACTGGCAGCCTTTTGCCTGAAGTCAGCTGAGTATTGGTCATCTATCTCATTGCACTCTGGGTTTGGTTATCTCTCCTCAGATGGAGCGCGAGAAGGTCAACCTGCTGTCCACTCTGCAGGACTCTCAGAAACAACTTGAGCAGGCCAATGGCGCTCTGTCAGAGCATCAGGAGAAGGTGAACCGTCTGACAGAGAACCTTAATGCCATCCGCAAGCTTCAGGCTAGCAAGGAGCGCCAGTCTGCCCTGGACAATGAGAAGGAACGTGATAGCAATGAAGACGGAGACTACTATGAGGTGGACATCAATGGGCCAGAGATCCTGGAGTGCAAGTACAAGGTTGGGTGTCTTGGAGTTGAACAGAGTAGAAAGAATGTCTTGAGGTCAGTTTTAGTTACCGTTAGCTTTGCCTTCCTAGGTTGCCGTGTCAGAAGCTGGGGAGCTAAAGGAGGAACTCAAGACATTAAAGGCAGAGTACCAAGCGTGTCAGTCCCGTTATGAAGAGGAGCGCACCCGGCTGGAGAACGATGTCACAACACTCGGAGAGAAGCTGTCTACTCTGGAGAAGACAAGAGGTTTAGAGAAAGACGAAAAGGCCAAGCTGGAGAAGGAACTGCGTAAGGTACCGTAATTTTTTGTGTATAATGCGCATTTCCCCCCCCCCCCCCAAAATGCCTAAAATGAACATTATACTGTACATAGGTATAGTAAAAGCTTGAAAATTATTGAGTTATATGAGTAGATGTGTATTTTAGTAAAGCCATCAATTAGTTTTAAATCTTGCAATTTAGAAGTTTACATCATATTTTGGGTCACATTAAAAATTTCATAATTCATCTATCTACTCCTTTATTGTGTATTGAGGCTGTGATGCACCCTAGTGTATAGTTTTGACACTGCAGTTTTATTATAATGTGAATGTTAATAGAGTTTATGAGTGTTTATCCGCCCTCTGCAGCTTTTATTTTATGTCTTAACATTTATTTTTATTATCTTGCACAAGGAGTGAATTTGCTATCTGGGCACATGACCTCTCTAGCTTTCATCACATTGTGCAAGCCGGCTGACATGCCAATGGTCACGTGAGAAGTGGAAAATACCTCCGCAAAGCCGCAGTGTTAAAACTAAACACTGGGTCCGCCACAGTAATTTATACATTACTAAAGAACAAGTAAACCTTTAGTATTAATAACAATACTGATCCACCCTAATTAGAAAAAACAAATAGGAGGAGATCACCACTAACATTTATTGCATATAAATATATCAATGGATAGAAAGTCATGGGTGTGCATCATTCATAGGAAGAAGGGCTTTCTGTATTTTTTTTTTTTTTTTGATTGAATTTTGGGTGTGCCCATTCTGACATCTTACTTGAAAGTCAGCATCAAGTTTGTTTATGCGCTTCATTTCTGTCCCTTCTCTTCCAGCTGAGTGACGTGGCCGGTGAATCTCAGGGCAGTCTGAGTGTGGCTCAGGACGAACTGGTCACATTCAGTGAAGAACTGGCGACTCTCTACAACCACGTGTGCATGTGCAACAACGAGACCCCGAACCGCGTTATGCTCGACTTCTACAAGGAGGGCAAGGCTGGGCGCAGCAGCCCCGAAGGCCGTGGCCGCCGCTCTCCCATCCTGCTCACCAAGGGCCTCTTCCCAGAGCCTGTTAAGACTGATCTCAACGATGGCGCTCCATCTCCGGGCTCATCTCTGCCTTCTCCTGTGTCTGACCACCGCCGCGAGCCCATGAACATCTACAATCTGGTGGCCATCATAAGAGACCAGATCAAGCACTTACAGCTGGCCGTTGACCGCACCACAGAGCTGTCGCGCCAGAGGGTGGCCTCTCTGGAGCTGGGCACCGTGGCCGACAAGGATAAAGAGGCCTGCATGGAGGAGATCCTCAAACTGAAATCCCTCCTCAGCACAAAGAGAGAACAGATTGCTACTCTGAGGACTGTTCTGAAGGCTAACAAGCAGGTCAGTTTGTCTTAGTTTTATCCTCTCTGGGTGTCTCTCACAGTTGATTCAACATTCCAAACATGCCTTGAAGGACACAAAAAGTAGATTGAAGCAGAAGCTATTTCAAAGCTTTTCAGCTGTTCAGCAAATGTGGATGAGGTCTATAGCTAACATGGGTGGGGACACCAGTCTTTTGGTGTCAATTGCACAAAGAAGGGGAGCTTAATTGTATCTACAGTTGTTGTCCCTGTAAAGTTTGTGTGCTACAGTCAGAACAGAGACATGAATACCCCTCAATTTGTAACCCCTGACTAACAATAGACGCAAACGAGCTTTCTACGAAGCTACCCTTATGATTTACGTGGCAGAATTAAGTAGCTCTGTCATAAAGGTTGTCGTTGGTTCCAACCTCACTAACGTTGTTCTATCTTGTTGCTGCCCACAGACAGCTGAAGTTGCTCTCGCCAACCTTAAGAGCAAGTACGAAAATGAGAAGGCTATGGTGACCGAAACCATGATGAAATTGAGGAATGAGCTCAAAACCCTGAAAGAAGATGCAGCCACCTTTTCATCTCTCCGAGCTATGTTTGCCACACGGTAAGATACTTGCCGTAATTTTCCCACCACTTTGCCGCTCTTCACGTAAAATGTGTTGTAATAAATGATCTTAAATAGAAAACAGTAACACAGTCATTCACACGTTTATGATGTCAGCTTCTCTCTGTGGTATTATTGTGATGTTACATATAGTAGGATTTTTTTGTTTCCTGAGATTCATGTACATAAATAGTACACTGTTTCTGAGGTACTAAGAGGAACAGAAGGCGAGAGAGCGAGAGAGAGAGAGAGAGATCGATATCTTGTTTTTGATCTGTGTGTGTGTGTGTGTGAGAGATGTTGTTTTTGACATGTATGTGTCAAAGGAGGGTCTCAAATGCCATCCCCTCACTAATCTTATCGTATTTCAAAGAGAAGACGGTCAAAGGTTCTGTGTGTAATCCCACCTCAGTTTGGTCTGGATTACAAATCGACCCCTTGACTCAAGAGTATTCTTACTCTGTTTTTTTCATATCATGCGTGCATGCATGTGTCCTGACATGTCTACTTTTGAGTTTACTGAAACTTTCACCCTCTTAGCCATTTCGAGATGACTAGTTGTAAGCGAGGCTTATTCCCCTTATGTGCCATTCTTAGTTTCTAATGCACTTACGGTCTTGTGAACATCATCTCTGACCCAAATGGCTGCACTGAGACAGCTTTCTGTTCCACATTCATGACTACTCTTGAATCCACAGCTGTGGCTCAGGCAAACTTCCGACGGGAGATGGGGGGTGGTATTAGAGAGTGTTGCTTTCCTCTTAGTGTACAGGAATTCAACATGGACAACTCCCAAGTCTGCATATTTAAAAGACTGGTGTCACTTTGGTACTGTGCAGAACAGGCTGTGGGTTGTCTATGGAATGCTGAAACACGATCTTTAATCACACTGTTGTTGCTATTCGTCATGTGTTTTCTCCCCAAAACACCTCCCTTGATGACAATATCTGTCAGCCTCTGGTTCTATCAGTGTTCTGTTTCCTATGCATGAATTACACTCTGTTTATGGGATCCCTCATATTGGTATGTAAATTCTGTCCTATAAAGCAGGAGGTTAGGTCGGGGGACTGTGTGAGGGACTGGCAGTTTTCCCACACTCCCTTCCCTTTGTGTACCAACCCCTCCGTCCTTCCTAACCACCAACCACCAGAGAAGAAAGAGAGGAAGGAGTCTTTCACATAGTAGTAGTAGTAGTATTAGTAATAGTAGTAATGCCTGTGATCAGGGTTCGCGCTGCCCGTTCGCCACCTCGCCAATGGCTAGTTAAAATAGGATGTAGTGAAGCGAATATTGACCATGTTAGCCACACTGGTGAATCAAAATCACCTGTGTCAAAAGCCTTTCCTGATAAAAGTTCAAGTGGGCGTGCTCATTCTGCTGTGTGTTTATGATGTTAATAGTTTAGTTTTTTGCCGGTTTCCTAAAATGCTTCAATCCACCGTCCAGCCGGCTAGCTGGCTGCCAAGGCAGTCAGGCTCATGAGCTTTCCCGACTGCGGGGATCGGCGCATCGGTGAAGACAAGACCCGATGCCAGTTGGCGCCGAATTGAAGCACGCATATTACCGCGACGTATGTTTGAAGTGTCGATGGTCAATGTGTCTTGCAAGTCACATTAGTTCTCGTAGCTAGCTAGCTGCCTTCTTCATCAATCATACATGCAAATCTGTCGCCATTCAGCAAAATTTGCCGTTTTGAACTCAAAATGGGCCATTTACGTAAATCGTATAGATCCGAAGAGTTTTTCCTGGAGGAGGGGGTGCGTCGCCGTCATTGACATCATAGGCTGTTTCGTACTCCTTGAACACTGGCAGCTTGAGCCATTCCACACATCCACCATCAACACACAGATGTATTTGTGAATATTACTCCGCGGCGGACTAATATGCGGCCTGAAATGAGGCAAATTTTATTTTAATCTTAAATTTGTACATCAACATGTACTTGAGCGGTGTAAATAAGTTTTTCTGTGTTTTTAGTTGTTTATTTATTTTTGCCTTATTGTACTCTTTAGTCTTCCAGATTGCTTAATTTATCTTCAAATCAAAACGATTCTCTGCAGGAGCTCTGGGTATCCCCCCAGACCCCACCTAATGATTTTTTTAAATTTTTTTTGTCACCTTTTTCATACCTTTGGTGTTTGCGTGTCTGATCAATGCACAAGCTGCTAATCCCTCTTTGCTTGTGATGTTGAGCGGTGGTGGAGGCAGTGGCGGCGCTGGCTCAAACAATGCATCACTACCTAGTCATTTGGGGGCCAAAGGCAAACATAGTCATAGTCACTCTCCACTTTACACTGCGACTGACGAGCAACATTATGCAGTATTACAGTTTTACAAAGCATTAAGCTAAATCAATAAGTCAATATTCTACTGCGATGGGAGGTTTTTCTTTTTACAATTCAATAGTAAAATAAAGATTTGTTATTCATAATTTATCATAACATTTAGGCCTGGCGTACAGGAAAGAGTTGTTTATTTGTTGGCTATATCCAATGTTGTGTTGGTCATACTATAGAATAATTTATTTATTTCTTGTTTACTGAATAATGCTGGCGGCACGGTGGACGACTGGTTAGAGCGTCAGCCTCACAGTTCTGAGGAGCGGCGTTCAATCCCCAGCCCCGCCTGTGTGGAGTTTGCATGTTCTCCCCGTGCCTGTGTGGGTTTTCTCCGGGCACTCCTGTTTTCTCCCACATCCCAAAAACATGCATGGTTGGTTATTTGACAACTCTAAATTGCCCGTATGTGTGAATGTGAGTGTGAATGGTTGTTTGTTTGTATGTGTCTTGCAATTGGCTGGCAACCAGTTCAGGGTGTACCCCGCCTCCTGCCCGATGATAGCTGGGATAGGCTCCAGCACACCCGTGACCCTAGTGATGAGAAGTGGCTCAGAAAATGGATGGATGGATGAATAATGCTGATGAAAACAACCCCCCCCCCCCCCCCCCAAAGAATTGCACACTAAATCACAATATTTGTTTTAAAAGAAATCTCGCAATTAGAGTATTTTCCCAAATCGCTCAACCCTAGTCCTGATTGATGACTTGGTAGTTTTAATTGGGCCCACATCGTTAAAAGCTCATCGGCTTCCCAGTGAGGAGGACTGGCTAAGTGTGGCTAAAGGTTTAGTCACATGAACACGTGATGTTGTAGCTAACTATACACAAGTGTGGCTAAGAGATTTTTATACTGTTTAGCCACACTGGCTAAGAGGTTTCATGACCAAGTGCTAACCCTGTGTGATGGTGGATTTCTGGGGAGAACTTGTATATATTGAATGATTTGACAGAGAAATAAAAAGGACAAAAGTGTATTTTTTGTGTGAGATCATGCTGCAAGGTCTGTATGTGCTTTTATCTCAGCTGCTGTAAGTGTGGCTTTCCAGCTGCAGCGTCTGGTGTCATGTTAGCTCTTGTTTCTTAACAGTCCAGCCATTCGCCTGAATCACTTTTGCTCCTCACCCTCGTCAGACCTGCTGTTGCTTTGTTAGTTGTTGTCTCCCCTCATCATTCAATTAAATCTCCTCCTCCACCCTTCTCTTTGAGGGATAGCCAACCCACCATGGCCAATCGAGGTCCAGACAACACAACAGCTGTGCATTTGTATGTTTGTGTGCCTCTTAGCGATTCAGAATTACGGCTGCATGAATGATGCAATAGTTGAGGGATCAAGTGACAAGTACAAGTACAGTGTCATCACATGATGCAGAAATGTTGCTGTTTGCTGAAGTTGTGAATGTGCTAACTATTTATCAGCCTTCCCTCTGCCATTGTGCCTCTCACACCATCACCAGCACAGAAACCCTCCTATTGTAGCCAAGCAGTCCCAAGAATAGACTCCTCAGTTTGTTTGTTTTTCGGGAAAAACCCTCTCAGCCCCCACCCACCCTTAAGTCGACTCGTCCCCCCTCCCACCCTCATCATGGTGGGTTAATGAAGCAGGACTGATCCCTTTTGTGTGTGTCTGTGTGTGTGTGTGTGTGTATGTCCATCCGTGTCTGTCCGTGTCCGTCCGTCCCCCACTGGGAATCAAACTGCGCACACAAGGTTGGGGCTAAGGTTATGTTTGTCCGGTAGTCAGTCGAGTTCACACTTTACAAGCACGTGTAATACGCAATATGCACGCAGCAAAACATTTGCACACTGTCACTGTTTTCAGATTGTGCCCTTGAGATGTTTTTAAAACAATAGTATCCTATTGTATGCTACTTCTTTTATTATATTTATAATCTTTTAACTGGAAGGAAAATAAAACATGAAAAGTTTTAAACCCAAAATTACATTTGGAAAATATTTCTCAAACATTTTTTGGCCTGGGAATATGTAAAAAAATAAAATGAAATAATAATAATAATCAAACAAAATGTTGTGACCGCATGATAAAATAATCTATTAAATGGAGAAGCATTATAATTTAGCTGGAAACCATAGCATCAAAATTAAAATGCATTTAGTTAACTAAAGACAGAGAGACAATGTGCACTGATAGAAATAGGAGATGGGTGAAGTAACCATTGGAGACCATACTAAATAAAAGACTCCTCCATCAACGGAGGTGAGTTGTCCCCTAAGGAATGTTACTTTGATTTATTTGTCAGCAACTTTATGAGTAAGTCACTGTCAGTATTTTACCTTTTCTACTGACAAGCATCAAATTGCACCAGGCGATTGATGACATTGCCACAGTGCAGCATGCAAGCAGTCATGTGGGACTGTTGTCGTGCACTATTCTGCTCATAGATGGTGAAGGATTGGCTGTACTATGATCTCACTTCTGTTTTGAAAAGTTATGATGAGGTGTGAGGAGCTAAACCGGGTGATGAACAATGTCTTGTGTTTTTACGTTTGTTCAGCTCATTCACAGTTTAACTAATTAGCCATTGGACAAGACTTTTTGGTTCCTCATTGAATCTTAATTCTTCTTCTTACTGAGCCATTTTGAACAATTCTGTTCTCCCGCCAGTTTGGATGAGTTTTGTGGATGAGCTTGTAAGCCCGAACCGCAACCTTGTTCAACAAATTTGAGTTGGAATAGAAGAGAGATTGCGAGCAAGACATAAGTGACCTCACAGTGTCCTCTGAATGAGTGGAAGTGGACAGCAATCTCACCAACATGCTGCAAAGTCTAACAAGATGAACATTTTAATTTCTTACCTCTTGCTTAGGTGTAATGTCTTCATGTATGTGGTTCTTAATTCTCAAGTAGAGAGTGGGGGAAAAAATCCCCATACATTTATGATGCAGTAATTACTCCAATGGAATCAGGTCAGTGATAAACTCTAGGAATTATGAGAACAAATGTGGCTCATGCCGCAGGAAGTCTGTACAGACTTGGCTGTTCAATAGCGCCGCCTGGTGGTGACAAAAAACGATTTGTGAAGGGTGTGTGTGTGTGTGTGTGTGTGCGCAATGCAGTAGTACATAAATGAAAGTGGCTCTATCTCACTTTTACAACATACAGTACAGTCAAGCGAAGCATGTTTTCATTCCTGTCAAAACCTAACTGTCATTATCCGATGGTTGTGTAATGGTCAAATGTTCAGGTGAATACAATGATAATCTTCCTGCTCCCTGTAAAATGTTTCCATGTTTCAATTCACCTACAGATGTGACGAATATGTCACTCAGTTGGAGGCCATGCAGAGGCAGCTGGCTGCAGCAGAGGATGAAAAGAAGACCCTCAACTCACTGCTGAGGATGGCCATCCAGCAGAAGCTGGCCCTGACCCAGCGCCTGGAGGACTTGGAGTTCGACCATGAGCAGACGCGCCGCACAGGCACCGGTGTGCGATCTAAGACCCGCAGCAAGGCCTCTGCGAACGCTGCCGGCAACACCAACGTAAGCCAGGGTTTCACCTGCGCTGGCTCCGGCCAAGCTGAGCACAGCAATGCCATGCCCAGCGGCCTTCTGGGAGGCCCTGCTGTCTTCTGCAGCGAGAAGTACAAGATCTACTGCGACTGAAGCGGCTGCCGAGTCTGCAAGGGACTGCTGTGTACAGAGGGGAGGGGGCCCGAGGGCCAGACCCTCCCTGCCATTGTGTTAAAGAGCCCCACTCGCTCGCTTTGCTCCTTGGTCAACTTGTGCTCCTCGAGCGACTGCTGTGTGACTAACCATCTGCTTGCGTGTGCTAGTGTAAAGGTTTGGTGATGCGCAGTTGTATGTGCAGAGTGCACTAGACATTTGGGCTGTAGTAGACAAACATGGCATGTGAATCGTATGGCCCTGATTATGTTCAGGGGACTCTCTGGATACTCTGGAGCGTCTATTCTTTCCATAGTCTGTGTGCTGTACATACGAAGTTCAAGGTGGCGTTGTGCTTTGTGCTTCAATCCTCTGCCTCATAAGTGTTGCCTGGCAACAGTAACACATCATGAAGATATGTTGAAGAGAAAGAACGATGTCCAAAGATGACATCTGGTGGCACGGGTGCTCCTTTCAACAAAAGCTCAAAGCTCAGCTGACCACTGTTAAATACATGTTTACAAGAAAGAAGATTCAACAAAAATATGCAATCTTGCCCTGCATTCCGGCCAGGGGAGTACTATTTGAAACGACACATGAAAATCTGAAATCAGGTTTTATGATGGGCAGTAAAGGAGCACCTGTGACCTTAGCTGTTTTATCATTTCAGGATTGCTTTCAAGTTCAAGCTGTGACGCTAATGCAGCGATACGGCTCAGGCTCAATAGAAACGCATGGCTTTGCAGTTGTATGCGCTATTTGAAGTGCTTTTCTTTTGTTGAGGTACATGATCAACTCGTGTCAGCGAGGAGTCATTTGCGTGTTGAAATGTAGGGGGTCTTTCCAGTGTGACCTATTCATGTTGGATTTTTTTCAGAGCCATATGAGGAGGGAGACAGGATATTTGACAAATCGATCTCCAAACCTAGAATAAGTGCGCTTCAGCATAGGTGCCTCAGGTCAACCTTCTGGCAAAAATAGATTGTTTGATTACTGTCAACAGAGCTTCGTTATAGTT
This sequence comes from Phyllopteryx taeniolatus, assembly GCF_024500385.1. Classification (NCBI taxonomy): domain Eukaryota; kingdom Metazoa; phylum Chordata; class Actinopteri; order Syngnathiformes; family Syngnathidae; genus Phyllopteryx; species Phyllopteryx taeniolatus. Next base: position 38,339,003 of record NC_084502.1, on the reverse strand, counting down.
TTGAACAACAATGATTATGATTATTTCAAATCCTAAAAGAGCACAAACTGGATGATAATTCTTCACACAGACAAACCACGTGGCGAAAGTGCCTGACAAAGCATATTCATCAGGTGATGTAACGCTTGTGTCCTACTCTCCCTTCCTCGGTCTTTGCGCTTCTGATGTCTCCAATTCGCCACGAGGAGCATTAGTTTGCCAGCATCCCTCCTCCCAAGGTCAACCTTAAAGTACAATTGAGGATTTGTGTCAGGTAATGTCCTCACACTTGTGTTTAACCCTTTATAACTCGTGCGTGTTGCTGAAGTGCGTTGAAATGGAACCTCATCGTCCTTTTTTTACTTTGTTGGTGTGTGAGGACAAAGCGAAGTGCTGTCTTTAGTAGCCCGAATAGCTTTAACTCCTTGCCGAACTTATGTTCCGCAAATAGTAAAAAAAAATATAAGTGGGGCTTGTGTTTTATAGTCAATGTACTGCTTGTGGATCATAAAAATATTAGCTTTATGATTCTAAAAGCAGGGTTGATGCGAGGGATTCCTGCAAGATTGAGCAAAATTTGCAATTTTTTTCTACCAATATATATTTGAAACTATATTCTTAACACAATGTTGTTCAGGTTAATGACCTTGCAGGATCTTGCTACGGTATTTGTTCCTCTCAAATGTGAAGAGAGCGGCACAATGTCTGCGTCGCGTCAACCCTGCTTGAGTGAGTACCAGTCAAGCGACCACTCACGGCATGGAGATGGGGGCCTCCACAGGCGTCAGTCACTCTTCTGTTGACAACTCACCTATCTCATGTTTATGACAGTGACAGAGAGAAGCAGAGGAGGGACAACTAGTTGTTGACTTGACTGTGAGAGGAAAGTTTATATGGCGGCATATTAGCGTGTCACCTGATCGGCTCCTCCTACCGCTCCATCTTTACATCATTCTACACACGATGATATCATATAAAACATTCTGCATGTCAAAAACATTACTCATGAATTTGTGTTTTTTGAAAAAAAGCATCATCTCCTCTGGTTTGGGCTGCTTGTTGAATCCTGTGAATTGATTATGATTGGCTAATCCCATTCACCAATGACAAGACAGGGGAGATGTTTGTTTGTTTTTTGTCTGTTTGTTTTTTCATTTTTTTTGGTTTTTGTTTTAGTTTGTTTTTAATCTGTGCACTTTCATAATATAGAATTTTAACAGACTATGATTAACCTTTAGGAAAGCATGGTAGTACTATGGTTTGTGAGATATTCAGTATAGGATGATATAAATTCAAATTATGTGTCTCCCACAAAATATTTACTCGACTAAAGTGTTCTCCACAAACCACAGAGCTACAATTGTTGCCTAATCCTAAAGGAGTTACACATCAGTTACTCATTCTTTAAGTTATGTTTCATTATATGTTGTGCTGTTATTTATCTGTTCGTTCTACTGCCATATTCACTACAAAAATCCAGGGTGATCTAATTCTGGGGTTTTTCATGTATTTATTATTCCTAGGAATAGTTCAAAATAACTCTATGAAACTTGACAACGCTCTCACTTGGACCGGTAAGTTATGTCTCGGGAATATTTGAGCGATATGACTTTTCCTAACTTCTTACCGAGGGCGTTCCACTGAAACGGGATCACTGACCTTCAGAATTCTCTGCAATAGCGACCATGAAATTCCAAATTGGAATTGTTTCATTCTCTCTTGGTTTATTGTGCCAAATCTTGGCATACCATTTAAGATCTGACAGACAAGCAACAACTGCAAAAGGTGTCAGTCGGGCTGGGGGTCTTTTTGCGTTGTTTAGTTCTTCGTTTTTTGACCAGTAGTGCCTTTCATTGTTTCAAGGGAGAATTTTAGACTAGCGTTTTGTTTTTGTGTCTCTGGGTGAGGGTTTGGCACGCAAAATGACTATGAGCAGCAATAAGTGCAAAGGGAATTGTGCCCCTTTCTACATGACTCAGAAGATAGTTTTAGAATTAGCTCAATAAATCCAACATTGTATTGAATTCTGCATGTCAGTGATCCTCTCAATAAATTCAGGGGTATTAAGAAAATGTTTTTTGTTTTTTTAATCAAACTTTGAGAACCAAAAGTCCCTTTGGCCTCCTGTTTTTGAACAAAACGGCTCCAAGCATCTTTCGTGTGTTTGTGTAGCTGAGTGTGTTATTGGAAACTACAAGCTTTGTTTGGTGAAGGTCATGGGGTATCAATAGTATTATTGGAAAAATGTGCAGAGAGCGCATTTTATCTTGCTTTTGTCAATTTTTTGGTTTTTCATTTTTCAGTCTTTTTTTTCTACATCGTCTTTAAGTAATTTGTTTTCAGGAAACAGAAAACTAAATTAGCATCAACAAGCGTGAGTAGTGCCATGATAGTCAGTGCTCGTTTGTTGAGGCGTCAAAGTCACCGATAAGGAAGTAAAGCTAACGAAAAAAGTGCAATTCTGATACAGTTGGACATTGAAAAAAAAATGATAATTTTCTGTTTGCTGGAAGCCACAGCATTGTGATGATTAAACTAGCTGTGCAAACTTTATATTGTCATATTGTGTTTTCAGTATTGATCCATAATAAGAGGGACATCTTTATATGAAATAATAACTTCACTAGTATGTTAATATTTATTTGAATTGTCATGCAGTACTGTATTCATATCAATAATGTGCATTATGATGAGTGGTCTTGATTACAAGTAAATGTCATATGCATGTTTATCAGCTTATGGGACCTTTACACAGCAGTGAAAACAAACGGGTAAACCTTTTAGGGTGTTGGAAAATTAAGACATAAATTAAGTGAGAATAATCTGATGTATTACTGCTGAACTAACCCAGTGAAAGTGTTTGGTTTGTTTTGCAGCTGGGACGTGTTCGAAACTGTGTAAAGGTAGTCATGCTGGCTAAAATCAATAAATGTGACTTAAGTCGCAGAACGCATCAGTGTTGTTTTTTGTGTATGCAGTAGCTCCTCTACAGCAGCCGATGAAGGGGTTAACAAGGGAAGTGTGGTGAAACGTAGCAACTTGTGCACTCCCAGATGGACGCCATGCACGGGAGAGCTTCCCAGCTGTGGAGGGCTTCAGGATCACATTTCATACAATGCACAACAACACTCCCACTGCCTCTCCCCAGCCTCCATACTCAACCAAAATCTCCCTTCTCGATTTTCCTCCTGTTCTCCTGCTTCCCTCCGCCCTAGCTTCCCTCTGGGGACACGCCCACACATCTCATCACAACGAGTTTCCTCTGACCTTTGGTGCCCCCAGCGCTTCCTGTCCAGGCTCTGGATACCAGCTCTCACTTTAAACACTAGTTGTTGTGCTCTTAAACACAGCCTGCACTCTGATTTAAGTGCAAATCAAACACTAATGAATGAAGGATATCACTGACAGAATGCTACGATTGGATTGACATAAGCAGAAGTCAAAATTAATGAAAAAACATAAGTACAGTTAAAATAACATTAAAATTGATATTTTGATATATATTATCCATTAATATGTGTGTGTGTGTGTGTGTAGGACTAGGGCCTGACCGATTAATCTGCTGGCTGTTTAAAATCAGCCAAAATCATTAATTTTTTCCAAGATAAAATGTATTTTTTTTTAACACATTACAACAGTGGTTTTCAAAGTGTGGTCTAAGTACCACTAGTGGTACGTGGGCTCCTTTTACTGGAGCCCGCATACCGCTAGTAGTACTGAATACAAATGTTTAACTGTGCATACTGTTACAGTGTCATAAACTACTTTTTTAATCAAGTAATGTGTATTTGTTAAAGTACAGTTCAGTTGTATGTAACTGTTTGGTACAAAACATTTATATTTAATATTTTAGAATGTTTTTTTTCTTCACACATTTAATTATGTATAACATTCATTCTTATTTATTAAATGTATTTTAATTTAATCCTTATTTAAGTAAAAAATTTTATTTTCCTGTATTTAAGTGCAATGTTAATGTTCAAACTGTATTGTTACAGTGGCATACAATATTAAATATACCTATTTTTAACACTAATGTTGCTCATTATAATGGTACTTGGAGACCCAAGTATTATTTGAGGTGGTAAATGCTGTACATGTACACTGTAAAAAAAATCGGGCAATTTTGCCTGATTTTTTATTTATTTTTTCTCCTAACACATTACAACATAAAACAAAGATAATGACATTCAGACAAAGAACAATACGAAGTTTTTAGTAAGTTGACTGTGGACACATTTCTTGACAGGAAACTTTGTTTTCTGGAAACTTTTTAAAAATGAATAAGAGAAAGATTGGCTCCTGTTTTATTTTAACTCACTCTCTGTACATCATATATTTAAAATGCAACTCTGTCAAAGATGATGTTTTGACATTTGAGAAAGGTGCCTCTGTTTATTTTGAAGTCATCATGACAAAGAAATTAATTATACAGATAGAATAAATGCGGTGAAGGGCATGGTGCATAAATAATGTTTTGCCAGTAACTTCATTCTTGATATTGCTAATATAGTGCATACATCTAAAGATAAATTGATCAGTTAATGCTTTTTTTGCATGTTTTTGTCCTTGAAAATTCAACTTGTAAAGCACAAAGTATTGTAAAACAGTCAAATGTTCTGCCTGTAATTCATAACTTTGTTATTGAAAGCGTGAAGGGACAAAAAATTAAGTTAATTTATTCATTAATTGGCCGATTAATTGGTTATTGGAATTGCATCAACCTAAGAAAATCCTTATTGGTCACGCCGTAATTAAGACATACGAAAATTGTCATACCGCCACCCCCCCAAAAATTGTAAAATGGCTCACAACAAGGCATCACTTGTAGGATGTAAAGGCAATCAAGAGATGACCTGACTTTTGACTTGACCCTGCTTGGTTTCCTCTCTAGGCTGAACTGGCAGACAAAATGTGGGTCAGTGGGACTGCTCCCATGGCTCCATGCAGTAATGTTAAGGGGCGGAGACATACAGCAAGAACAGCTGTTTCACATCTGAAATGGTGTAAGCGCTATTAAAAAGCACCACTTGATGTCGCTATAAAACAGTTGTTTCAGGTGAGCTTCAGGGCAGCACTGAAGTAAAGTTTAGATTAGATACTTGTGTTTGGGCCTACAAAGAGCCCTCTTTATAAGCATCAGCCATGTGATCAATCCTTGTGGAGCCTGAAGGAGCAGTGAGCCATGATCAGCTGGTCTGAAGGAGGACACACACTCACGTGGCTCTCCTTAGTACGCGCGCGCGCACACGCGCACACACATACACTTTTTTGGAAGAACTCCACCGGAGCAAGAATAAGACCAATGACCATTGATGGTGGCAACAAATGCATGACGAGTGGGGCTGTGAGCTCGCCTCATGATGTGATTCAACACGAACTCACTGGAGTTTTAACTCCACTGCACATTTTTGACTGCAGAGTCACTGTGAAGATGATGACTTTACAGAAGAAGCCTCAAAAGCTAAAACAAAACAAAAAAAGCAATCCTGTCAAATACAAGCATAACATCAGCTCTTTATGTATATAAATATATATTGATGTTGAGGGATATCAAGCATGCTTGAAATCATAACCCTTACTTACTATCAGCTATTGTGTACGGCTGTTTTTTGACTGTTTATTTTGGGAAAAATTTTGTGCAAACCAAACACATAAATGAAGGTGAATGTATAGTAGCTGATAGTAAGTCTAGGGTTAAGACTCATATTCATTACAATCAGTAGGTCTCTGTTTTGAGCATCTCATGAGATTATGGGGGTGTCCCTATTGTGACTATGGTGATTTTACCAAAACACGATGTTTCATGTATATAATGTTATAATGTTTACCACTGCTGTGTATTGGCTTCATTGCAGATCACCCTACCTCCTGTAACCCCATAGTAGTGTTGATTCAAACAGTAGGAGGCTTATTTGCACCTCCAAACGAGAAACAATGCTGACTGTCGTGTCTCATCGAAAGTCTGTAGGATTTGAAATTTGAAAAAAGAACCAGGTGGCTCAACCAACACGGATTGAAAAAGAACCAGGTGGCTCAACCAACACTTGTCAGTGTTGGTTGTCACACCGGTTTAATTGCTTTAAACCTAGTTGGCTCCATCTCACGCCTCCCCCTTTCTGTGATTGATCTTATTTCTCTGCGCTCTGTAGTTCTGAATAGAGGTCCCGCCCAAGGGAGCAGAGGTCAGAATGTACTGTATCCCAGAGGGGCTGTTTGTATGACTTGGTAAGGTTTGCTGTAAAGCAACATAGCCCTGGATGGCCTGATGGACATCTCTTTGTGCTTGCCAGCCTTTAAAACAAATTCACACAAAACTCAGCCTTTCGGACACAGCAGAGATACAATTTATGTTCATTTGCAACTGTACTCTCTAGTTTGAGAAAAAGGGAGTCTTAGTTTGCCAATTAGTGTGTCTGTGTCAGTGAATGGCTGCAACTGGACATTGATGCTGTATACGTTTGCTTAGAGAACAGGAGATACTGTCATTAGAAGTGTGTTGTAGTATGTCATCTGCTGGACCCCCTGCAGTTTGCCTACCGAGCAAGCAGGTCTGTGGATGACGGAATCAAATGGGACTACACTTCATCTTAGAACACCTCAATGGCACAGGGACCTACGTGAGGATCCTGTTTGTGGACTTCAGCTCTGCGCTCAACACCAGAATTCTCGAACTCCTCTTCTCCAAGCTTCTCCAGATCGTCTCGTCTGCCAGCTGCCAGTAGATTTACAGCTTCCTGATGGGCAGGACGCAGCAGGTGAGGCTGGGGGACACCACGTCATCCACACGCGCCACCAGCACCGGGGCGCCCCAAGGATGTTTCCTCTCTCTGCTGCTCTTCTCTCTCTACAGAGCGACTGCACCTCAACGCACCCAGCTGTGAAACTCCTGAAGTTAGCAGACGACACCACAGTCATTAACCTCATCAAAGACGGTGACGAGTCTGCATATTGACAGGAAGTGGAGCGGCTGGAGCTTTGGTGCGGCCAACACAACCTGGAGCTGAACATGCGCAAGGCTGCAAAGATGATCGTGGACTTCAGTAAACATCCTTTGCCACAGCTGCCCCTCACGCTGTCCAACTGCCCTGTGTCAACAGTTGAGATCTTCAAGCTCCTGTGAATTAGTCTCTCTCAGACCAACATCTTCAAAAAGGCCCAGGAGAGATGTACTTCCTATGGCTTCTGAGAAAGCTGTTGAGGCAGTTTTACACAGCAGTCATCGAATGCGTTCTTCCATCACAGTCCGGTTTGGTGCTGTCACAAAAAAGGAGGGAACTCCGACTGCAACGGACAATCAAGAATGCTGGAAAAATTGTCGGTACCCCTCTATCCCCCTTAAGGACTTGGACGTTGCCAGAACCAAGACAAGAGCATGCAAAATCCTCTTTGATCCTCCACATCCTGGTCACCACCTCTTCCAGCTCCTTCCCTCAGGTAGGTGCTATTGATCAATGCAAACTAAAACCAGAAGACATTCTAACAGCTTCTTCCGTCTTGCCATTAACTTCCTAGACAGTTAACTTACAATTCCATTGTAAGATGCTGCCAATTTTGTCTTCAGATTGTCGTCACAGCTCTGTCGGGCCAATTATACATTATTCGTGCACTCACTGTAGTAGTCTCGTCACTAGTCTGCACTATTTGCATATCTGTTGACTATTGGTCTTTGTAGTGCATTCAATCAAAGATAGGTTGAACATGATTTGCAAATCATTGTATTCTGTTTTTATTTATGTTTAACACAATGTCCCAACTTCATTGGAATTGGGGTTGTAGTTATTATTTTAGCCATAATCGTGCAGCCCTACTTCCAACAAATGTTGCCCTTGGTTGATCCAGAGTATGTGAGCTGAAAGCGCTTCAGTGATCAGTTCTATTTGAATAGTTGTTGGGGGCCAGTGTCATCCTGCTACATTCCGAGGATGACAGCAATTGGGCTCATACATTTAAGAGAGTCACAGCGAACAGCCAATCCCAAGGGTAGCAGAAGCAGCTAGTCCAATTTACAACAGAAGTGATGCACACAGAGTAGAACAACAGTTCTGGCCACAGGAAGCAACTGGTCAATCAGAGCTCGGCCCACAGCTGAAGGTTCCTACTAACATCACCATCACCTCTTTGAGACCAGACATTGTCTTGTGGTTGGTTGATGAGACGAGGGTCCTGATTGCTGAGTTAACAGTCCCATGGGAAGAGTATGAGAAAATGTGGCTCTGGCTACGTAAGAATAACAAGAGCTGGGGGACCCAAACAGTAACATAGTGAAACCTGAAGATCGAAATTCAGCTGCATGGAGCGGTCACCATCCTGAAATGTACTGGGATCAAAGGGGAGAAACATCAATGAAGTTTGAAGTCCCAACTGACGACCATGCAGCTGGCACCTATGGCACCAGCGGAGGTGCGACAAGCAGAGATGCCGTGCCGGAAATTACATTAAACTGTAAACCAAATGATACACAAGAAAATATTTATCATGAAACTATTACTGGACTCTGTGACTGGCTGGCGAACAGTTCAGCGACCCTAGTGTGGATAAGCGGTACGGAAAATGGATGGATGGATACGACTGAACTCTGAGTACACAAATTCATCCATCCATCCATCCATCCATCCATTTTCTTTTATCGCTTATCCTCACTAGGGTCGCGCGGTGCTGGAGCCTATCACAACTATCTTTGGGCAGGAGGCAGGGAACACCCCGAACTGGTTTCCAGCCAATCGCAGGGCACATAGAAACAAATAACCATTCACACTCACATTCACACCCACGGGCAATTTAGAGTCTTCAATCAACCTACCACTGATGTTTTTGGGATGTGGGAGGAAACCGGAGTTGCAGGAGAAAACCCACCCAGGCACGGGGAGAATATGCAAACTCCACACAGGCGCGGCTGGGATTTGAACCCCGGTCCTCAGAACTGTGAGGCAGATGTGCTAACCAGTCGGTACACAAATTCAGAAAATATTTATCATGGAACTCCGACTGAACTCTGAATAATGCTCCAACAACTTTACATTTATCCTATGATGTGCATGGGCTATACGATGCCTTTATGACACATAAAGGCAGTGACTCCTTCAGCTGATTGGAAAGTAGCACAAAGCATGCATGGAGACTGTTGCCATTCACATTTTTCCTCACGAATGGGCAACCCAGAAGAGATGAAGGTATGTCTATAATTGTATGTCTCCAGTCATTCTTATCCAACCTTCTCCAACAAGTATGCAGTGCTCAAATGAATGAGTACACTCCCTTTGAAATGTATGTGTTTTGTCACTTTCTCAGTGAAAACAACAACTTCTTGGAACCTGCGGTAGAATTCTTGTGATTTTTTTTTATTTACATCCCAAATTTAGCTTTGCTAGACTTTTGTGTCTTAATCACTTTTACATTAAATCAATTTGTTAGAAAAAAACGAAAACTTTTGTATTTACTCATTGAGCGCCACGGTCTTTTGTATTTATTAATTGAGCGCCACGGTGGATGACTGGTTAGCACATCTGCCTCACAGTTCTGAGGACCCGGGTTCAAATCTGGCCTCGCCTGTGTGGAGTTTGCATGTCCTCCCCGTGCCTGCGCGGGTTTTCTCCGCGTACTCCGGTTTCCTCCCTCATCCCAAAAACATCCATGGTAGCTTCATTGAAGACTCTAAATTGCCTGGAGGTGTGAATGTGAGTGCGAATGGTTGTTTGTCTATATGTGCCCTGCAATTGGCTGGTGACCAATTCAGGGTGTACCCCGCTTCTCACCTAGAGTCAGCTGGGATAGGCTCCAGCACGCCCGCGCCCTTAGTGAGGATAAGCGGTACGGATAAAGGAAGGAAGGATGATTACTAATTGAAAAATGTCATTTGCAATCAAAGGCCCACATTGGGGGGAGTATTATTATTATTGTTATTATTATTTTTTTTACTATAGAATACCATAGAAGTGACAACTTATTTCTGAAAGGGAACTATTTCTAACAAGTCTGTTGCGTAGTACTCATTTATGCTGAGCACTATACATGGCAGCATTTCAGCTAAGACTTTTTTGGGTTAGTATGAGACTATTAATGTAATTCGTTATACTAATATTTTTGAATACTTCTTCAAAATACCTAGTTTGTTTCAGTGAATAGTGTAGTTAAACACACTAGATGATCCAAAATAGCTCATTGTTTTGTGTGTGTGTGTGTTTTTTTGTACTGTATTTAATATGACACTTCCAAGTCGAGCACAATGAATGGGGTTTGGCGTGAGCGCGCTTGGCACCAGTAGCGCGCATTTTCATTTTTCCAGGAGGACATAGTTCTTTATGTGGAGAGGGAGGAGGAAGGAGCCACGCACGACCACGGCGCTTTTTAGAGGAAAAACATAAATAAAAAGAAACCCTCCACAATGACCCGCTTAAAATCTGAAGCCATGAAGTATCCGTAGCGGGTGGGGTTTTCGTTTCCTTTTTTTTTTTTTTTTTTTTTTTTTTTTTAAATGACTATTTATTTGAAAGCCGTAACAGGAATACGAGGCGGTCGGTGAAGAGGAGACGCTCGTCCGAGTTGCACGCTCCTGGAGCTCACTTTCTCCTTGGAAAGCTTCCGACCGGCGAGCAACTTTTATTCAAGATGCAGGGACTTTCAGCAACTACTGGTAAGTGTGGATGCGCTTTGGTATCCTGTTGAAAAGTCGCTTTTCCAAAGTTTGGAGTGTCGCGGCTCCTATTACACGTCCTGAAACGCTTTTTTTCTGGGGGGGAGGGGGAAGAGTGGGGGGATGTTTGTGTTGTTGTTTGCCAGCTGTCAGTGGGACAGCTGCGGGCTTTTCTCGGCTCCGGGGCGGCCTCGACTTGTGTTTCTGAGCCCACCGACACGCTGACGATGCCGCAGGGCTGACACGACAAAATGTAGGCGCAAAATTGGGCCGAACTCTTTGACCTCACCGTTAATATTACTTACAGATTCCATTCAGAATGTCTGAAAACGATGATTAAAACCAGAGTCATTCATACATCATATCTCAGTCCGCATGGTTGTGTGTGTGATGGGTTAGGAGGATGTCACAAAGCAGAGGTCACTACTTCCGGTCCGAATATAAAGTACTGATGTAGCGACGCCGTGACTTGGGTTATTCATTTATTCATGTGAATAACTGATGTATTCACGTGAAAGACAGATTGTGATGTAAATGTTTGCTGTATTAGTTGGCGTAAGCCGAGCGGTCAGCAAAGGCTAGCAGTAGTTTGCTTTTCCCACCCTTTCGTGGGTTTTCTCTGGCTACTCTGAAAACATGTATGTTGGTTTAATTGATGCAATTTTGAAATTAGTGTGTGAATGGTTGTTTGTCAGGCCACGGTGTACCTTTCCGCTCGCTCAAAAGTCAGATGGGATAGGCTCCAGCTCACCTGTCACCCCAATGAGGTCAAGTGATGCTGAAAACGGATGGATTGAACACATGCGTATGTTAACTGTGGATATTCTCGTATTAAAGTATACTCCATAGTCTCCACTTTGCCGCACCAGTGTGTTTATCCAATTCATTGCCCTCAATCTCCACTCCACTACGATCCGCCCAGCCGCATACTGAGAAGAAAATGCAGGAGACTTTTGTTCTCAGTCATTGTTGTGTGTTTGTGTATCTCCTTGATCTGATTCAATATGGCACACTTTCCTTCGATCCCTCTGGCAGCACTGCATCAAAAAACGACATCAACGTGTAAAGGATATCACCACATGGGCTCAGGAACACTTGAGAAAACCAATGTGAGTAAATACAGTTCGGCGCTACATCCGTAAGTGCAACTTGAAACTCTACTATACAAAGCGAAAGCCATTTATCAACAACACCCAGAAATGCCGCCGGCTTCTCTGGGCCCGAGCTCATCTAAGATGGACTGATGCAAAGTGGAAGAGTGTTCTGTGGGCCGATGAGTCAACATTTCAAATTGTTTTTGAAAATCGTGGACGTCGTGTCCTCCGGGCCAAAGAGGAAAAGAACCATCTGGACTTTTATGGATGTAAAGTTAAAAAGCCAGCATCTGTGATGGTATGGGGCTGTGTTAGTTCCAATGGCATGGGTAACTTACACATCTGTGAAGGCACCATTAATGCTGAAAGGTACATACAGGTTTGGAAGATGCATATGCTGCCATCCAAGCAACGTCTTTTTGATGGATGCCCCTGCTTATTTCAGCAAGACAATGCCAAACCACATTCTGCATGTATTACAACAGCGTGGCTTCGTAGTAAAAGAGAGCGGGTACTAAACTGGCCTGCCTGCAGTCCAGACCTGTCTCCCATTGAAAATGTGTGGCGCATTATGAAGCGTAAAATACGACAACAGAGACCCCGTACTGCTGAACAACTGAAGCTGTACATCAAGCAAGAATGGGAAAGAATTCCACCTACAAAGCTTCAACAATTAGTGAGTGTCCTCAGTTCCCAAACATTCATTGAATGTTGTTAAAAGAAAGGTGATGTAACACAGTGGTAAACATGACCCTGTCCCAGCTTTTTTGGAACGTGTTGCAGCCATAAAAGTCGAAGTTAATGATTATTTGCTAAAAACAATACATTTAATCAGTTTGAACATTAAATATATTGTCTTTGTAGTGTATTCAATTAAATATAGGTTGAACATGATTTGCAAATCATTGTATTCTGTTTTTATTTATGTTTAACACAACGTTCCAACTTCATTGGAATTGGGGTTGTATATTCTTTCGCTATCTTCCGGACATTGTGACGAAGAATTGCTTGCATTCTTTTTCCTGTCAAGTCTACTTATTGCCAGGCAGAGTTCATTAAACCTAGTAAAAAATATGAGCATATGCCAGCCAAGTTCACTCGGCAGTTTGAATCACCAACTAGGTGCTGCTGTCACTTTGCCCCTGGACAGAAAAGTAACATGAACGAGAATGCAGGTGTTCAGGTAATTGCAATAAACATTCATTAATATACATTCTTTTGAACAATTGAATCACTGCTCGGTATTATATTTACAATACATATTAGAGGGAACATATTAAAACAGCACCATCTGGTGGTATGAATACATGCTGGCAGTTCAGCAATGTAACTCTTTGCTCCCACATTTACTCTTGTCACAGATCAAACTACACAAGCCTCCACACACAAGAGTCTATAGATCCACTGTCGTGTATGTACTACACACAGAAACACACAATCTCACACACTTTTTTTCAGTATTCCTTCCACATGGGAACCAAAGCAGCATGCGCCACGTGCACTTTGTGGCTTATTTTCACTTAGGCATTTGGCCACTGGAGGGTCAAGTGAAAAAAAAAAAAAACTCATCGGGCCACATCATCTGCCTATGTGTTCAACTACATCACAAATATTGTGTTGTCTGATTTGAGGTGACATTTGTATCGCAGACTCAGGACTGTCTTGCGACCCCCTTCCCATTCCCCGTGCTTATATAACAATGGCGGTTCTCACTAAGCAGTGAAATGCTCCAGCATTGACGTCCTGGCTCGCTGTTTAAGTTATTTATTATTAACAAAAGCTATGCGAGCCTGTCTGTTTAACCAAGCCAATGTAAACTTCTCCTCCCTTTGTGAGATAAACACTGAGCAAGAGGAAAATGAACAGGATGGTGAGAATATTATCTACCCTGATTCCCTTGTTCCATCTTCTTTTTTAAGACTTAGAATGGCCATCTATGCTGACTTTTTTGCACTTTTTTTGCCAGCTCACTGTCCTATGCTGGGACACCAATAGCGATTTTGGGCCCCGTAAAAACAATCACACTGGGCCTTTCACTTGAGTGCCGTAAATTGAAAATACTGGACTGTTTTTTTTTTTTTTAAATCATCACTTTTCTACCCTTTACGGTGCCTCCAGTCTTGTGTATAATGTACCAAAAGCACTTGTCGCTGTTATGCTGACATTGCCACACACTGAAATAACTGAATGCACAGAGTCACATTGGCTGTACTGTCTGAAAGGCACAGGTGAATAAATCCCAGCTTTACTGTTGCGTACTGATGGCCCCCCCCACTTCAACGCTCATGCTGATGCTACAATTTACTGGGAAGCCAGTGTGAAAGTTGCTTTGAGGACAGAGACATCACGAGTAGCCATGCAGATGCTGGATGCTAATCCTGTGAGACAACTGGATTGTTCAGAAAGGCGTGTAATGTCACACATTCATCTTTGCTAAATTGCAAACTGATCGGACTGTGGTAAAAAAAATGAGCAGAGCACTCAGCATCCTTTCAGGAGACCGAGGTAGAAGGTGTGTGGTTTAAAATGAGAAATGAAAACAAGCCTGCTAACAATGATGCCCCCCTGAAGAAATTAGCATGGATGAAGCCATAGCAGCAGTCTTATTAGAATTTCTTCATGAAAGAAGAACAAATAGCAGCAGTGCTTAAATTGAGAGGATATTTTATTTTTCTTGTAATTTAGTATACTGACTACACTCACTGATGGTGTAGTGGTACATTTGCCTAACTTCCGTGCAGGTTGTGTGGGTTCAGTTCCCACAGTTCCGAGTGATGGTGTCAATGGTTATCTGTCTCTATGTGTGCCCTGCGATTGACTGGCGAGCAATCCAGGATGTAGTCTTGCTTTTTGCCCGATCCCAGCGCCCCATGACCCTGAACAGGATAAGCGGTATAGAAAATGGATGGATGGATATTCTGATTATAATCCCTCAAAGGAAATTCTATGTTTAAACTCTGCAGTATACACATTTTGTTTTGCATGCCACACACAGCCCCAAATGACTCACATGCACGTGAGAAAACATGTTGGACTAGTGCAAACATTGCTGTCCTGCTTGAGTTGGGATTGTGGGGACAGCGCCATGCTCAAGGACACCTCAAGAGTAGCCAGCAAGCAGACTGGCATCTCTCCAACAACCATTTGCCATTTTTACATTTTGTCAGCAACAGGACTTGAACAGTGAACCCTCTGGTTCCCAAGTCGTCACAGATGAGCTACTGCACTTAAACCTGTTGAGCTGATGCACCTGTATTGGATGCAATGGACTAACCGCTTTGCCCTTGAAGGTTGAGCTAATGCAATATCTAGGGAACATTGAAACTAAACTGCTTCACTGCAGTTTGGTTTCAAACGCAATTTCTCTCACGCCTGGCAGTTTCATGGAGCCTGAAATGAGTGTGGCAATAATGACAAATGGAACTACTTTATTTCTTTTACCACAAGCTTGATGTACAATTTCTCCTATATGACCGGGATTTTATGTACCTTGAAGTTATTTTCAGCAGCGGGCTCTCAGTAAATCAGTAAAACTCTGTAGAGAGGTTGTAATATTTTTGCTCTATTGTCTTTTTAATTTTTGCCTAAACAGAAAAGTTTGAAAACTGAAAAAAAAAAAGTTTTTGTTCAAAGTATGTTTTACCCCATACCAGGTCGAGAAACTACTCGCTAGATTTGTGCCCATCCACTTACCTATTGGCATGCATAAAAAAATCCACTTAACACCAGGTGGTATACTTTGAGGTCATGAACAAGCATTCCTTTCTAGTTATTGTTGTATTTTGCAGTGGTGTCGAACTTAGTGCACATTGAGGGGTGTTTCTGTCGCATACTGTATGCCTTCATAAGAAAAAAATATTCCCTTTGATTAGATTAAAAAAAACAACAACAAAAAAATGCAAAAGAAAAATGTTTCACAAATTCTTTGAGATGTTGACCAAGTATTTCGAAAACAGAAGTAAATCAGGTGTAAAAAAATCCATTGTTTTGCCCATTTCATGAAAATTGTAAAAAAAATAAAATGTGTGTGTATTGGCATGAAATCCTGACCGATGGCACTCAGACTTATCCTAGCAGGAACTTGAAACAGCTGATAGATCTTTTCATTGCAGGATGAGGTCTCCACTCAATGTACAGCTTTGACCACAATTTTAATGCCGTCTTGCTAAAATAATGATAATGTGGGAAAACAAGCAGAGGAAGAGCCGAATGGACTTGCAAACGTTTGTGCAGCCATGTTCCCTCTAAAAAAGTGTTATTGTCCCTGTATTGGACTTCAGATGGACCCTTGAGATTTTGAAAGATATTTTAAACAGATTTTTCTTCCTGCTAATCATGGCCTGACAGGGATACCACGCTGTTGCCTGCACCATTTCTGTCCTTCCATCCATCCATCCATTTTCAACACCACTTATCCTGGTTAGGGTCACGGGGCGCTGGAGCCTATCCCAGCTGACAACGGGCGAAAGGCGGACTACACCCTGAACTGGTCGCCAGTCAGTCACAGGGCACATAGACACGGACAACCATTCGCACTCACATTCACATTCACCGTCACTGAGTGGGAACTGAACCCACGCTGCCCGCACCAAAGTCAGGCGAGTGTACCACTACACCATCAATGCATTTCTGTCCTTTCATTTAAATTAGATAATTACAGGATTGTATTCAGATGCCATGTATCCATCTCTCCACTCAAGTTCACACAAGATCTACTTTGGCTTTTCACCACTGAAGGCGTTAACACGACAGCAGTCACTCATGAACTTTGTTTATTCCTCCAAGTGGCAATTTTCATCATTACTCGGCCCCATAACAGCACGTGCATGGTGCTCGCACACACACTCACACTCACGTTTCTCAAGTCCTCTATCTTGCTGTCACTCACGTTACATGAGTGAGACAGCATGAGTCACTTTCTGGGCCATCCAGAAGCTGAAGGCTTTTTCCACGCTCGCCTGTCACATAGATTTTCCTAATGGCTGTCATGTGCGGATACTGCTGCTACACAATCAAGACGTCACTGCAGCTAGTGCAAGTGTGTATGTGGGGAAAAGTGCCCTACATTGTGATTGATCACTTCTCTGACTGGACATTTTTCTATATTTTTTTCTGATTGGCCTAAATGCGTTCCCATCTGAGGCTCTTGACCCAATTTTATGAATTGCAAAAGTGTGTTAAAAATTGTTGACGTGTTAAATGACTGTATCTTTGCTCAAAGTACAACAATCATGAATTAGAATTGCTGCTAATCAGGTCTGTTTGGACATACTGTAGATTGTGCTTCCCGGGGTAAGAGTGAAGATACTTTACATTTCAAACTTGTGCCTGTGCAACAGGTTTGCTACACATCTTGCACACACTCAACTAAAGAATTATTAATAAAACAACAACAAGAATGAAATGCTCATTTGTGCAACAAAAACTGAATATATGTACAAGTATGTACATGGTCAAAAATTGATATACTGTATTAAAAATGTTTTTCAAATATGTAATTCACCGAAAAAAAATGCTATTTAACGCGAATAATGCAAAACCTCTGCCCGCTGCAGCCTCAATTATAACATCAGATAGTTGTTGAAGTTCAAACTGAACTAGAGCAGTAGCAAGTCAAATGCATGACAGAGCTGTCAGGTAGCATTATATACACAGGCGTACAGCTACTTGATGAAGTACGGCTAGAGCGTGCAGACACGCCTGTTTGACTGGTTCTTGGCTTATTGGTAGGTGAGCAGTTGTGACAGGTGTGTTTTCAGTTGTGTTGCAGTAACAGCAATGCATACAATGGCATAACTAATTATTTGGTCACGTTTTAAATAACGTATGATGCCGGAGGATGCGTACGGTTTGCGGCTTAACTGTTCTTCCCTCCTGATGAAGAGTGATGCCGTCCAGTTACACTCTTCACTCCCCAAAAATTATCTTACCAAAAACATAGACTTGAAGTGTTTTACTTACAGTAAATGAAGTTTTAAAGCTAGTTTCTTTAGGTAAGTCTAATGCAAAATTCCCATTTAAGTACGTGGCATTTACTTATTGTAATTGGATAAACTTTGTTTCATTACTTTCAAATATACTTTACTTCAACATAATGGTTCATGTTTATTAGGGCCAAAAATTCTTTGTTTTGAGTGTCCTAACTGAGTGATGGTTTGGGCCATTAGCAAAGTATATATATATTGCTGGCGCTGGGCCAAAACCTCCTATGTCCAAATTTGGTCAATTAGATATTTTGTCACAAATTGATACTATTGGTGCATCCCCACGTGGGTGTGTTATTTACTATTTTTTTTTTTTTTTTTTTTTACAAATTATTGACCAAACTAAAGTGTTGCAAATGGCTTGCTCTCTTTGACAATGCAATATTAATGATTTAACGAACGTGCCGTTTTTTGTTTTTTTATTTCCTGAAAAGTGATTTTATTTAGTACAAAACAATGGCAGTAGAGTTGGTCAGTGTGAGTTGACAAGAATCATGTTTTTGCAAAAGATATTCCTTCACCATAAAGAAATAGTTGTTTGTGTTTGAATATCAATTTTGGTCTATACAATCTACCACTCCAATGTGGTCCTGTCATTTTGCAGGGACAACTATGACCAAAAACTATTAGGAAATCACGCTGTTTATGATTCAGTAACGATATGTATGATACTATGGGACAGCTAGCCATTACAGCTACAGGATATAAAAAATGGAAGTAAATGTGAGGTTACTCTTTCGATAACAGCTTCTACCCTTCTGGGAGACTTACTCGTGTATCTTAGGGAATGTTTAGGCAACTAAGAGGTATTTATCTGTATTATATATAGTATAGTATAGTATAGTATAGTATAGTATAGTAGTATAGTATAGTGACCAACCTAATGGTATAGAGGAGCATAAGCAGCAACATGAGATTGTATGTATCTTTTTCCTCCGGTTTCACTGGGACTCAATAGTGACCATGAGTGTGAATGCAGCCATGATGCAACGATCACATTTGAACAGTGTTTGCCTCCTCTTTCCACACGTCTAACAAAATGCTCCAAAGTTTGTAGAGCTGAAGCTGCGGTATTTAAAAGCAATCACGTGTGACATGTGATATTCCAGCTTCAGTGGCACTTCGGCACCCACAGAACCTTGACTCATGAGTAGGCTGCATAGTTTAAGCACTTGAGCAGAAGAGACATGTTTGGTTTGAGGATGTTTCTGCTCAGAGTTGCAGAATATGTTTATACTGGAGGTCTCTCAGCTTATTGTAGGGTCTTGCAGAGGCGCAAACACTCTCTCGCATACACAGAAGCAGGAAGTGACCTAGTTTTCCTAAATGGTACCAACTGTTGAAGATGGACTGACTGTGTCACCCAATAAAGGTTTCAAGTGTCAGTGCTAGTGCCAGAATCAGTACCACCCTGGTCATGTGCGCTGGTGACAATATGCAGTATCAATATACTTTGACAAACCTAAGTCTGAGAATGTGGGTGGAAAACCGGTTGAGAAAATGAAAATAGGAGCCAGCTCACTTCAAAAGTTTTTTTTAAAAAGTCTCTCTTTGTGTCTTGGTCATGGGATTGGGGCGTCAAATTCTCTACATTTCACATAGTTTGTATCTGTCCCCAGTCATCTGTCTGTCTGGATTGAACCTTTCCCAGATGAGGGGGATTTTCCTGGGAAAGTCATATGGAAAAAAACAGCCCTAATAGTAAAAGCATGTTCCGTTCCTATTTCTCTGCTTTTGTGCGTGTGCATTTTATAAGTGCAGCTCCTTTAAGCACACTGAAGGCATTGTGTTTTTCCTCTGATCATCAGAAGCGCCGTCTCTATGGAAACAGGCTTCCTGCATACTGCAGGGTGGGGCATGTGGGATTTGGGGCGTGGGGGGTGGATGTGTCCAGGTCGAGGTCACTACTAGGTAACAGATGGTAAACCGTTGTTAGTATCGTGCCACTCTAGCTTAATTTTGCACACTGGTCTGTTTCTTCAGGCAGGGCAATCTTTTACTCATGTGCAATGCTCATTTTGATTTGTGAATAAAGTTATTGTTCTTGTCCAACTAAATTCAAAGTGGCCTCATAGGATTTGGCCAGATAATCATCATACTTTCGAGGTTTATTGTTACATGACAAGACAATAGTTATGCACATTTTAAAAAATATATCACAGGCTATGGTAATTGTTCTCACGCAGTGTTGAAGTTCATCTTTCCACTGATCTTGAAAGTTTGAGGGATTATTGCGAGAACCTTGATTTTAAAGACAAAATTGTTAATGAAATTAAGGGATCAGGCATGATTATTCTTTATCAAAACAAGAACACTACAGATCTTGTGATATCTGGCACAAGGTGTTCCTGTTCTTGCCGATCTTTAAATATATTTGTGAAATATCAATAATAGTTAGGATTTAGGATTTAGTAATGGTAGGAAGAATACATGCTTAGTAATGAATAACCTTTAGGGTGGTCCCATTCCACTTTGGTTTTAGAGTTAGGTTCTTGCACCTTTATATTGTTGTACAATTTGTCGTTCAGTTATGTTTGTCTTAATTGTAGTTTTTACTTTAATTTTGTGTGTTTGTACAATCTAGGTAATATCTATATCGGTATATCTACAGTACGTAAAATATCAATGGTATTGCGACTTTCGGCTTGACTCACATGATTTTTGTCATGCCAGTTTTTACACCGGATACCCCTCCTGATCTAACCCATCCATTTTTTTTTTAAATCCAAGCTTGGGACAGGCCATGGCTGGGTGTTGGGGTACAATGGAATTGAACCCACACATACACAGTCTGCATTGAAGACAGCAGCATGTACGAGACCAAATGTACATGTAAACTGTTAGTGGGGTCACCCTAAAAACTTGCCACTTTAGTCTCTTATAATTTATTTGTTTACTAATTGTATTCTGATAAAGAGAGCGGGAGAAAAATTATTGTACTGTATATGGACAGTATATAATTGCTAAATAAGAAAAAAAAAATCAAATGATGGGAATTTGAGAATATTGCACAGCATTGAGATGAATTTTCTTGCCTGCTAACTAAAATAAAACTCAAATACAGTACTTGGCACAAATGTCCGGATGTTTATTTTTCTGTTTGGAATGAAGGAACTCCATCTAAAAGTCAATTGGACTCATTGTGGAAAATGAACAGAAGAAAGGCCTTGCTAGATGGTGCTTACTCTTTGTATCGTTTTATCCTCTCAGCTAAATTTAGAAGCCTCTCCTCCCAACCTTGCTTGTTGTGCGTCCTAATCATCACGCACGTCCCCATTCATTCACCTGATGTGAAAATAAAGCATGTTGTAAATGTTGTCCCAGTGAGGCTAGCCAATAAAGGCAGCCTTTGTTGAGTCCTCATGTTTTCTCCCCTGGGTGCCCTTCGACCCTTCACCACTGTCTGCGGCCTCTTCACATTTTCGCAATAAAGTCTGTGTCAGTGATTGTGTTAACACACTATTGTTCCATGCCAGCAAAATGCCTTATATTGTGTCAGTCAGGCGTATCTATTTCCTCCCTGACATTCTTTATAGCCCCAATATTTCTCTTTTGTGTGAATTTTATACGTCACCTTTTAGGGGGAAACAAATATCCACTTTACGCAGGGATGCTACTGTACCAGTAGAGGGCAGTAATGTTTCATAGTTGTATTTTCCCCTCTACTGACTGAAGGATAAGAGTTGTTTTGAGAATAGGGTGTCCATGTTCTTACATATTGGGCAGCATTCTGTGGAATTGGAAGTCTTTAGCTGCTGGGTTTATTCAGGCAGATCCAAAGCCCTCTTTCCAGGTGACAAGGAGTGTCACACTAAAAGTCACATTGACATGAGCAGGCGAAGCCAGACAGAAGCATAGAAAGGTGACCAGGAGAGCCACCGCATCTTTTGTACCATTTAAAATGACACACAGGGATTTTGGCCCGTGAACATCATAGGACAGTAAAATATCTTCTCAGAAAACAAATTGCTGGTTGGAAAGAACAATGTAAGGCAGGTGTGTTAAACTAATTTTTGTCACGGGCCATATCGCAGTTATGACTTCCCTCGGAGGGCCTCTACGACTGTGGACCCATATCAATGAAAGATTACCTCATATACTGTAATTACAGTATACACAACACATTGACGAATAACCAGTTTTGAAATCAGAAGCCTTTAAATACATGCTTTTCAACTATTACATTTCTTTTCAAATGGGGATTGGTAACAAAAAAAAATGCTTGCAAACATCTCAACGGTATTACACCAGAACACAACAACAGCGATTTTGATTTGCTTTCGCGGGCCACATAAAATGATGTAGCAGGGCGGATCTGGCCCCCGGGCCACCAGTTTGACAGCTGTGTTGTAAGGTAAGAGCCTGGAGGTGGGACTAATTGCGGTCTGCCACACTAATTCACACTTTGTGACTGGGGGCTGGGCTGGAGTTTATTGGCTCTTTTCCACTGGACTACCAGCTCTATTCATCTTGGATTTTGGCTGATTTTTTTGCTATAAAACGACTGTGTGAAAGTGGAAAGAACATGTCACGTTGAATGCATCAGTTGTAATGAGACATGATGATAAAAACAACAACAATGGATACAAAAATGAGGGTCTCCTGCATTTATTTACTTGAAGGCATGTGGCTCTTTGATCATTGTAAGGAAGCACATTTATTTTAGGTTGAACTGAGGGTAAAACTGGCTGCTGCAGCAAAGTGGAGACTGGAGTACAATATGTAAGAATCCAGAGTTTTGGAACAGTAATGAGTCAAGCTAATTGGCATGTGTGTTTAATTTTACCTTTCCTGCTCAATTGTTGCAATGAGTGACCAGGAATGGTTTACATCACCGATATAGGCTAGGCCCGACATGCTTGCAATCCCGGATAAACTGATATTTTTAGAAAAGCACAAAAAGTGTGTCGAGCAGCGTAAGTTGTGTCAAAGGGCCAAAAGAGACAGACAAACATTCACTCCCACATTCATATCTGTGGACTATTTAGACCAGAGCCTTCCCTGAACCTGGCATGCTAGAGAAGGGGTGAGCAAACCTTTGTATTTAAGGGTCACATTTGCTTTTTAAAATGAACAGAAGGGCCAGGTCATTGGTAGATGAAGTAAAAATAAAATTTAAAAAAAATGCAATTACTGTATTCCATTTTCTATAATGAACCAATTACACTGGTAGTGTAATGGTACACGCTGCTACCGTTCATGCAGACAGGCTTAGGTTCTATTCCTGGCCAGTGCCCCAAAACCAGGCATTGCTAGATCCAAGCCGGGCGGTTTGCGTCAGGAAGGGCATTTTGTGTTTCCTGCATCCACTATTACTGCTGGAATGATGCAAATGTCCCCGATGTGGGATGAATAAAGGTTATATTATAAATATATATCATATTAATGTACTTTTAAATTATAGGTTCACTTGCACAAGTGACCGAGCAGAGATGACGTACTAATTCGTTTCTGGTTTCCGTTGCCTGTACGGCTGTCTAGTAATTGTATATAACAGTATTTTCCTCAATAAACACATACTAATTTGCCCCCTATTTTGCTCTTCAAAGTTGTCTAATCTCTGCTATAACGTGGTTCCAGCCAGATCTATGTTAAAAGTCTACTGTACCACCAATCACTTAGTTTGGTGTTTTGTGATGTCATGTGATAGCTTAGCAATTAGCATGGTGTTCCCGTCTCTCCTGTCTACTTGCCTGTCCTCCCCTCGGGGAGTCCTGTGGAGGGTGCTTCGGGAGTATGGGGCACCGAACCCCCTGATACGGGCTGTTCGGTCCCTGTACGACCGGAGCCAGAGTTTGGTCCGCATATCCGGCAGTAAGTCGGACTCGTTCTCGGTGAGGGTTGGACTCCGCCAGGGCTGCCCTTTGTCACCGATTCTGTTCATAACTTTTATGGACAGAATTTCTAGGCGCAGCCGAGGCGTAGAGGGGGTCCGGTTTGGTGGCCTCAGTATTGCATCTCTGCTTTTTGCAGATGATGTGGTTCTGTTGGCTTCATCAAGCCGTGACCTCCAAGTCGCACTGGAGCAGTTCGCAGCCGAGTGTGAAGCGGCTGGGATGAGAATCAGCACCTCCAAATCTGAGACCATGGTCCTCAGTCGGAAAAGGGTGGTATGCCCTCTCCAGGTCGGGGATGAGATCTTGCCCCCAAGTGGATGAGTTCAAGTATCTTGGGGTCTTGTTCACGAGTGAGGGAAGAATGGAATGGGAGATCGACAGGCGGATCGTGCAGCGTCTGCAGAGATGCGGCTTTGTATCGGTCCGTTGTGGTAAAGAAGGAGCTAAGCCGAAAGGCGAAGCTCTCAATTTCCCGGTCGATCTACGTTCCTACCCTCACCTATGGTCACGAGCTGTGGGTCGTAACCGAAAGAACAAGATCCAGGATACAAGCGGCCGAAATGAGTTTCCTCCGCAGGGTGTCCCTGCTCTCCCTTAGAGATAGGGTGAGAAGCTCGGTCATCCGGGAGGGGCTCAGAGTAGAGTCGCTGCTCCTCCACATCGAGAGGAGCCAGATGAGGTGGCTGGGGCATCTGATTCGGATGCCTCCCGGACACCTCCCTGATGAGGTGTTCCGGGCATGTCCCACCGGGAGGAGACCCCGGGGACGACCCAGGACACGCTGGAGAGACTACGTCCTTCGGCTGGCCTGGGAACGCCTCGGGATCCCCCCCGGAAGAACTGGATGAAGTGGCTGGGGAGAGGGAAGTCTGGGTGTCCCTGCTAAAGCTACTGCCCCCGCCACCCGACCCGGATAAGCGGTAGAAAATGGATGGATGGATAGTTTTAGATTTATTGTAATAAAATATTGTGAGTGCACAGTGGACTGGATTAAAGGATGAAGCTGGCCATATGTTGCCCGCACCTGTGTTAGAGGTTAAGTTTGTGTGAGAGAACCCACACAAGCACAGAGTGAATTTACAGACTATTTGTATGAGCACAAAATAAATATCTTTTATTTATGGTGATTCAAGCCCTCAGCATGGATATGGAAAAAGAAAGTTTTTGGCACCGTAGCCGATGCACTGTGTGCATTACTGGATTCATTCATTCATCAACCAATCCTTGTGCTGTGGGAATAGAAAAGAATAGAATAGTTTGTACTACCATCATCTCATCATTGATCAAATAGTTTCTCCATACTGTATGTAGTATTAATTTTGGCAGTCCCCAAAGCCCCCCCCCCCCCCCCACCCCATATTGCACCCATCACAGCTCTCATCACTGGACAGTCGTAAGACCCTGAGCCTAATGGGGAGATGAGAGCTACATCCACACAGATGGATCCTGTTCCTCTGGCCCACTGTGGATTATCTTCCTCAGTTGTTTCAGGCTTTTAGCTTTTTTCCTCCCCTCTCTTACTGAGGCCCTGATTCACTAACAAGCACTTTGTGATTTTATGATCCTGAAAGGTGGTTGAAATATAATAAATTAACAAACTGCCTCAGGTTGATTCGTACTTTTTTTGTTTGTGTGTGTGCCCATGTCAGCATATTTCCTAACATTTTTCTGCTGCTTTACACGCCCTAAGCAAAATTGTTACTCATTTCCTCCCCGAACATCTAAAAAATTACGTACATGCATGCACAGTACTTCTTATAACTGGCTTTTCAAAGCTGAATTAGTCAATGTCTCACACACGCGCACAGACACACACACACACACACACACACACACACTGTCCCATCACATTCAGTAAGATGAAAACAAATAATGTCTGGCTAGATGTGTGTGATTGCTCTCTAATCTGTGTGTTGGCGAGAAGAGTGCCAGCAATACACTTAAAGATGAAGATTTTATAACCCCAAAAAAGCTTCACCCCAGTGACAATAAGTAGCTTGTTGGCTTCCTTCAACACATCACTTTATGCCTCTTAGTGATTATCATACGAGTCTCAGAATTGAATTTGTTGATTCATGAGCAGCTCCGTAACGTTAGTTTTGTTGTTGTTCCTTCCAACCTTGGTTTGGTTTTCAAAGTACATAGTGTTCTAGGACTACAGAGAATGTGGCCGGTGTAGCTGTTGTCAAATAAACTAGTGTTCGTGGCTGTGAATATTCTCATTCATCCAGGTCATTTCAATCTCAGTACATTGAACCAATTGCAACTGGACTGTTCTGGTTGTCTTCGAAGACCTTTTGCCTCTTATCCGAGCAGGTTTCATCAGTTCATACACATAGGCTAGATAGGACAGCTCTGAGTGTTGGTGTGGAAACCCAACTACGTATTTATCCTCTTGAGTTAGAGGCAAACTCCAAACCACAAATGGTATGACTCTTTTGGGATACAAAACGACAATCGTTAAGATGCATTGATGAGAGGCCTCTGCCCACCAACAGTAGTTCTTTAGGTGGAATCACCCTTCTTAATATTTTACGCAGTTTAAAAATAGCGGTAGAAGGACCTGAAGTGGCTGATTTGTTTGTTATTTGTCCGACGCTAAATCATTGAGTCTGTTTGGAAGGGATCAAAGGACGGCATTGTACGTGGGAGATGCTGTAGGTGGTGTCGTAAGCCTCCTCTGTTGCGAGAAGGCTTTTCAACCTTAAAGGTGCCATATTTTACCAAACCAACTTTTTCCACTATTTGGGATGTCATATTGTCTCTGTGTTGGCTCAGTAAACATGTGAGTTCTAGATGTTTTTCTGCCGAGAGGCCTGAAATCAGGTCATTCGAATTTCTCGAGCTTATCGACGTCACTAGCGAAGATCTCCGCCTTCCCTTTCTGATCCCGACCCAGCGCAGTCAACATAACAAACACGTGTGCTCTCACAAGTGGGTCTTCTCCGTTGTACATGGAGGCAACCAATCAGAGGAAAGGCCAAAAATGGACAAAGCGGATACAAAACTGGGTCAAACAGAAGTAGTTGTCAGAGGGGCCTTTTCTGGACACTCGTATGACAAAACCAATGAAATTGACACGTTTATACAGTCCCTGTTACAGAGTCACTCTATGGAGGTCTAAATAGCCAAAATATGGGACCTTTAACAGAGATGGCCTCTCTCACTCCTTTTTCAAACCTTCTGTCTTCTCTGTCCAGAATATGATGCTGTTTCTCCC
This sequence comes from Phyllopteryx taeniolatus, assembly GCF_024500385.1. NCBI lineage: Eukaryota > Metazoa > Chordata > Actinopteri > Syngnathiformes > Syngnathidae > Phyllopteryx > Phyllopteryx taeniolatus. The sequence continues at coordinate 38,312,256 of NC_084502.1, read as the reverse complement.
TGAGGTGCATGTAAACAGCTGATTCCTGACCTGATGGGTTAACTCGTCTATGTTGTGACATGTGCCTGCTCAGTGGTTGCTTGTGTTCCTGCTCAGTGCTCTACCAGCTACAATTTCCAACTGATCCATGAAATTTCAGATACCGATATGATTATACCACGTCATTGCAGAATTTTGTCTTATGATGTCATATGTAGCTAACGGCAAATATGCACATCTTTACACGATGCAGCAGTGCTAGCCACACGTGCTATTGTGGTGCCTCCACATGAAAGTCAAAACATTACCTGTTCAGGAGGCCATGTTCCTCTCTTTTTAGGTGTACTTTACTTGCAATGCGTGATCCATCATGTCTCATTTGCTGGTGATGACACATTCTCTTGTGTTTCATGTGAATAACACTCACATACTTTACAGTATGTGGATGTTTTGCAATCAAACTCCCACAATACCCTGAATCGGTGCTTGCCAATTTGGATGCAAGTGTTGTAGAATGAAGCTAAATTTGAAGCCAGTAACCTCTATTCAAGGATTTTTCTAATGAAGATGTTTAGCTAATTGTGTTGCATCCATTCTTGCTCTTTGGTTGCGGGTTTGGACACAGCAACCGCCGCCTTGCGGTGTTTCTTTGAACCTCAACACCGCCATGTTTTCATATAATGTCGTCCTAACTTTCACCTCATCGGAACTATTCATTTCTACTTTCAACGTTTCTATTTCCCTCTGCTGCACACTAATCTCCGCTGATCCGCGTGTAATCACAGGCCATCTGGGCGCTGCAGGCAAAGATGAGCCTGCAGCTCATCAGATGACCAAACCTACTGCTCGTGAACGCCTGCTCATGTGCATGTGCTCTCTCTGTCTCTCTCACACACACACACACACACAAACATGGTCAGACCTTCATTACAGACAAGCCTTCACTGAGATGACAACCTTCATCATCAGCTTTTTTTTTTAAACGTTAGCTCTGATTTTGGTATGCAGTGATGTTGTTTGATATGCAGGGGTGTCACATCTGCTCTTGATGATAATAAACCCACATGAATTTGATGATTCACAGAAAATGAATGTTAGGTTAATTGAAGACTCTAAAGTGTGATAGTTTGTCTTTTAATAATAACATGCAATGTTTGGGTAAACTTCTGTTCAAAGATTCTTGACTTTACAGCACAAACATGGCAGACATACTGTGATATTTCTTAGATTTTGCAGTCAATCATATGAGTGTAGCCATAACTGAAATGATGAATTAATGGAATTTTTTTTTTTTTTTTTTACAAATAAAGTTATATATAAGTGAAAGAATTCAATGAATAAGAAGCAGAAATAATACAAATGCATTGTTTTAATCATTCCAATTAAATCACAGTTAAAATAATAGACTGCTTTTAGTGTTAGTTGCAACTTGTCACTTTTGCTCCCTGAAACCCCCCTGGTATTGTCCCGCTTTCCCCTCTGTATCCATTTTCATCACCTTGCCTCACGCCCCAACCTCTAGTCAGCATAGGGCTGATTTGGGAATATTGTTGAATGTAGACTGTCATTTCCAAACCAAGCCAGTAAGGGAAAGTAGTTCTCAGTTGTCATCACTTTTTTTTTTTTTTTTTTAAACAGTGAGGTACTGTAGGTACTGTGATCATGCAAGGTTCGAACCTTTTTGCAATGCCGATAAGACCTTCCCCCTGCAGCACGTATTAATAATGAATTGAAGGATTCTCTTGTGGGTGAAATATTAATGGATTCTTCTTTAAAGAAGAGCTTTGACTCCTGTGGGAGGGAAGGAAGATAGCATGCTTGTTAGTATAATTTAAGACATCTCTGTGATTTTTATGTCCTGAATGAAGAGCTTATGTCAAGGTGGCACTTGGAAGGCAGTTGGCAGTTTAATGTACTTTAATGTTCAAGGGAAATTAGAATTAAAATTTCCAATCACTTGTCCACGCACAAAGGACTTACAATACATTTCATTTTGAAAGTCTTTATAATTCTGTAATCAGCCCTCGGTTTCTTATCAAACTGCTTAGTCAGAATGAATGTGTTTCAGTAACCATAGTAACAGTAGTTTGCTTGACCTCTTGTCTGCTCAGATGGGATGTTGTGTCTTGCTGCCGTTAGACCTTCAGAGAGATTTGAATAATAACAAGTGTGTTAGTCCAAGCACTACTGTGCACATGAATCCACACGCAACTGTTATGTCTTAGTGTATGAGGTGTATTTTTTAGGGAAACTTGCTTTGGAATGTGAATTGTCTCCATGACTCCTCATTCAACTATCATTTGCATGTGCAGCGGAAGATGCCATGGCAGCCCCCCTTTGAATGTTAGGAAGATTTTTATTTGTCCCTGTCAAGTGGAATTGTTCTGAGTCCACTGTGTCTGTCAAGCTCAGTAAATTGAACTTTGGCTGGACTTCAAACAAGCATGGACGGCATGATTTGAATACAGATTATGAGCGTTTTCATGGTGGTGGCAGCATTGTTGTATAAGGCTCAACCTAGTTTAACTATTTGCCTTTTACTTAAAAAACATACAACATATCCAGTGTGAAAAACGAACGAGGATGGTGATTGGAAGAACATTGTGTCAGTGAAATGGTAGAAGAGTGAACTACATTACACAGGGCTAGCTTGTCCAGCAGTCAGTTTTTGCTGAAGTCAGTCATGAGAACATCCGTCAAGAAAAGTCTTCAGTGTTGTTATTTGCTCTTCTATTAAGGAGGAGATGCACAGTTTTGATCAATGTTGGGGGCCATTGCTTGCTCCTCTCACTTTTAGCACATTTAAATCACACAAATAGCTGCCACCTCAATCTACTCAAAGCATACTCATTGGTCTTCACATTTATAACACTCATAATTGTATCAGTTGATCACAAATAGTTGGATGTGTGACATTACATGCATACATGTATTTTCACAAAGCCAGTTGCCTCCCACTTTACATTTGTCCAGCATATTCTTGAAAAAAAAAAAGACCAAACTGTGTTTTACTCGGAAAATTGGCAATCCAATAATAACTGATCTGGTTTGGTCCTTTTTTTTTTAATCAATAGGGTAGCTCTGATGAACGTGAAGGTGGATGTATTTCTTATACTATGAATGGAAACTGCTTGCATGGCAAAATGTTGCACTGGTTTAGCAATTGCATCTAGTTGGGCAGACAATGTTTACTCTTGCGATGACTGGATGTTAAAAGAATGACCCTTGTGGCAGATTGGCGTAGACATTCTACTAGTTTAGTCATTGAGTTTGTTCTTATTGCAGCCTCTAAAATGTCTGGTACAGAAGAATTGAAGGCAACGGCGGCCTTACATAAGCGGTAACACGATGGTGAGAGGTTTGACATTCCTTTCAAAAGCACAGCTCACATTCCTCTCTTCAGTGTAAAGAAAGGGGCATGAGCACCATGCCTCATTAGATAACCACACAGACCAGGGTTCTCTTACTTAAAGAAAACAAACCGGGGAGATTGTGGCACAGATTTACATCTTCCCTTCATGTGAGAATATTTCACCTCAGCAGGTGCACCGGCTTTGGAAGCAGCTGCTATCGCCATGGTGAGCAGCACTTGATCCCCTGTCTAAAGTGATGCATAATTCACTGTGTTCATGATAAGGTTAAGCTAAGTTATGGTAAGGTTGGTGAGTATCCGTTAATGCATAAACTTAAGGATCAATCTCCCAGGCAGACTTTCCTGATTGTAACACAGGCTCCCCCTTGGTCCTGCGACCCCTGACTTTACCTTACATCCTCTCCTCACAGCCACATTTAAAGCCATGTTCTCATTTTGAAGTTTCCAGCACTGTTGCTATGGTTATCAGTGGCATTCGTCTGTAGTACAACACAGGTTTCAGGAAATGTCAACCACTCTTTTCGTCCGACATTATTGAGGCTATTGAGTTAGACGGGGTAGGGGTTTGGGGGAGGCACATTGAGATCTGGAGTAAATAGGCTGCTTGTAATTATATGTGCATAAGAAGCAGGTCGGTGCAGCTTGGGCGCGTCGACCCACCAGCTTTGGTGATCTGTGTGTTTGTGGGGGGAAGCTACACAGCGACACGGATGCACTCCCCAGAGACTCCTGCAACACTGGGACCCCCTGGGATCCGCAAACCTTTAATATTTATCCCCCCTTTAGGAATGAGAAACAACTAGACACACAAAACATGACATTCATGAGTAATTCATTAGGCATGCCATTAATGCAGCCATTTTTCATCTTATATGAATGGTCACATCTAGAAAGCTAAAAGCTGCATATTTTAATAGGCTTTACACGATCAGGATTTTTGGGGCCGATCACCGATCAGCGAGTTAAAAAAAAAAAACGATCACAAGATGGAGAAATATGTCTATTTAAATGACCTGTTCATTTACTGTATATATTTGTGTACTTAATTGCTCTAAAAATTACATTTACAATAAATAATGTATATTTGTTCCTCTCTTTATCCAAGTGAGGCATCGTGACAGAACAAATGAGTAGTCTTCTATTAGATGGCTGGAAGTAAATACAGTAATTCATGTATGCACTTTTTGTGACATTTTTGTTTGTTTGTGTGCCTTGAGAGTTTTCAATTGTAAAATATGTTCCTTGGCTCCATAAAGGTTGGAAATCACTGGTCTAGTCAGATCGTGTATTCTAATCAGTCAGGTCAAACCAACATTACATGACAGAAATAATGGCTGCTAACTTTTTAATTCAATTACTTCACCCACACCGAAACTTTAGAGCATGATTCAACAGAACGGCGCCATGTTTACGTCCAACTGTTCGTAGTACCACTATCTTGCTAGGCTACATAACATTTTATTGCCTGCTTGTGACTCGTATCGTATTAAAACTACGTGAACATACCTCAAGCAAGCCTGAGCACTGGTAACCACCAACACACGTTTTTCCCCATTTTGTCCTTATAATACAAAGTCGACGCGCTCCACGCTTGTTGTCGTCGCCACGGTAACGAGGGTATCCAGTCGCATTTCAGTTGACAAGCTAAAGCCCAATGATTGTAAAAAACGGGATGCGGGGGTATCGGAATACAAGATTTTATTGCAGTAGTCTCACAGTGCAAGCGTGAAAGAGCAAATTTGTCTTGTCTGATCCGGCCGGACATTACGTGTTGCCTGTCTCCGACGTGTTGTCTGTCCCACACCGCCGACAGGCTAAAAATAAACTCGCTTTTGGATTCAAATATACTGTGCACGCGGCGACGCGGAGTCAATTTCTTTTGCAGAGCCGATCAATGACGTCATTGATCGGATCGGCGAATTATGACATTAAAGCTGATCAGCCGATCAACATAAAATGCTAAATATTGGCCGATACCGATAAAATCGGTGTAAAGTCTAATATTTAAATGCGATGACTGTGCACCTTTGTTCTTTAATGCTTAGAAAATCTACTTAAAAAAACTCTTGACATTTGGACTGTTTGAAGTTTTTACTATTGTTATTATTATATAGTTACAATTGTGTTGTATATAACAATTAATAAAGTCATTTTGTATACAGTATTTCATGTATGGGTTGCACCACCTTTATAAACCTTTATTTTTACTAAAATTGTACACTATTACTAGTGAAATGTTCATTCATTCATCCCTTTTCCGAACCGCTTATCCTCACTAGGGTCGCGGGCTTAGTGAAAGTGTTTTTAATAAATCACTAAATCCTTCCATCCTGACACCGCCGTGCAACAAATGTGCAGGCACACTCACTGATGCAAACACACACTTCCCCCATCTTTCATTCAGCCACTTCTTTTTCCTCTCTCACTCTACTCTTCCCTCCATCGCCATCTTGCCCCCTCAACCACACTCCTCCCGCCAGCCTGGGCCCGTCATTAGTTTCCATGGTGACAGTTGGGACGCATTATTGCCGGCTGAGAACTGCTCCTGGGTTCCTTTCAGAGTGGTGGCGGCACAGGCATTGTTCACTCCTTTGCTCTGAATGGTGCTGGGATCGGGAAGGGGAGAGCGGACAGGAGGACGGGAGTGCAGTTTTTCCTGGGCTGGCTCGGTGCATTTGTAGAGGGTGCTGCTAGGAGGAAGGAAACAAGGAGGAGGAGGAGAGATAGGAGGAGGGAAGAGAGAGAGACAGAGAGAGAGACAGGAAGCGTGGTGCTTACAGTGAGTCAGTGTGGGCACAGGAGAAGTGGCAGTAGCACACTCATGCGCTCTCAGTGAGAAGGCTACACCAGCATCCAGGCTCCTCGTGGCACTGTGCTGGACCAGATCATAGTTTTTGTTTTCTTGCTGCCATCAGCAGACTTCTGGATCTACAGAACTCACAGCGAAAACAGAGAAAACATCTAAGGCAGGTTCCTAATTGAGTTTAGCTGGTGAGCTTTACCTTCCCTCTCCATTTTGTGTTTGTATGCATTTGCACGTGAGCATCAAGCAGTTGTGCACATTAAGTTAAGTGCGGAGACTTGATGTTTATTTCTTTCTGCATGAGAGTGTATGTAGCAGGTGGTTATACACTATGCATGTCTCTGAAGCAAACCAGCGTCTGGTTTTGGGTGTGTGGGCTCCACACAGTCTGCTGAATGCAGAATAATTCCCAGTGCCCCCTGAAATATACATGCCAGTCTGCATGTTTTATTAGGGATGTACATTTGGCACTATTTTGAGTCTTCTGCACTGTTTTTTTTCAGGGAATTGCCTCTTTCATCCGTGCCACACTGGGTAATTGGAAGTGAGCGGCGAGCCCTCTGGCTTCTTGGCCAAGTGAAGTGTGCTGAGAATTGTAGGGAAAAGGTGATCGGTGCCAAGGTCTTCTTTCTTTGCCTCTTCATGCCATCTCACGATAAAACAGGAAAAAGACCATTTCCCCCTGACAATTACATCGACAACTAATGTTTAACACCTGAGGTTGCATTGTTACAAAATGATGACAATCAGTAGCTCCACCAGGTCACGTCATACCTTTAACTGTCATAGTTATTTCATTTGGAATCTATTTGTAGCTTAGGCATTATAATATCACTGGGAATCTGATGAAGGACTTGGGATTGTGAATGTTTCCATGACGACCGGCAGCAGCTGTGCGAGCTCTGCTGCGGCAGAGTGTGTGGCAGACACTATGGCATTGCCTAGAGACGATGCAGTTCGCTCTAATCGCTGACCTTTTGACCCAAATCAATGGCCTGATGCTGAGCCAAGCGTCCACGGGGGCCGCTTGACATATATTCGCTCGTAGGACCCCGGTGTTGAGCAGCTGTGGCCGCTTACGTGATCGCAGGCTTCATTGGCAAGAGTGGCTAATCCTCTCAGATTGGTACGATCATCAGTATAGCAACAGGCCTCTCGTGTATCAACATAATCAAGAGCATTAGACTGATTTATTTAGGTGTAATTAAAGTGTGACCTTGAAATATCCAAATACTTGTCAGTGCTGGATTGCTTGTAAGATTGCTCTCTGAGAAGTGGGGTGATTTTACATGCACAATTAACGGGAAATCAGAAAGCAAACCACAGATTGACTTTATTAGCTGGAGTAGTGATTCCTGTGTTCTGCCCCACACTTTGAGAACATGTCATTTGAAAATTACTAAATTGTCTTGTGTCCTCAAATAATATTATTGTGAATCCAATTGTAAGGCCTTGAGTTGGAGCATCTTCCAAAAGTATGCACCTAAACTACTGATACTAGCATGAGTGCATTCTTTATTCAGCACTCAAAGGTCACTTGATCACTCGAAGTATAAAAATACATTTCTTCTTCTTACACGTACGTACTCCTTGTACGCGTACAAAAGGTACATTGCACAAAATAGAAACCAAACCTATTGTACATACATAAACTATTCAGTTCGATCTATCAGCAATGTTATTTGTTTGTTTGTTTGTTTGTTTGCAAAATAGAGTTTTAATTTTGACATTTGAGATTTGATAAATCTGCTTCAAAAGGGTTAATAGGGCTGAAAGCAGAATTGGCAAATGTGAATTAATCCATAGACACAGATATTTTTGATGATGGAATGTCAAAATCTCACATACTGGTATTTTGATTCAGGCTGCAACTGCGTCCACCATTACAAGGTTGCTGTAATAAAAACATTGAAATGACAAATATTGATGCCATATGACTGTCATACAGAAATGTTCCTGACAAAATGGTGAAATTATGGGTTATAGGTTGGCAGCTCCGCAATATGCTCATGCTGTCTTGTGGATGATGCTCGTTGTCAAGGTGACGGACAAAGACTCACACAGTAGCAGTGTGTGAAAAGCAAAGTCTGAGAACCGCTGAGAAGTGGGAAAAAGTATTGCGTCATGTATCACCACCCTCCTTTCGGAGACTGGACAGGTTGACTTTTAGAGAGAGCCAAAGGAAGGCATGTGTACAACCCACAACTATTTCAATACATGGTGTGACACAGTGAGGGCCACTCGTCTGTGAAAGTGGGGGCACCGTATGACAGAGTTAGCATCACTTCTTTCAAAAAACGTACTTACGCTATTGTGAAGGTCTTTATTTTTATTATTTGGTCCACTCCCTGCAATTTTGAGCTCATGAACATCATTCCAGTGGTTTTTTTCCTCTTCGTTCTTGGCTGAACCAAGAGAAAGAAGCCATTTTGGTCAGAGTTGCTGGTGGTAATGTGGACCGAGCTGCACACACAGCAAAGAACGCACCAAAATGCAAGCGTTAAAGCAAAAATACTGAAGTGGGATGTAGTGGTACACTTTCAATATTATTGGGATGGCACATTGGCTTGTAAAACTGATAATTCTGCTGTTGCCATGGTGACCCCGGATCAACTGAATTAGTGTCTATAATAATCATACTGATTTATCCTTACTGTTTATCCTTTTTGGGTTGTTGAGAAGTGTTGAGAATTATTGGCATCACCATTAAAAATGAAGTCAAGTGATTAGATAATAATTGAGCAGCATCCTTTGCAGCCATCTTATTCACCAGAAGCCATTAAGCTTTTTTAATGTGCTGATCGAACAGTAAGAAGACACAAGTGCTTCGTTTCCCAGCATTGTGTCCTTTGCGTGCATGCGCCCTTTACTTTCTCATTTGTTGTGGGCAGTCAGTCAGAAAGTGTTAGGAGCCCTCTTGTCTCCATTGAAGCATATGTATGTTGCCTTTGAATAGGACTTTGGCATCTGACAGGAGTAGCTGAGGAATCACACGCAAACACACGTTCCCAAACATGACCAGTCTGCTGTCAAATGAAATCATATTTAGCGTCTGATAAATTGTGCATCCTCACAAATAGAGGCCCTTAATTGTGTCTCATTTTTAAATCCGCTGCTCGCAATTCAGTCTTTGTAGTTGTGTCCTCCTCATCAGAATCAGAATCATCTTTATTTGCCAAGTATGTCCAAAAAACACACAAGGAATTTGTCTCCGGTAGTTGGAGCCGCTCTAGTACGACAACAGACAGTCAATTGGCAGAGAACACTTTGAGACAAAGACATTGACAAAAAACAGTCACTGAGCAATAAAGGGTTAATAGTTATCTGGTAATGCCGGTATATATATATATATTTTTGGACAATTGTGCAAAAGATGCAGAGCAGTTCGAATGACTAATATTGCAATAGTCCGGTGCAATGACCATTGTGCAAAGGGCGCCGAGACTTCAAGGAGTGTATGCAGTTTAAAGTGACGCGTAGCGCGATAATCTGGGACAATGTTGATTGTGCAAATGTTGCAGATACTCCTCAGTCAGTGTGCAAGTGGAGCAGATGCTACTCTGGCATGAGTGGCCAGTATTGGTCAACAACAGATATGCAAATAGTGCAGCGTGGCGAGACTACTACAGTGAGTGCACGACTAATATATAATTGGCTCATAAAGAAGGACAGAGACTGGCTTCCAGAAGGCAGTAACCAGATAGCTAATGAGTTTTTCCTGCAGGACAAAGTGTGAGTGTATGTGTATATCTATCATGTGTTTCTATGACCGTTACAGTATGTGCACAACCTTCCAGACTGTTTCAAAACATATATCGTGCTTTAGGGATGTTTGAGTGGAGAGTCCGTTCCTGTTGTATTCCCATCAGGGGGGGGGGGATTTTATTACATCCTTGTAAAATGGAATCTTGGTACCTGTGCACACATGGAGCTGCTCGCATCGCCTGGACAACTACCATACATGGTGAATTGCAAGATGGAAAACTGTTCCTTGTGAGCTCTGTTTTGTACTTTATAGCCAGTTGATGTTTTTATTCTTCTTATCTTTCCGTGTGGCTTTCTACAATGTAGTCTGACATACAGCAGAATTGAAGAATGACAATTTGAAGAATGACAGAGGATTTTGACTCCTCATGGTGACAATGTACTGAATTTGATTTTGGAACCAGCATGCTCATCTCCTGTCCTGTTATTTGAGGGTTTGTGCGTAGACATATTTCTAATGATGTAGGTTAGCCCCCCAACATTTTGTAATGGGTGCGAAACTTAACTCACCATAGTCACAGTAGTTCTTCCAGACAAGCTTCCACTGTGTGAGTACACTTGCATGGCTCGAAGGCTACAGTGTGGTTGGTGCTGCTGAAAGGGGAAATACTGGAGCCATTAGGGAGGAAATGGAAGCCTTTATTAGTCTGTCTAGTGTACACCTGGATTCTATAACAGGCTTCTCTTGTACACTAATTTGTGTGTGCCCCTGAATCTTGTATGACTTGGCAATTTAAGGCTCCATGCAAGACTTATTTTTGCAAAATTATTGCTTTGTGCTTGAATGACTCATTTAAGAAGTTTTACCCAAGTGGACCAGCTTTCTTCATTAGTTGAGACTGTCGACGTAGCCTTTTAGCAGCCAAGGGACATTTTGAAAATGACTGTGACGTCAAAAGAGACGCAACGAGTACACGGTGATCTTTTGTCTCATCAGCACAGATGAACAGCGACGAGGGGTGATACTCTCCAGTTCCTCACCCTTATCTCATCTTCCTTAGCCACCCAGTCCAGGTCATGACGACACCCTTTTTGGGTCGGGTGGACCCAGGACCTGTTGACCTGTGCTGGGCTAGGCTCATGTGCACTGGGACAATTTGGCTGTCAGCGGACTCACAGACGCTCCCATCCACATGCTGACGTCCATCCTGCCTGGAACAGATGCGAGGTGGTGCAGTAGGCATTTCCTCTCAGTCGAGTGCCAGCACACACCATGCGACGGGGGTACAGCTAGATATTTTTGAATAATTGTTTTACATTTGGCAGACCAGTGGTTAGCACAAGTGCTTTAAACTGCAAGAAAATAGCTTCCTCCCACAGTTCAAAAATGTTTAATTTACCACCAGAAGCTAACATTTGCTTGCTGTTGGTTTTAGAGAAAATAATTATTTTGTGTTAACAGCAGGAGCATCCGAAGACATTGTTGTGGGTGATGACAAAATAAAAGCAGGTTTATCATAACTTGATCATATTTTTTCATTAATGAAGACGCCGTTCTCAATGTTTTACTCTTCTCCTGACCGACCACAGCAAGAAACGTTGGTTGTCTGTTTGTTGTTGTCGGATTGTCCCCTAATGGACATAACTTACGTCTATTAACCTTCCAAGGATTTTTTTTTTAGTTCCTGCCCTTTTCCAAACATTTTATCTTTTCCCAGATTAGCAACCCTTTAGTGAAACAAATTCTTTTTACATGTCAGTTTAATATTCACCCTCAGGCCACAATAGAAACCTTACCATATTTGAATGCAGTGGACACTGTTATCTTGATAATTTGAATACAAAGGAAGTGTGCTATAGTATCTGGAATTGCACCTCTCTCTCCCTTTTCTGCAGGTATAGTGTCAAGTAGATCAGCTTTACCAAAAGGCGTAAGTAATTCAGTGGCAATGAGGTGTGTGTGTGTGGGGGGTTTTCTGGGAAGTGTTGTCACTGTGTCAGCTGTGTTTTAATTGCCAGTGCTCACGGTAGCCACTCTGATCACAGTGGCGCTTGCAGATCACACTGAGTCGTGTAAACGTAATTACACGGTTTGCTCTGCAGCTGGGTTTTGGCTAAAAGGCTTTATGACAGAACATTGTGTACTGCATCTCCATATTTACGTGTGAATGCTTGTATGCGTATTTAATGTGCATAGCATTCATGTATGTAGAGGTTGCTACCCTTAGTGTCCTCTAACATGCAAATCGTCAATTTATTGATTGTGCAGTCAAATGCTTGTTTAGCCTTTGGCTGGTTTTCAATGCTGTGATAGTTGACTTATTTCAATCCAAATATGATACAATACTCAGTATTTTACTTCGGGAGCTTAAACTTTATCATCTGCATTACAATACAGCCTTTTTAGGACAGTGGATGATTGTAATTTGTTTTGAAAAATGCTATTTCAGACCTTGTACGCTGATGAGTCATGGAGCAAACCTGTGTTTGTTAAGACCCCCACCCCTAATGGCAATAGAAATAGCTAGTGTATTTTTTCCAGCAGGGAGTTAATAGAACATAGGTGTGGTGTGTTGTTGATCAAAATGGTCTGACAGGGAGCACTGGCTCCGACTGCACAGCTTCCGGCCTGCATTCTGTGCTAAACGTCCAGTTGGGTTTGAACATTGCACAGTGAAAGCCTCCATTGACAGTTGCTTACATTAGGCTTCAGTAGTTTCTGGGACGCTTGAGCAGTCTCCTCCATGGGCAGGTCTTGTTGTCTTTTGTGTCTGCCCTAATTGCTAATGTGTGGCTGCCTCCTTTACAGTAGTGCTCTGGGCTACTATAGTTCACTGCAGACAGAACAAAACTGAGCATTGCTTCTCTTATAAAATGATCCTATGTGGTCTTGAAGGAAAGCTTTAAACAGAGATCAAAGGTGCAAAATGTTGTGTTGTTGTCTATCAGTGTTGTGTACCATTGTTATTGTTACTGTAAAGTCTGACTGGTCCTCGTGACATCTGCTGCATGAGGTGGCTGAGTCGTGGGGGCCTTGAGTCATGCTGCTGGAAAAAGGTCTCAGGTCAGTGACTGTGTCACAACCTATCCCGTCTCTCTTCTGTGCAGGCACCAAGGACACCAGAGGTAAATAAAGACTACTACTTGACCTGATTCTTAGTGGCTCTTACCGCTCACTCCTCTGCTCCGGAAAGGGCAACAGCCAAGATGCTGTGGGATTTATGCTTCTACTGAGAGGTTTTTCTTCAACTCGTTCACCATGACCGACCTACTATATTAGCAATGTAGATCATCAGTGCTGGCAGAGAAAGAACCACATCTGCAGATTTTTTTAGGGCACATTAAAGAAAGATGCTTTAGACTTGAGAGTCTTGAGTTGAGGTATATTACTATCTTGATGTGGCTGCATCTGAAGCCAGAATGGAATAACGCTGTCCCATTAGAAAAGCTAATTTGGATACACGTGAGATTAGCATTGCCTTCATTTGGTTTATTCAGTTGATGGATCTCTCTTGAATCTCTTTGTATTTTTTGTAATTTTATGTTTTTAATGCAATATGATGCTGTCTCCAAACTAAACAGTGAGTAATGAGTATACATGAACATTCTAAGTACCAGATACAACTAAAACAGGTATATTATCTCACACATTCATTTGGCCAAGCTTGAAACTAATTGGGCCTGTCAGAAAATGAGCAGGAAAATCAGTATCCTTTGAGGTGGTGAGGTCTATGAGCGTAGTTTAGATCTGCTGAGTGCAAGCTTTGCTGCGTTGCTATTAGGCTTTACACGATCGGGATTTTTTGGGCACATCACCGATCAGCGAGTTTAAAAATAAAGAGAACCAATCACCGATCCGATCACAAGATGAAGCAACGTGTCTATTTAAATGACTTGTTCATTTACTGTGTATACTTGTGTACTGTTTTCTGCGTATCTTCATAAATATCTTGTTAGGTCATGTATTCTAATCAAACCAACATTACAACATCCATCCATCCATTTTCTGAGCCGCTTCTCCTCACTAGGGTCGCGGGAGTGCTGGAGCCTATCCCAGCTATCATCGGGCAGGAGGCGGGGTACACCCTGAAATGGTTGCCAGCCAATCGCAGGGCACATACAAACAAACAACCATTCGCACTCACATTCACACCAACAGGCAATTTAAAGTCGTCAATTAACCTACCATGGATGTTTTTGGGATGTGGGAGTAAACCGGAGTGCCCGGAGAAAACCCACACAGGCGGGGCCGGGGATTGAACCCAGGTCCTCAGAACTGTGAGGCAGACGCGCTAACCAGTCGGCCACGGTGCCGCCACATTACAACATGACAGAAATAATCGGTGCTAATTTACTGTAATTAAATTACTGATCACATGCATGTTGGTATGTGAGGACAGATACCAAAGTGAAGTATTTCCCTTGCATGCAATTAGAAAAAAAACAATGGTTAATGCACAAGCTGTGTAGTTGAATCTGTAATAATTGTATTTTCGTTAGTCAATAATTATTTACGTCCATATTACACGTGCCAGTTTGCAACAGATTTTAGTTTGAACGTTCACCTGTTTAGGTAATTGTTTGGAAATTGATAATACAGCTGTAATACTTTTATACATACTGAACAGACTCTATAGTCTCTTATGGACACAGTATGTATATATCAACAACATTCTATGGACAGTCTTTGCCTTTTTAAGCTACATCCAGTTTATCGGAAGTCAAAGCAGACAGAACTATTCGTACTTCCGCTGCTAAGTTCATTTGCTGCTTCAGCGCCACTTCACAGTGTGGTGTGACTTTTCTCACAGCTTCTCCGGTCAACATCTATTGTACCATCCTGTTTGTTCTGCTCTATTCTCAGCGATCTCTCCACGTCCCCTTGCAACCTCAAACCTTTACTCATTGCTGCTCAAGTAGCATGGTTAGAATTCTTCCACTTACACTTGCTGTGTAGACTGGCCTCAATGCTATCAAGATGACCTTTGGGTCCCATGCAAATGATGTCATGTTTTATCCTGATTTGACTTGGTTTCAATGCAGTTCATGTTTGCCATTACCGTCATTTCTCATGTATAAAATTCTGGAAAACCCTTCTACCTATGTATAATTCATGATTTTGCTTCAACCCATATGATCAAAACAAAGTATAATCTGTATTTTGTTAGTTTTTTCAAAGAATTATTTGATGTTAAGCACTTTATTTGAACACGTAATACTTTCTACACTACAGTTGTGCTTATATGTTTGATTACCCAGGCACAATTTGTAAGATGGGTACAATTCTTTAAAGAAAACATGAAGCGCCAGCCGAAACACATTTAATTTTATTTTAATGGGATTCAAATGAAACTGTCAAGCATTTCAGAAAACATTATCATTAAATAATACATAACCATTACGAAATTAATGATGGTTGTTGTTCAGTCATCAGTCGTATTTAAAAAAAACAATATTTAAAAAATTCTGCCAGGGTATGTAAACTTATGAGCACAACTGTACATATATGCAGTCATACGTACCCGTCATATTGGAATGAAAACGTAGCCTACACCTTTTTCATAATCTCTAGGTGGCGGTGGCATATTAGAATGAAAATGTACACATTTCTCATAACTTCTAGGTGGTGGCGGAATATTGGAATGAAAGTGTACAGCTTTTTCATAACCTTCAGATGGTGGCATACATTTATATAATGTGAATTCCCCCCCACCCCCAATTTCCCCTTTACCTATGTATAAAACGCACTATTGACTTTTGACAATTTTTTGGGGGGAAAAAAATGCGCATTATACGTGAGAAATTACGGTATCTCTTACAGTGTGGTTTTCCTTTCATCATCTTCATCACCTTTGCATCAGATTCTTCTTTCGTGCCTGTGGCCTAGGCTCATTATAAAGAGTCTTTCAGGGTGTAACTGACTGCAGATAGAAGATCAATATGAGCAAGGTCAAAGAAAAGGAGTATGTCACATGTAGAATGAATCCGCAAAGAAGTTTAATGCATCCAGCACCCGTGGCAAATGTGATAGCCATATGGGAATGCTGAGGTGTCATGGTCTTGGTTAGTAGTGAGGTCCTGTTGAAGCAATGGGCATAGGGTTGGGTTGCTCAGCAGGGGTTAGGTCTGGCTGACTGGCTGAAAGTCTTGTCTGTCTGTTTGCAGAAACACTGCTGAGAGTCACTGATATGTCTACCAGACAGGACTGTGGTGGGGGGACTCTAGTGAAGGGATTATGGGTGATGAATGTCTCTCAGGGGGTTGCCTAAAGGTTGACAGTGACTGACAACCAGCGAGGTTGGTGCAACACCTTGAGCTGCACGTTCCTGGGGCTTGTTCAGAAATGAAGCCTTTACCATAAAAGTAAAGTGAAATATGGTGCAAACACAGGTCAGCATCAAGATCGCTTGTGAGGCTACTGTATGTATTTCTTGTATTTCGCATACTCTTCATTATGACAGGAGGACGTCAGCGGCAGAATACAATATACTGTATTTCGACACATTAATAATCATTGACGAACATTGACATTTTCTTGAATGTTCAGAAAGTGTGTCAAAATCAACCCGGTTGATTTTCAAAATCTTGTTAAAATATTGCACAAATCTGTAGGAATTAACTCTGATTTTCTATATACCGTACTTAGAAATATTAACAATTTGTTTGGTAAAGAGCATGGATTTATCCAAACTAATTTGATTAGTTTCTGAACATTGAACAATGAAAGAAATGTATAAACAGTATCTTGGTTTCCAAATTGTAGAAATGATCAGAGCATGTGATGGAGGAATGCACAGTGCAATCAGAGGTTGTGGCCTTAAAATCTTTGCAAGTAGTTGTGCGCTGTGTGAAAGTTCATTGGTTTCAAGTCAATTCTATTTATGATGCAATATGTCAGTTAAAAACATTTAAGGTGCATGTTTTCGACAACTTTGCAGTTTTGTAAATTTTCTATTTATTCATGTTAATTCCTCTATATTCCCATTGATTCCCCATGTCAGAACAAGAATTTAAATGATCAATCTCACCCAACTTGACTAAAAGGTTGCCTAGTGGATGTCACAGCCCACATGACAGCTCAAGGTAAATAAACAAATAGGGTGAGTTAGGGCTGCATGATTATGGCCAAAATAATAATCACAATTATTCCTATCAATATTCTACTCATAGTTATTCCTCACGATTATTATTTCCTCACGAAATATTTTTATGGCACTACTTTTTAACAAACAATATGTAACAATGTTCAATTCAAAATGAATATTGAATTATGTATAAGTGATAGATAATAATTAAAAAGATAAATATAGCCAAAAATTTCTACTTTAGCAAGGGCTAACTGAATGTGCTATTACAGAGTGCAATCACGAATTGCAACTTAATGGAAGCAAATAGTTTATGCAGAGAAGGCAATAAGATTTTGCTGTAAGGACCAACTTTTCATTTGAAAAGTTCCGTCTTCAATATAATGAATTGTCAAGGACGGTACGTCGCTGTTGTTCTGCTTGACCATTGGTTAGTCGTGCATGGTCACAAACTGCAAAGAACTCAACATTTTGTGATTTCCCTCTCTATTTACTCCCCGAGTTGTTTTCATTACGGTCAGGCCAGCCAAAAAGTTGAAGTGAAGGCAGCCGCTACGATTGTTAGTAGTGTCTTACCGTGACATGCCCGCCCCTCCAGCAACCTGCTGAGAGGGCCAACTTCAAAATAACAGCTTCATATATTACTACACTTGACATCAATCCCATTTTAGGCTTTTATTTTGAAGTTGGCACCGGAGCGTATTGCATGAGCTTCATGAAGCCTTAACCATGCGTTCGCCCCCTGGTGGCTGGCTGACTAGGTTCCGGGCACTGCTGCAAATGAATTCAGCACTTTTCATATGCAGCAGTGCCCGCATTTGAAATGTAAAAAATTGCAAACAATCAGTCTAATTTAATCGTGGCAGCTGATCACAATTAAAATTCGATTGAGTGCGCTACATTAGTACGAAGGTTTTCTCTCATCATTTCTAAAATGTATGTGCTCATAGTGGGGCTGCCACTGTGATGATATCAAATAATTCAACGACTTGCGTAAGGATTTTATCCCACAGCATGGGGGACTGACTTTCTTTGCTCTTCCAATATACAGTAATTTGGTGAAATAGCTAAAAGTATCTGAACATTTTTGTTGAGTAAACAGCTGTCAGTCACATAGTCTGTCATACACTGTAATCTGGTCTCTCTCTTTTTATAGTGATAGAGGCATGTATTACATCACAAACATGAGATAAAACTAGCGACATGGCAGCTTTATTGTTACCTATTATTGTTTCACCCAATTAATATGCGGTGAGGAAATGTGGCTCAAACATTTGGAGCAGTGGATGGTTGTCATGGTGATGTGCAGCCAATAGAGCTTGGTGCCAGTCATGGTTCTCAGATGTGTAATTCCTGCCTAATTGTCCCATTCATTCCTCTCTCAATAACCGGGTGAGTTGAGTAAATTAATGAACCTTTATCCCTGTTTCTTTTGTTGTGTACGGGTAGAAAATCCCTCTTAAAATGACACACATTCAGTGTCAGTTACAGCTCTGGTTCCCAATGTGAGCATAGAAAGTCTAGACATCGACTGTAACTTCACTGTGGTGTAGGCTGGTCCTAAACGTGTCTTTGTGTTGTATGGGCTTTAGGCACTTTCACATGTCATTTCTTCCCTGGGTGCAGGAACTTGTATCAGGTTTGGCAGGAGAATGCGCACTCCTGCATTCACACACCTGAGAAAGGACAAGTGCATGTTTTTTAATGCAGGAATGAGCAGTGAAGGAAATCTTTGAGTGGGAGCTTGTTTTCCTCTCCTGGAGATATTTTCCCATTCCTGCTCTTTGAATTCCATGGATCTGTGAAACTAAAATAATTGATCCATCCATCCATCCATCCAATTTCAACACCGCTTATCCTGGTTAGGGTCACGGGGCACTGGAGCCTATCCAGCTGACTTCGGGTCAAAGGCAGACTACACCCTGAACTGGTCGCCAGTCAGTCGCAGGGCACATATAGACATGGACAACCATTCACACTCACATTCACACCGTCACTGAGTGGGAACTGAACCCTACGCTGCCCACACCAAAGTCAGGCGAGTGTACCACTACACCATCAGTGACTAAGAATTGATCCAACGTGCCAATTTCAATTTCCATGACGAATTCTGTATTTGTAATATAAGGATGAGCAAATATTATATATACACAGTGGGTACGGAAAGTATTCAGACCCCTTTCAATTTTTCACCATTTATCTTGCAGCTATTTGCTAAAATAATTTAAGTTATTTTTTTCCTAATTAATGTACACACAGCACCCCATATTGACAGGGAAAAAAAACGGAATTGTTGACATTTTTCCAGATTTATTAACAAAGAAAAACAAATATCACACAGCCAGTATTCAGACCCATTGCTGTGACACTCATATTTAACTTGGGTGCTGTCCATTTCTTCTGATCATCCTTGAGATGGTTCTACACCTACCTTGGAGTCCAGCTGTGTTTGATTATACTGACTGGACTTGATTAGGAAAGCCACACACCTGTCTATATAAGACCTTACAGCTCACAGTGCATGTCAGAGCAAAAGAGAATCATGAAATCAAAGGAACTGCCTGAAGAGCTCAGAGACAGAATTGTGGCAAGGCACAGATCTGGCCAAGGTTACCAAAATATTTCTGCTGCACTTAAGTTTCCTAAGAGCACAGTGGCTTCCATAATCCTTAAATGGAAGACGTTTTGGACGACCAGAAACCTTCCTAGAGCTGGCCATCCGGCCAAACTGAGCAGTTGGGGGAGAAGAGCCTTGGTGAGAGAGGTAAAGAAGAACCCAAAGATCACTGTGGCTGAGCTCCAGAGATGCAGTTGGGAGATGGGAGAAAGTTCTAGAAAGTCGGGAGATGGGAGAAAGTTCTAGAAAGTCAACCATCATTGCAGCCCTCCACCAGTCGGGGCTTTATGACAGAGTGGCCTGATGGAAGCCTCTCCTCAGTGCAAGACACATGAAAGCCCGCATGGAGTTTGCTAAAAAAAAAAACACCTGAAGGACTCCAAGATGGTGAGAAAGAAGATTCTCTGGTCTGATGAGACCAAAATATAACTTTATAAACCAGGAAAGATGAATGTGGCCAAGTACAGGGATATCCTGGACGAAAAGATTCTCCAGAGGGCTCAGGACCTCAGACTGGGCCAAAGGTTGAGCTTTCAACAAGACAATGACCCAAAGCACACAGCTAAAATAAAGAAGGAGTGGCTTCAGAACAACTCCGTGACTGTTCTTGAATGGCTTAGCTAGAGCCCTGAGTTAAACCCAATTGAGCATCTCTGGAGAGACCTGAAAATGGCTTGTTGCGTCATTCCCAAAAAGATTCATGGTTGTATTAGCTCAAAAGTTTTTTTTTCTGTCGATACGGGGTGCTGTGTGTACATTAATGAGGGGGGAAAAAAATGAACTGATTTTAGCAAATGGCTGCAATATAACAAATAGTGAAAAATGTAAGGGGGTCTGAATACTTTACATACCCACTGATTATATCATTTATATATATATATATATATATATATATTATTGTTCATAGCACAGCACTTTGGGAAATAATAACATGTATTTATCAGAATCAGAATCATCTTTATTTGCCAAGTATGTCCAAAAAACAGAAGGAATTTGTCTCCGGTAGTTGGAGCCGCTCTCGTACGACAACAGACAGTCAATTGACAGAGAACACTTTTGAGACATAAAGACATTGACAAAAAAAAAAAACAGTCACCGAGCAGTCAAGGGTTGCTAGTTATCTGCTAATGCCGGTACATTTTTTTTTTTGACAATTGTGGAAAAAGATGCAGAGTCCTAGCACTTAGAGCAGTACGAATGACTAATATTGCAATAGTCTGGTGCAATGACCATTGTGCAAAGGGCGGCGAGACTTCAAGGAGTGTATGCAGTTTAAAGTGACGAGTAGTGCGATAATCTGGGACAATGTTGGTTGTGCAAATGTTGCAGATACTCCTCAATCAGTGTGCAAATGGAGCAGATGCTACTCTGGCATGAGTGGCCAGTATTGGTCAACAACAGATATGCAAATAGTGCAGCGTGGCGAGACTACTACAGGGAGTGCACGAGTAATGTATAATTGGCCCCACAGAAGTGTGACAACGAACTCAAGTCAAAGAATTGCCAGCAAGTTGTAATGGAATTTCAACATCCTTGAACTTGAATATTTCAAATCAACTTCTATGAATCCATTTCTATACCACTTATCATCATTAGAGTTGCAGGTGAGCTGGAGCGTACCTCATCTCACTTTGCGCGAGAGGCAGGGTTCACCCTGGACTGGTCCCCAGCCAATCACAAGGCACATATAGACAACTATTAACCTCTATGGGCAATTTATTGTATTCAATGAACCTAATATGCATGTTTTTAGAATGCGGGAGGAAGCAGGAGTACCTGGAGAAAACGCACGCAAACACGGGAAAACATGCAAACTCCACATAGGGAGCCTGGAGTCCGGAATTGAAACTCCAACCTTGGAACCGTGAGGCGATGTGCCAACCACTCCACTGCTGTGCTGCCTCCAATCCTCTTCATTTGGAAAAACAATCTGCTACTTCACTAATTTATGTGCTCAAGTTTCTGTTTTGTGCCTTGATATCTGGGCCAGATTTTTTTTCTCTCCTGTTGCCTTGGCTACACAAAGTTGCCATAGGTACCAACCCCTATGCTGCCACCATCTTCCATTCTTGTTTGTTTTTCCCAGTCGCAACCCCAGAACGTCCCAGGTCACAGTTCTTGGCTAGACAGTTGTTATGTTGAGAAACATGCATGTTGACTTGGTGAAAGGGCTTCTCCTCTGACTCAATCTAAGAGTGGCATCTAATTAATGGTGTGCTAATAATGTGTTTTTTGGGGTCCATATGCATTAATAGTGCGTGAGAGCTCAGCGATAACATCTTTTTATCCTAGCACACTTCTTATTATGCCACAGAGCAGAAATGCTGGGAAAGCCTGAAGCGTGCCACATGGGGCCGAAGGCGTAACGGGACTCATTACTGAGAGAATTCTCTTCTGCAGCCTGGAGCATCTTGGAAAAGACACAAAATTAGATGTTTCTGTGGAGGCTCTGTGCCATTTTGGATTTGTTTCAGTGCTACTTTTTGCAGATCTACAGGCCACAACATGGCTACATACTTGATGTAGTAGTAATGTTAGCCGTAGTCCTACATACAGTAGCCTTACATCATCATTCCATAGTTTTACTAACACTGTTTTCAAAGCGCTTTCTCATGGGGGGGATCCATTGTGACGCCTTCAATGCCATGGAAATTGGCCAACTCTTCCACTCCCACTTGCCCGCACAATAACAATGGGCACACTTAGGTACAGAAATACGGTATTGATTGATTTTACGTGAATCGGTACTCGGTAGGACCGAATATGGTCGGTACCCCCCAAAAAAGGGCAGATTTCGGTACCCATCCCTAATTTAGAGTCTTTAATTAACATAACGTGCATGTTTTCGAAATGTGGGAGGAAGAAGGATTACCCAGAGAAAAGCAATATGCAAACTCCAGACATAAAGTTCAGAGTCAATATTCAAACCCAGAACCCCCTACTGAGAGGCAGATGTGCCATCCACATGATATACCGTGCTGTATAATCAACATTCTGTTCATTTTAATAGTCAAATTCACGAACGAGAGTTTTAAATTTGTTTTCAGCATTGTTCTTTTGACAACATTTGTGCAGTAGCTTCCGACCTTAACTCTCAAACTCATATAATACATAAATCAGACTTCACAGAAATCATTGTTATTGCTAAAAAATTATTTATTGTCGTTTCACTCATCTACAAAAACTCTCTACATTTAGTGAAGTGCTCTTGTCATGTTTTTGTTTTTCTTTTTTTCTCTGTTGATCTCAACTATAATTTGACCTTGTTATTTTCCACCCCTATTAGGTTCATTTTGGCAAACACAAAAAAACATATTACATAATGTAGGAGAGAAAACATTTGTAGTTGTGTTTTCCGACCACTTTTCACTTCCTGTAATAGCAATCTCACTGCTCTGGTACTGAAAGGTGGAACTACAAAAATAAACTTTGGATGCTGCTTCTTTTTAAAAATGTCCAATTTTAAATTTTCAGTCATTCAACTTAATGGATGTAAAAGACAGTAAATAGATGTGAGGCAAAACGGGCCATGTTCCCGTCAAACCCCTTTTGAGCTGAATCTTCAAGGTTAAAATATACACACGGGGATAAAATTGTTGGTACCCCTCTGTTAATGAAAGAAAAAACCACAGTGGTCACAGAAATAACTTAAATCTGACAAAAGTAATAATAAAAATTTAATTCAAATTAACCAATGAAAATCAGACATTGCTTTTGAATTTTGGTTGAACAGAATTATTTAAAAAAGCTTAACTCGTGAACCAGGCCTGGACAAAAACTATGGTACTCCTACAAAAAGGTTGGAAATAATTTGACCACAGGGACATGTTCAAACAAGGTGTGTCCTCTAATTATCATCTGAGGTGTCATCAAACTTGTAATCCGTCAATCAGCCTATTTAAAGGGTGACAAGTAATCACTGTGCTGTTTGATGACATGATGTGTAGCATACTAAACATGGACCAGGGGAAGCGAAGGAGAGAGTTGTCTCAGGAGATTACAACGAAAAAGCACGTTGAAGTTAAGGCTTTAAGACCATCTCCAATTATGGGTAATTTAGAGTCTTCAAACAACCTATCACGCATGTTTTTGGGATGTGAGAGGAAACCGGAGTGCCCGGAGAAAACCCGGGGAAAGCACGGGGAGAACATGCAAACGCCACACAGGCCGGGCCTGGATATGAACCCGTCCTCAGAACTGTGAGGCTGATGTGCTAACTAGTCGGCCACCGTGCCGCAAGGAGGACAACACTGATGAAAATTAATCATTAAAAAGCGAGACTGGAATTTGCCAAATTGAATGTTGACAAGTCACAAAGCTTTTGTGAGAATGGACAGACGAGACAGACGAGACACAACTGGAACTTTTTGGCAAGACATCTGCTCTATGTTCACAGATGCAAAAATGAACCATACCAAGGAAAGAACTACTGTGAAACACTGAAGAGGCTCTGTTATGTTCTGGGGCTGCTTTGGTATATCTGCCACAGGGTGTCTTGAATCTGTACAGTGTGCAATAAAATCTCAAGACTATCAAGGTATTCTAGAGAGAAATGTGCTGCCCAGTGTCAGAAAGCTTGCTCTGTCTTGCAACAGGATAATGATTCAAAACACATAGCTCAAAACAACCCAAGAATGGCTAAGAGCAAAACACTGGACTATTCTGAAGTGGCCATCTATGAGCCCTGATCTGATGAATCCCAATAAACATCTGAAACATGCTGCCTGGAGAAAAAGCACGCTTCAAACCTGAGACGCTCCAGAGTAGGCAAAAATACCATGTTTGTCGAGGCCTGTTTCACGAGTTGTTGTTTTTTCAATTCAAAAGCAATGTCTCATTTTCATCGGTTAATTTGAATTCCATTTTTATTTATTCATATTTTTGACAGATTCAAGTTATTTCTGTGACCACTGTGGGGTTTTCTTTCATTAACAGCGTAGTACCAACAATTTTATCCACTTGTGTTGACAGTATACATGTATTTGCCAGTCAAACAATCTCATGCACACTTAGTTTGTGCATTCCTGAGAAGATTAAATATAGTCAATCAGATACCAATCTGCAGCTCAGTCCGCTGCCTCAGGGCGGTAGGGCCGATCAATGTGGTGGCCCTGCCTCCCCACTCAACATAATCCCGAAAACACACACTGAGCTCAAGGTCACGCGCCTCCAGTACTGCCCCCACAAACTCATGCTCCAGTGTTTATTTATGGATAGTTTGTGTGCCTGTTGAGAGGAATCTCATCATACCCATCTTTCTTCATGTTTTTTCTCCTCAGACCTCCCGGCCGCCCCCCTACAGTACCAGTATGGGTCAGCGGATTACCCGTGTTCTCCACAGCTGCTAAAAAAAGGATCATGTCACGAGAAGCCCGCCATCAAGCCACGGCCCCAGCCGTCCACGTCCCCCAGACCGCCAGCTGCACAGAAACCTCAAGGTAAAGTACTGTAACATGGCCAGCCACCACTTCTATCGACATTCCAATGTCAAAGATTTTTCTATTTTGACTATCGCTTTTCTGTTAAAGAAAAAATGCGTCGGTGAAAAAATGCGTCGGCTCACTGGCCTCATGCCGTCACTCACTCTGCTCACTAGGTCACCTCCATTCGAGCTGCTGCTCAAAGCAGGCCAGAGGCTCCCGTGAGATTTTGTTGTGACATCTTTGATGAATGCTAATTAGGAATGTTGTGTTTGGGGAACTGGAAAACCACAGTGGAATGAACAGTACACTTGGCCTCAAATTTCAAGTGGCCTACATTCATCCGTTGTACGGTTTACTGCTATATTATAATAAATTACTGTATATTCCCCTATTTCCATTTTCTAGTATGGTAGTTAGTCCGCTAATTGTTTGACTGGATCACACACAGTTGTACCCGTTTGAGGCTTGAAAAGATGGATTTATATTATTACATTGTTCTAATCTCAGCAATTCAGTAACCATTAAAAACCAATGCTGCAACAAATGAGAATATATTCAAACAACAAAATGACTTTCCAAATTATACGAAACACACACCTAAATAGAGAAACTGTGTAAAAATAGTTCATTTGTACAGTATGGACTCGTGCACTTGTTGTCTAATTTGTCATGTCAGAAATTGTAAAATATCACAACTTTTCATCTTCAGAGTATGGATTTAAAAGCATTTAATTTGGATTACATTTTTCAATGAAGTATTAATGTGGAATAGAACATAATTTTGTATTATCCTAGATTTGGCATACAATATATTTTTAGGGACTTCCTACTTCAGTTGTATTGTTTTGACAGACAGTCCCATTTATCTTTGCATACAGATAATGAAGACAGACAATACACAGAGGAAGCTCACTATCAACAATAACATGTCACAAATTTGTGAAAATATCCACACTTGTCAGATGACAGTGAGCAGGGAAGTATGAGAACTGTGTGCATACTTAAGATAATCCAATGTGTCTGCGTATCTTTTCTAACTTTACAGGAACTGTGGTGGCTTACGTGCACACACATCTCAGTATCCTGTTTGAAATGAGGAAGTTGTCAGAAAGCTGAAATAGTAGTGCGGCGCTGCTGTCTTGTTACTCTTTTTTTCCCCTCAGGGTGTTAACAAGATAGCACCCGGCAGGCTTAATTCTCAGGAATAGCTATGGAGATTTTCTCACTTGGATTTTGACATCATACACGATTGATGACTGCACCCTCACTCTCTGCTTTTCTTGCCTTATCTGGGCATGTGCTCCTCTAGTGCCCCCTAAACCGGCGCACCTGCTCGCTCTCGGGCAAGACAAGAAACCCAAGAGGATCCCGCCGGCGCCCTGCAGGCCTCTCCCAGCACCGCCGCCCCCGCCGAAACCCAAACCCAGTGTTGTGCCCCCTGCAGTGGGAGCACAGCCGCAGAGGGAAATCCAGAAAGTGGGGCTGCTAATCGAGAGGTTTGAAAATTCAAGGTAGGAACATCGTCGGGAAGTCTAAAATCCTGCCTATTGTAGTCGTGAGATTCCAATTAGCACGCTTAAATGTTTATTTCATCATCAGGGGCGTTGAACAGGGGGGGGGGGTGTCATCATTGATGTGTTTTACATGTCAAATTTTCTCTCACATCCCACACGCAGTCATTACTTTCTTTTCTTCCCAGGGTCCCCATCTTGGGGGCAATCCCCCGCTCCCAGCTGCACCTGTGTCTTAGAATGGACACTGCATGTGACATCACTTCCTCCTGTGACCAGGACACCACGGCGAAGATAGCCAGAGACGCCGCTGCTTTGAACAAACTTGCAACCTTCCCCTCTGTAGGAGCTGACGATGTGCCCGAACTATCCTGTCTGTCGTCCATGCAAATGGACGGCTCTGATGACACCCCGTTGGACTTGGAGGTGGACATAACGCACGGTGATGGTTGCCTTGATGATGGGGAGCGGGATGAAGGCTCCTCGCACGGGTTTCTAGACAATCCAGACACCTCAGAGCAGATAAAGATTCCTAATCGGGACAGCGGCATCGACAGTCCGTCGTGTGCCGCAGAAGGGGAGGCGTTTCCCAATGAGGACGCCATTGATGAGGAGGATCATTACGACAGTGTTACGGAAACGGAGAGTGTTTCTTGTTGTGTTACCCTAAGCAACAAACGGGATTCAACTCAGGATGAGGACAGTGACTTGGATGAGGGCAGCGGTGGCGAGAACAACTCTCTAACAGACACACAAACCGGATATCTGACAGATGCACACACAGAGGCACAAAAAGTGAGTACCTACAGTAGATGCCTCAGTCTCATTAGCATGTAACCTGAATAACTGTAATAGAACATTTTAATACATATGCCTCCTCCCATAGTGGTGCTCCTCTCTCCTGGCAACTTCATTCCAAGCTGTCACCTTTAAATCTCTCCAGGTCGAGGATGTTTATAGAAATTGTTGTTTCAGGCAAAGCAAAGAGACAACTTTCATTACTTATTTTTCTTACCCTATAACCCTATCTCGTGCCAAATCAGATTATGCAATTTTTCACATCTCTACCATCTATAACTGTAGCCCTTGACGGGCAAGGAACCATGATTGATCATGTAAGTGGAAACAGACATCACATACCTCACAGTTAAGCAGAGAAATCATGGGATTTTTTTGCAGCCAAGTGGTGAAGAAAGGTAATTATAATAATAACTTGTGCTGTGCATTTCAGGGGACCTTAGTAATAATTCAAAGGTTAATAAGATAAAGAAAAGTATATCCATCCATTTTCTGAGCCGCTTCTCCTCACTAGGGTCGCGGGCGTGCTGGAGCCTATCCCAGCTATTGCCAGCCAATCGCAGGGCACATACGGTTTAAAATGATATTTGGCGAGAAGCATTTTCTTACAATTTAAATACGGCACCATCATGCTCAGCTTGTAGGTATGTTAAATCCGCCAGGTCGCACTCAGTTAAAGTGACATTCAGCAAGATTGTTGCTCCTGATGCTGTGTCATCCGTTTCCAAATGAAGTGAATATAAAATACAGTGTCATCGTTATTGTAATGGTGAGGAGGCCTTGTAAAAATGTCCGTTCATAAGAATTTTCATGGCACATTCGAATCATCCTCTAGCCATTCTCTATTATTATCTCAGTCTTATTGAACCTCTTCAAACAATACTCTTCATGAAATGCTATATGCTGTGACAACCTCAGTTTGGCGGCCACAAGTGATCGACTTGACTCTAAAAGCGGCTCTGCAGTTACATAAAGAGATGAATACCCGCACGAAAGTGGAAACAGGAGCTTGTGTTGGCAGCTGGATGAAAGACTCTCCACGTTTGAGCTAGTTTCACTTTTCTCTTGTCCTTCACTTCCACTATTGATCGTGAACAGCACCACCCATGTACAGAGTGGGAGGAAAAAGTATGTGAACCATTTGGAATTTCTTAAATTTCTGCATAAAATGTAGTCTGATCTTCATATGAATCACAAGAATTAAAAAAACAACAACATCTCCTTAAACTATTACCACACAAACGATTATGTTATCATATTTTTATTGAAAATAACGTAAACATTCACAGTAGAGGGAGGATAAAGTAAGTGAACCTCTCGGCTATTGATTCTCCAAGAGTTAATGAGAGTCATGTGTGAGCGAATCTGGATTCCAATTAAGGAGACAAGATTGGAGGTGTTGCTCTGGCCACTAGAAAACACACTAGTTGAGAATTTTCCTTGTCAAGTATTGCCTCGCTCAAAAGAGCTCTCAGAAGATCTACGAGTAAGAATTCTTGACTTTTCTATTGCTGGAAAAGGTTACAAAAGTATTTCTAAAAGTCTTGATGTACATCAGTCAATTACACACAAAGAAAGTTCAGCACCATTACTTCTCTTCCAAGGAGTGGCCATCCAGTAAAGATGGATGCAAGAGCACTGTGCAGAATGCTCAATGAGGTAAAAAAACTCCAAAAGAAACAAGAATCCTGGAGTGTCAGGTGAAGACTTACTGAAATCACTGACACATGCTAACATGACAAGTGACAAGTTTACCATGCGTAAAACATTAAAAAAAGAATGGGGTTCATGGGAAAACACTTTCTTTAAAATGACAGACGTTTTCTGCAAACGTCTGAGTTAATTTTGCCGTTGTCATCACGTGTGACATTATCAATGAAGATTCATGAGCCAGTCCCAGAAGAAGCCATGCAAGCCCAAGCCATTACAGTACTTCTTTATCACAGATAGGCTTGTATCTTTGGGATCAGGAGCAGATCATTTCTCTCTCTGTCACCTCTACATCTCTTTGGTAAAGGTTCATCTTTGTCTCATTAGCACATTAAACTTTGCCACAGAGGTTTTGAGGCTGGTCTCTTGACATCCATCCATCCATTCTCTGTACCGCATACCCTCACTCGGGTCGCGGGCGTGCTGGAGCCAATCCCAGGTATCTTCGGGCGAGCCAATTGCCAGCCAATCGCAGTGGTCGCTTGACATTTTGGCAAATTCCAGCCTGGCCTTCCAATTCTAATGGCTAATGTGTGGTTTGCATCTTCTGGTGTAGCCGCTGATGTCCGTTACTTAGAACACCAGTGGTTTCTTTCTACGTCATAACGTTCCAAATGATTCTTCTATGGTCAGTGTTTATGCAATGGCTCTAATTGATCTTCGCTTCACATTTGCTATTTTTCCCCCACCCTTGACACAGCTTTTTCTCGTGTGT
This sequence comes from Phyllopteryx taeniolatus, assembly GCF_024500385.1. Taxonomy (NCBI): domain Eukaryota; kingdom Metazoa; phylum Chordata; class Actinopteri; order Syngnathiformes; family Syngnathidae; genus Phyllopteryx; species Phyllopteryx taeniolatus. The sequence continues at coordinate 38,282,537 of NC_084502.1, read as the reverse complement.
TGATTAAACATCTAACTAGTATAAATGTAACCTTCAACGCGAAAGCCACATCTGCAACTGAGCGGAGACATTCTGTTTATTGGTTGAATATTCAGTGCAATGAAACAGGCCTGGGCAACAAATATTTTTGCTCACAATAGAAATGGTTGGGTTCAAACAAAAGGTGCCATCTCCTAAGTTGTGGGTCAGATCTGGATGTAAATAAATGAAAACTAAATTGTTCCTCACTGGTCTAATATTCATCTTTTGATGTCAGTCCCACAAATTTTCAGTATACAGCATAATTAAAGTAACTTTTGGAGGGGAGTGTAGGTTAGAGACTAAGCTTAAACAAATCAGTTTCAGATCTTAGTGATGCTCCTCAAAGGAAGGCTGTGTATGTGTTTCTGTGACAGTTAAAACATGACAACTTTGTTTTGGAGGATGTGGGTTTGGTGAGTGATGTACTTTGCGAAATTATATTGGAGGAAAAGTAGAATTGGACTATGTATCACAATTTGACTGCGATTGGCTGGCAACCAGTTCAGGGTGTACCCCGCCTCCTGCCCGATGACAGCTGGGATAGGCTCCAGCACGCCCGCGACCCTGGTGAGGAGAAGCGGCTCAGAAAATGGATGGATGGATGGATCACAATTTGAGTTGTAAAGTAAGTTATAAAATTGATTGGAAAACCGACAAGACGTGTCAGTCCTTTGTTTGAAATTCCTTCAGCTGCGAGCTAGGCGACACACAAGGTTTGACGACTTGTATTTACATTCATTTTGAGGTGGACTGAGGTGTGGAGAGGGAACACTGGCACTCAGATAGTTGCACATATGAAGTTGCTCTTGAGGTCAAGGATATCACAGAAGGCCAATCGGTTGGGGCATATTAGCAACTTGGTTCCCAGCGTTTAATCATAAATAATTTTCCTGTCAATAAAATACTACTCGTATTTTACATGTCTTACATTCACATTTTGGAACATTGCCACAAGAGGGTCATGGCTTTGCATGTATTTGATTTGGCTTCCTTTCACTCTTTTTGATGCCTCTTGTAATCCTTAGTGCATGTGTGTTGTGCCCATCAGTGCTCAGAGGCGCAGAGGTTGCTGAACATTGCCAAAGAACTTCTCCACACTGAAGAGGCCTACGTCAAGAGGCTCAACCTCCTCGACCAGGTAACCTGTGGAAGTCACTTTCTCCCAAATGGTGATAGCAGAAGAATGGTGGTCTGTTTGTGCGACTCTGGTTCAATTTTCAATATCCTGAGTGTGCCAGCGGTTGTAGTGATTGTGAACAGGTCTGAGTCGGATTAAATAAATGCACTGTGATCCGGGGGACAACAGTGTTCCTCTGTGGACTGATTTAATCCATGTAAGTGGGAGACACTGACTCTGCTTGTATTGCATGCATGTGATTCATACGACTGTACTTGGTTACCTCGTATCCAAGCAGTGTCAGCTCTGGGTGAGTGAGACATTTGCTGTAGATGTGCAATCCAAGTGCAAATGTGTGCAAATCCACGGATTACTGATGGATTAAAGATGTGTGTCCCTTAACTCTTAGCAGGGTTTCTAATTAGAAAGCTAATTGAAAGTCTAAGACGGTGCCTAGTAACAGATGATAAGATTGACTTGTTTGTGTGCAGAACACAGGTTATCGTTTTATTGAGAATACGTTCACATTTTGTGTGTTTATAAGAGTACTTGAGATCTTAACTATGTATGACATTTTTTGCTAAAGGGTTGATTTAGCTGTAAATTAACTTCTCACCAAATTTATCCCCTCCCATACTGGAATGCTGAAAGGAATTTCAAAGTTGTCCAGTGGGATAGATCATGGTCATCTACGACCAACCATTTCCAGTTAAAAGTCAGTTTTCCTGCTAAACATTTTCACCTTTTGTGTTCGTATCTGTTTTTGACAAAGGTTTTCCCTCTGTTCTCACTTGACGTGAGATACTGTAGTTCATCTCATGTTGTCGTCACGCAATGTTCATTTGACATTGATTGGTTTCCATGGAGTGCGGCACGGTGAACGACTGGTTCAAGTGTCTGCCTCACAGTTCTGAGGACCTGGGTTCAATCCCCGGCCCCGCCTGTGTGGAGTTTGCATGTTCTCCCTGTGCCTGCATGAGTTTTCTCCGGGCACTCCGGTTTCCTCCCACATACCACAAACATGCATGGTCGGTTGATTGAAAACTCTAAATTGCCCGTAGGTGTGAATGTGAGTGCGGATGTTTGTTTGTTTGTATGTGGCTTGCGATTGGCTGGCAACCAGTTCAGGGTGTACCCCGCCTCCTGCCCGAAGATAAATGTGATAGGCTCCAGCGACCCTTGTGAGGATCAGCGGCTCAGAAAAGTGATGGATGGATGGTTTCCATGGAAATGTTTGTGCCCATCCATGACTTTGCCTCTGGCTACAGTAACAAAAGGTTCCGCATGTAAATAATTACAACAGAAAAAAACAAAATCTGAGTCTGATCTCAAGTTAACTTCGGCTTTTCCGAACAAAATTTCCAAACACTGACATGATATATCGCTGATGATACATTTGGGCATATTATGGTATCGTAATATCTACCTATTTTACATTGTCACCATAAATAGGTGCAGAATCATTTGAATAAGTCACTGGCTTGTATTAAGGGGAATGGTGTTTCTGTTTTTTCAATAGCCACCATGGCTCATTTATTTAAATTGTTTGTAATATTGGTGGACTAGTCAGGACACTTCAAGAACTCTGTGTAGCTTGTACAAACTTTGCTACAAAAATGTTGATGTTAGTACGTTATGATAAGAGACATTTACTTCCGCTTTAAGTCACCCACTTTGAATTTTTTTATACTGTAAAAATCTGTTCTCTCTACAAAACATACATTCAAAGTACTTTTGAAAGAGACTATTAGATTTCACTACTGTAAATTGTATCATGTTGGTTTACTGTTAAATACTGTCTAATCATGCATCAGATTTGTGCAGACAGACGGCTTTAAGTAATCAACATTTAGCCTGCCTTCCTTCCTTCCTACCGGCCTTCCTTCCTTCAGAAAAAGTACATTGTAATTGTTGTAAGTGTAAGGTCCTTAGACATTTTTAGTTATTAATGGAAACTAGCCAAAGATTAATGTTAATGCCCCCTCTTCTTGAATTTAAACCATGAACCAAAATTGACATTGTGTTTTTCACAGTTACTGTATGTTGTGTTCACGTTTTCTCTGCAGGTATTTTGCACTAAGCTCACCGAGGCCGGAATCCCTCAGGATGTCATTACAGGGATCTTCTCTAACATCTCCTCCATCTACTGCTTCCATGACAAGTTCCTGCTCCCAGAGCTCAAGACGCGCATCACTGGAGAATGGTGAGGAAGGATTCGCCATCCGTATAATTCTAGAGACTGTTTTGTGCTCAGTTCGGAATCTGGGTGATTAGTACAGGATGCAATTGTCAGACGTTTACATTGTCAAAGTGTTAAAAGATTAAAACTGTAATTCACCGTATTAATTTATTTACTCTGTAAAGCAGCTACACTCTCTTAATGCTTTGATACAGAAATAAAAAATGACTATCTTACAATAGGATACATCGTAGTCATCTATAATTTATACGTTTCTAATTTTGTTTTTAGCATCTAGTTGTGATAGGGGATGATTTTAGAATTCATCATTGTTTATGTAGCAATTGATACTGTGCATGATCATACACTATATTGTCAAAAGCATTCGCTCACCTGTGAAATTAAAATACTGTTTTTAAATGGTGATTTCATTTATTAAGGGGAAAAAATTGTCAAAGTTGCCTGGCCCTGTGTGAAAAAGTAATTCCACCCCTTGTTAAATCATGAATCACTTGTGGCTAATCACAATTTTTGGTTCATTTTCATTGGTCACACCCAAGCCTGATAACCTCCAGACCTGTTCAATCAGGAAATCACTTAAACAGAATATGTTCCGACAAAATCAAGTCAGAGAACAGATCTAAAAAAGCTGCAACAAAATGACACTAGCCAAAGAAATTCCAGAACAATCGAGAAATAAAGTAATTGAAGCCATTTCGAAAGCTTTAGGATTCCAGCAAACCATAGGGATAGCCATTATCCTCACAAGGAGAAAACTCGGAACAGTGGTGAACCTTCCTAGGAGTGGCCGGCCTACAAAGATTACCCCAAGAACAGCAAAGACTCACCCCGGAGGCCACAAAGGAACTTGGGACAACTTCTAAAGAACTGCGGGCCTCCCTTGTCTCAGTTAAGGTCAAGTGTTCATGACACAACAATAAGGAAGAGACTGGCCAAAAACGCCATTATGGCAGAGTTCCAAGACGAAAACCACGACCTGACCAAAAACAACATAAAGGTTTGTCTTCCTTTTGCAAAACAACAACATCTGAATGATTCCCAAGACTTTTGGGAGAATATTTTATGGACTGACCAGATGGAAGTTGAGCTTTTTGGACGGTGTGTGTCATTCGTTGCATCTGGTGTAAACATAGCGCAGCATTTCAGAAAAAGGACATCATACCAACAGTCACACATGGTGGTGGTAGTGGTAGCTGATTTGCTCCTTCAGGACCTGGACAACTTGCTGTGATTGATGGAACCATGAATTCTGATATTTTATCAGAAAATCCTGAAGGAGAATGTTCAGCCATCAGTTTGTGACCTCAAGCTGAAGCGCACTTGGGTTCTGCAGCAGGATAACGATCCAAAACACTCCAGTAAGTCAACTTCGGAATGGCTTCAAAAACAAAATTAAGATTTTGGAGTAGCCTAGTCAAAGTCCAGAATTGAATCTGATGGAAATGCAGTGGCACGACCTTAAAAACGCCATTGATGCTCGAAAGTCCTCTATTTTTGCTGAATTCAAACAATTCTGCGAGGAAGAGTGGGCAAACTGTCAAATCTCTCCACAGAGATGTGAAAGACTCATTGCCAGTTATAGAAAACGCTTGATTTCAGTTGTTGCTGCTGAGGATGGCCCAACCAGTTATTAGCTTAAGGGCGCCATTACTTTTCCACACAGGGCCAGGTAAATGACAATTTTTTCTTCCCCTTAATAAAAGAAAATAGCATTTTAAGTTCACTTGGGTTATGTCCATCTGATATTTACATTTGTTGGATGATGGACAGTTTCAAAAAGAGGTTTAATAAACGGGCAGGGGTCGGTACACAGGCAGGCAATCCGAAAAGGCAACAGTATCCAAAAAACGTGAGGCAAAAAGGCAAGGTCAATAATCAGAAAAGGTTCTCGGCTTACTGTGAGTCGGTGACGTGGAAACAAGGAATGCTGGAATGTGACAACAAGGTACAACGAACTGGCGACCAGAAAGAATGAGACAGGAGGTTAAATGCATGGGGTAATTAGGGTAAACGAGGCACAGGTGGGGAAGATGCTCTCAGGAGCAGGTGTGTACGAGACAGGGGGAAGACAACAACCAGAACACACACCCATGACAGAAATATGGTGCCGATTGATTTTATGTGAATCATTACTCAGTAGTATTCTTGTTCTTAGAAGGATCAAGGGTGAACTGCAACCTATACCAGCTGACTTCGTGGGACAAGAAGAGTAAACCTCTGACTTCTCATTTGGTTTTTAATCATATATATTTCGTTTTCTTCCACAGGAACTCCAACCCTCGTATTGGGGACATCCTCCAGAAACTGGCACCTTTCATGAAGATGTATGGAGAGTATGTGAAAAACTTTGACCGAGCGATGGACTTGGTCAACACCTGGACGCAACGGTCTTCACAGTTCAAGAGCGTTGTCCAAAATATACAGGTAAGCGTGTGTGTGTGGTTACTGTTTCATTTTTTAAAAATCATTTATTTTTTGGTACAAAGCCAAGGAACTTTATTGCAACATTTTCCCATGAGTCCCTCGTGTTGCAGCTCACAGGATTGAAGTCATGTCTCCAAATTTCAGTCATTTGTAATTAATGCCCTCAGTTGTAGTTACAGCTCACACTTCATTAGGGACACCTGCACATCCAATACAACAGGAATTCAGTGCTCAGTTTTTAGCAGGCAGAGGTTAATTTCACTTTTTTTTTTAAGTGCAGTTTTACAAAGAATGGCACACCTTCATACTTATCAACACCAGTACAACCACAGCAATAAACATATTGTTAAATTGATAACTTTGTATCAGTGTCACTTAAAACCAAGCTTTTGTTTTGGGTCTGAATATACACTACTGCAGTTTTCCCAATTGTGTCTGGGTTGTCCTGAACATTTTTGTTTTTCACGCTGAAATGAACAGAAACAGGACGTGTGCGGCAACTTGACGTTGCAGCACCACATGCTGGAACCAGTCCAGAGGATTCCTCGCTACGAGCTCTTGCTTAAAGACTACCTGAAGAAGCTGCCCGATGATGCTCTCGACCAAAAGGATGCAGAAAGTGAGACCACCAATTCACTCAACAACCTTTCTACCCGTCCAGATTCACATTCACACATTGTAACGTGTGGTTCTATGAGAATGTGCGTAGCACTCTGGATCTGGATTTTTGTTTAGTTTATAGGGTTTCACATTCCACAGTAGTTTATCACAGTGGTTGCTGCTTGCTACTTTCCACTGGCTTTCTCCCGCAGTTTGTAGTGAGCATTTACATATCTTTCTGTCCTAACATCCTAATCTTTTTTTTTGTGTGTACTTTTTGGATTTTATGCCAACATATTTGTTTTCTCTACAGAGGCATTGGAGTTAATATCTACCGCAGCTAATCACTCCAACGCAGCAATCAAGAAAATGGTGAGACCAAACAAACTCTGTCTAAGGCACTTGTCACCATCTCATTGAACTCTATGCTAAGAAGACTCATCTGATGCACTGCTGATGCCGAACTTTTGCTGCAAGTGTCGGTCTCGGGGAGTGAACACGCTGAGTTGGTTCAGACAGGAAGTTGCTGCTTCCTGCCTCAAGTTTCGCAGCGTGCGGATGTCTGAGTGGCTTTCTGTAACACCCATTCTCTGCATCATTTTCCGCAGTCTGATTTGTATTTCTTACTTCCCTGAAACCTCCAAATGTTGTCAAATAATCAATAAAGAAATAGAATACCTTGCCTAGCCAGCAAACCCATAGATGACTGTTTTGATTAAACAGCGCCCTCAATGGTGATAAACGTTTTATTCGTGTTGGTGGTGTCTGATGTTTACAGGAGAAGATGCACAAACTGCTTGAGGTTTACGAGAGGCTGGGAGGGGAGGAGGACATTGTGAACCCAGCCAATGAGCTTATCAAGGAAGGACATATCAAGAAGATGTCAGCCAAAAATGGAACAGCACAAGACAGATACCTCTATTTGGTGAGAGGAAATGTCAGACAGACAGATCGGATGTTCACAAATAAGAGAACCATTATGACTGCTTTTCTTCTATTTCTCTCTCTCTCTCTTCCTCTCTCTGTCTCTCTCTCAGTTTAACAACATGGTGCTCTACTGTGTGCCTAAACTCAGACTGATGGGGCAGAAGTTCAGCGTCAGGGAGAGAATTGACATTGCTGGCATGGAGGTAATTTCTCAGCGACATTTTTTAAATGTAATTATTTTTAACTCGAGATGGTCTATTTTAAAGTTTTGGGAATGCTTTGTTTCCTCAGGTGCAGGAGAACGTGAAGCAGAACCTTCCTCACACGTTTGCCATTATTGGCAAACAACGTTCACTGGAACTTCAAGCCAGGTTAAAACACTTGAACTGGCACATAGAAGGATTACAAAGTTTTCGTTTCATGTAGATTGACAGTTGTCAAACAATGAAATTCTTGGATCACCGTGTGTCATTATGCGCTATATCATTTAAAAAAAACGTATAACATAATGTTACATAGTATAATATGACATAGTATAGTTATGTATGGGTACTCTAGCTTCCCCTTATTTTAATGTGAATCTTAATGTTTGTTTGTCTCTATGTGCCCCACGATTGGCTGGCGACCAATCAGCGGTGTACGCTGCCACTCGCTCAAAGTCAGCTGGGATAGGCTCCAGCTCACCCTGTGGCTCTAATGAGGACAAGCGATATAGAAAATGGATGAATTGATCATATCATATTTGATCATTATGTATCACATGATATCATATGTCATAAATAGGCAGTATTACATACAAAAAGTCCAAATGTTATAAAGACACTATAAAACACGTACAATATATATGATGTTTGTTTTCTCTCATAGGACAGCCGAGGAGAAAGAAGATTGGATTCAGGTGAGGATGACATGCTTTAGTGTTAAAGCAACACACATCTTTGGGTGGTACCAAACGACGAACTAGACTAAAAAAAGAGGCTGTAGTAGCGCTCGAAGGGAGCCGCTGAAATATTAGGGTAGAAAAAACTTATGGAAACCTGGCGAAAGGAGTTATGGAAACGTTTGGAAACACAACACAGCAACATCATTATGGGGAATGGTGTTGCACAATCTTCGTGTGTGTGTGGGGGTGAAGGATTTTGCTGGGAAATTGGGGGTCTATCCTGACCCTTTGGGTAGTTCAGCTGAATTAGCGAATGCAATTAGAAAAGATTTCCTGCCCATCCACATTGTGTTGTGGAATTATATTCTTCACTAAAGCCCCTCTATAATGGCTCATTTAGCTCATTACAGTAGAGAAAAGCTGATTATGAGTTTTGCGGGCTTGACGAGGAGGTGGTCTCTTGGAAAAGCGGGTTCGGGTGGAGGTGAAAGCTGGATGCTGACAGACAGTTGAACATACACACAAAAGATTTGGCTTAGTGGAGTGGTGAGGAGGTTTTAATCCATGGCGAGCCAAACAAGACTCGCTACCTCATGTAGCTGAATAGGGTAAGGTAACCAAATAATTAGAAACCACTGTCGGTATGATCCAATATAGTTCTACACCACTTCAAACTCCAAGCACAATAAACATTGTGAAATTAATACCTCTCTGACACTGTCCATCAATAATAGCATTGTTATTTTTGTAAAGGCATCATTTTGCGGGTGCAGCTCTTTTGGTTGAACTCATTAGATTCTGTCCTTGTATATCAGAGGTGTCACTGGATGATCGCAATTTCATCATGTGCTGGCAATCATATCTTCAATTACTTTGGATATTGACTGACTATTTTTGGTGTTTTAGGCAAAGGATTTTGGTGAAAATATCAATGATTGTGTCTTAAGCAGCAGCCGCTGCCGACATCCCCATTAGCTTGTGCCGTAGCGGTTTGCTAATCTTCCTGGGGTCCACATATAATCAACAGTACAAATAATAGATTGGTACAGCACATAGTTCATCAATACAACAGTAGTAACATGATTTACTGAAGCAATAGTTACTCAAAATACATGCTACAGAGTCGAACAAGTAAACAACATTAACACAAAAGACACCAATTCATTATTTGATACAATGTTGAGATATTGCAAGCATTTTTTTTTTGGGCGGAGGGGGTTACCATACACATTTTTACAGTAACTTGAACAATAGTTGAACAAACTATTATCCTTAACTTCTGATTTGAAAACTAGTAATCCATCGATCTGTTGCGTATAGAAATATTATGATCAGGTGACGAAACATTGAAATGGTTTCACGGTCGTGGCGCCCCTCTTGAGGGGCCAACGATACCAACAATATGGCCCATGACAAACATGGATTTGACACCCCTGCTGTAGGCGTCTTTGCCTCCGATCAAATAAGAGGCGTCGGCCTTCTTTTCGTCGTCGGCGTTCGCCAGTCACTTTCACTTTTTGCAGTCAGATCTGCGCTGACACAATCACGTGTTCTTCTGCAATGCGTCCATTCAAAATTAGGAGTAACCATTACTAGTACTTAAATGCACGAGTGGATGCATATGGAACCATGTGGCTCCTTTGAAACTGGTACCTGATTGGCCACCCTCAAAACCCCCAAGCTGCTGCGGGAATTATTTTGCCGTCAACAACCCAGATTCGAACACAAAGTTTAGATAGTGTTCACTGAAACGTGGGAGTGGCTTCTTTATGACTTCAACTTACATATTCTGCAAAGAAACGAAAATCACTAATTTCTTAAAAACAAAGAACTTTTTATTTTTTTAAGCGACTTGGCTCAAGCCGACTTGCTACGGGTTTTGTCGTGGCAGGTCACGTATGTAATATGAAGGCCTGCAGAACAGGATAGTTTACTTAAATCTCTCTATGGGTGAATACTGTATAGTGCATACAAATAAGACGCTGCTCATGGAATTACGTGGACATGTTTGGCTGTTGCCGTTTTGCGGGCCAAAGTTATGAGTTCAAATTGACCCTGCGGGTTGGACAAAATTGCCGGCCCGCGGGCCGCGAGCTTGCCGTGTCTGATGTATATGTTTAGAGCTCAGTCATTTCTCGTTTATCACTGTCCAGTTTCACCATCATCATCATCATCATCATCTACTCCAAATCTCTGTTTACACCCAGGTCATCCAGGCCACTATCGATCGGCACAAGCAAAACAGTGAGACTTTCAATAAAGCCTTCAACAGCTCCCTCTCGCGGGAGGACGACCATGGCCCCGAATCACCGGTAAGACCTCCTTCATCATTGAAATGATCATGGGATATAAGCATATTTACCCTCATCTAGTCTTTGTCTGCCTGGACAATTCTCCATGTATGGATATGGCTCATAGATGCAGTACAATGAAAGACATTCTTCTTTCCCTTGAAAGTCACTCACGTCGCGTCTAGTCTCCCACAACTCTCTCATGACCTTATAGGGAAAGAAAGTTTATTCCTATGGATCTGCTTTGACCCACTTTTAAGTTAGTGGGCCTGGCGCACAGCCAAACACAACTGGCTGCCTCTGTGATTTCACCCTGACATCTTGTGGAAGAGATGCATAACTGCAGGAAGAACCTGTGATGCTCAGATGTTTTGTTATTCTCAGGGTCCTTGGTCCAACACATCCATCGACTCAGATAGCGAAAGACTGCATGAAAGGGTGAGATATTACTATTCAAATTTTATGCTGAACAGTATGGATGTCTGGACATGTTTTGTTTTTTTCCACAGAAGAGTTCAAGAAAAAAAGACAAAGAGAAGCAGACATGTAAAGGATGCAATGAGAGTTTCAATTTCACCAAGCGCAAACACCACTGCAAGTCCTGTGGAGGGGTGAGCACTGACAGAACGATGTTGGAATTGCAGCGCTTGAATAACACATCTGGGGACAAAAGGCATGATTTGGCCAGTGGACAGTGAGCAGTGGAGCAACTGCCTTAATGCTGTTTCTCTTTTGGTGTCATTTTGTAGGCCATATGTGCAAAGTGTTCAAAAACCTTGGACAACAAAACAAGTCGAGTGTGCCCCGAGTGTTTTGAGGCGAGCCTGAGTCTGGAGAATCTTGGTGGTGGTGAACAGAAGAGGAAAGCAGCGCCTGAGGTGAGACACACACCAGGAACGCAAGCCATAACACTCACACACACGCACACACACGTTTTTCTGCACAGCCCAGCCAGATCCATACACTTGCCAAACACATCATTAGGTACAGCTGCAAACTGTATTGATATTGAGGGCTGTATCAACATTTAGGCTTTTACAAGGAAAGGAGCAAAATATTGCACCTACACCTACTAGAGTAAAATGTTATTCCAAAGTTAAACCAAAGCAAGTTGCAACCTTAAAAATCGGTATTGGGTCTCTTTAGACTGTGCAGGGGTATCTAATGAAAACCTACGGATCACGACACTGCAAAGAGGAAAAAAATGCTTGAAATGTGATTGAAGGGATAGCGACTATGTGCCACTTGAAATGTACAAGTCAATGTACAAGGGGTGCATTTCTATGGCGGTGACGTGAAGGGAATTTATGTGAAAGCCCGACTTCGAACACCACCATAGTTTTAGCACTAGCCTACGCTGATGCATAGTGAAGTCACTTGGACTTGCAGTGTAAATCCAGCCATTGACTTTGACAATGGTTCCCCATTGTACTACAATTCTCTTAACAGGAAGTATTGAAAAACAGATATCTGAAAGCTGAAAATTGAAAATGATTCAAGTGATGAATGAATGAAAATACATCTGTTTACAAGGTGGAGGAGGGTTTTTTGACCGACATTGCAGCCAACTACCAGAGGGTGAATACAAATACTGTACATTCATATTGCTAGATCAACTTATCCCTCTCTGGCGACTAATATCATAATAAGATCATAGCATACTTATGAGGACGAGCTTCTCTGCTAACTCAGCTGTCTGCCTGCTTCAGTCTGTGATCTTGTGGTTGGACATACAGACTTATCCTTTCAACCCACTGACCTGCGGACTATCCATACATAGTCTTGCTGAAGTAGAGGAATGATTCTGATTTGGCTTCATTCAGTCTCGACCTCTTCAAGGTCGAAAGGGGAAATGCACTGTAATCTGCAATGGGGTTACTCCTTTGGTAACCACATGGGAGAGTTGCGGACAAACATAGTTTAGGCAAGTACTTGAACTGCCATTGTGTCCTACTTTAATTTTACATATTGGTGAACAATAATAAATGTGATGTAATTTGCTCATCAAATACTGTATAAGACAAAGATGTTTACTACTGTAGCCCTTAGGAAGTCATGCCTGCTGTCTCCCAGATCCTCTTGCAGTATGTTTAACTATATCCATGAATGTACCGGTATTTTATTTGTACTGAAATGGCGTCGTGTCATCTGTTCAGAGACAAGCATCGTTAACAGGGGAGAACTGCCTCTTGTGTGGCCACCTCCATGTGCAGGAGAAAGGAAAGAGTTGGACCAAGATGTGGGTGGTTGTCACCAAGGCTGAGCCACTGGTGCTGTACATGCAAAGTAGTGGGCAGGTATGACCCAATTCACACGCACGCACACAAACACACACGCATGCACAGCATTTCAATCGGATTCAAGTCCGGACTTTAAGGCTACCCCAAAACTTTTTTTTTTTCAATAAGTTGACTTGCTGGTTTCGTTTGGATTGTTGTCCTGCTGCAGAATTCAAGTAAGTGTCATATTGCGGTCACAAACTGATGGGCGTACATTCTCCTTTAGGATTTTCTGGTAAAGAGCAGAATTCATGATTCCATCAATCAGAGAAATTCGTCCAGGTCCTGCAGTAACAAGCATTCTCAGTTCATCACAGTACCACTACCATGATTAACTGTTGATATGTTCTTTTTCTGAAATGCTGTGTTACACAAATGCCAGATGTAACGAGACCCACACCTTCCAAAAAGTTCAACTTTCGTCTTCCATAGAATATTCTCCCAAAGGTCTGAGGATAAGCGGTAAAGAAAATGGATGGATGGAAGTCTTGGCAATCATTCAGATGTTTGTTGTTGTTTCTTACAAAAGATGAGCATTTAGGTTATTTTTGGTCAGCAGTGGTGGCCATTTTTGCCCAGTCTCTTCCTAATTGTTGAGTCATGAACACTGACCTTAACTGAGGCAAGAGAGGCCTGCAGTTCTTCAGACGTTGTCCTGAGTTCCTTTGTGACCTCTCGTCACTGTGGTCTTGGGGTAAATTTTATAGGCCAGCCACTCCCGGGAAGATCTGTCACTGTTTCAAGTTTTCTCCCTTTTCCTGGAATCCTATAGCTTCAGACGTGGCTTTTTATTGTGAAGCATTCATAATCAAGACAGACAAATAGACAAACATTTGTGAATGTGACTGTGGGTGTTTGTGAATGTGGATAGCGCTGTTAGAGATCATAATAATTAAAGAAGAGCAAAAAAGTAGGCTTACTATTAATGAAAACAGAACAACATCAAACAAACAAATAAAAAAAACAAGAATAGGAAAAAAAAGTTCCAATGTTAAACAACTATGTAATGTAATGTGAAAAGAAAGTGGTGAGTACTGCACTAATTAAATGAATGATAGGCCAGTGTCCCTCCTATGCTTGACTTCATAGGAGAGGGGGAGCATCACTGAGCACCAGTCCAAAGACCCCCCGCCGGTCCCGCCCTCTAGCGCCCCTCGTAACCACAGGCCCCCTGCTACACACCCCTCCTGCCCAATCTATCAGCTATATGTATTTGTAAATGATCAGTGTTTTAAATTTTACTGGATGTTTAGGCTTGAGTTTAGATGATGCATTCAAAACATTGTTTGTTTATTTATATTTGTTATATATTTCTTGTTTTTTAAGATGATGTGTACTGCATTAAAAAGGAACAGGGCACATGATAGGGGGCAAGCTAAGGCGGACTACTGGGACATGCAGGGGCCAGAGATTTAAGTGATTTCTTGATTGAAGTGGTCTGTAGTAATCAGGCTTGGGTGTGGTCAGTGAGAATGAACTCAGCTTTTGATTAGCCGGGGGACAATTTTTCACACAGGCCCAGGTAGGTTTGAAGTTGTTTTTTTTCCCCTTAATAAATAACAAGCAACATTTTAAAACTGTGTTTTAGGTTTACTTGGGTTATCTTTTTTATTGTTTAAAGTGGGCAAAGTGTGCAAAAAAAAAACAATAAGAATTTGAGAAGGGGGCAAACACTTTTTCACAGCTTTGTATGTCCTAAATATTTATTTAGTTATCGTGTCTTTAAGGCGAAAGTACTTGAGTGCGTGTGTGTTCAACGTACTTGCCGTAGACGTAAGATTCAGATTCTGACTTGATCAGAAGATAAACAAGTCAAGGTAATGAGAGTACACTATATTGCCAAAAGTATTCGCTCGCCTGCCTTGACTCACATATGATCTGAAGTGACAGATTATATATAGGGTTTAATATGACATCGGTCCACCTTTTACAGCTTTAACTCTTCTGAAAAGACTTTCCACAAGATTCAGGAGTGTGTAGGGAATTTTCTACCATTCTTCCATTGCATTTATGAGGCCACACAGTAGGGCTGCACAATTAATTTAATTTTAATTGTGATGGTGATTTTTGCTGCCACGATTAAATGAGCCTGATCATCTGAGATTTTTTCACATTCAAAATGCGGGCACTGTTGATTCTGAAAAGTGCTTCATTTGCAGCAGTGCCCGCAACGTAGTCAGCCAGCCACCAGGGGGCGAACATATGGTTAAGGCATCGCGCCACGATGCCAACTTCAAAATAAAAGCTTAAAATGGCATTGATGTCCAGTGTAGTAATGTATGTCACGGTAAGACACTATTAACAATTGTTGTAGCGGCTGCCTTGACTTCAACTTTTCGGCTGGCCTGACAACAATGTAAAAACCCCGGCGAGTAAGTAGAGAGGGAAAGTTGCAGTTTGTGACCATGCGTGACTGACCAATGGTCAAGCAGAACAACGGCGACGTACCGTCCTTGATAATTCATTATATTGACGACGGACGTCCTTGACAATTCATTATACTGACGACGGAGATTTTCAAATGGAAAGTACATTTGTTTTGTATTATTATCTATCATTTATTCTTATTTAAAGATTCATTTTGCACTGAAAACTGTTACATTTTGTTTGTTGAAAAGTACTGCAATAAAAATAAAGATTTTTCCCAATCATGAAGAATAATTGTGACTAATAATCATGATTACAAAATTGATCAAAATAATCGCGATTATTATTCTGGCCATAATCGTGCAGCCCTACCGTACAGTGATGTTGGATGAGAAGGCCTGGCTCGCAGTCTCCGCTCCAGTTCATCCCAAAGCTGTTCTATTGGGTTGAAGTCAGGACTCTGCGCAGGATAGTTAAGTTCAGCCACACCAAACTCTCTCAATCATGTCTTTGTGGACCTTTCTTTGTGCATTGCTGCACAGCCATGTTAGAACAGGAAGGGGCCATCCCCAAACTGTTCCCACAAAGTTGGGAGCAATGAATTGTCCAAAAGCTCTTGGTATGCTGAATCCTTCAGAGTTCCTTTCATTGGAACTTAGGAGCCAATATTTTGCACAATTCCATCCTCCCAACTTTGTGGGAACAGTTTTTCCAGTTCTAACATGGCTATGCACCAGTGCACAAAGCACGGTCCATGAAAACATGGATGAGAGAGTTTGGTGTTGATGAAGCTGACGTGCCTGCGCAGAGTCCTGACCTCAATCCGATAGAACACCGTCTAAAGCTCGTGGACAGCCTTCTCAGAAGAGTCGAAGCTGTTATAGCTGCAAAGGGTGGACTGACATCATATTGAACCCTACGGATTGGGAATGGGATGTCACTTAACTTCATATGTGAGCGAATACTTCCGACAACATAGTGTAGGTGCTGAACACTGATTAAAATATGTCTGTGTTTTAACATTAGGTCTGATAATTTTTAGTGTGCAGCAAAGTTTGTACAAACACTGCACAAGACTGATCAATAATGCTAGTGCTAACACGACATAACGTGTCCTGGCTGGTCCGCCATTACGGAGGTAGCTGGTAAAGGGATGCCAACTTGGCAATGACTTTAATGTTTTTTTTCATTATTACTACATCTCGGACAACAACTTAAAATCACTGCTGATGACTAATGTGTTGAACTCATTCCTGCAGGACCTGAAGGGGGCACGAGCTGTTCCGCTGCCTGGGTTTGAGGTGACTACGCTGTTGCCGTCCACGAGCGAAAGGCCAGAGGTCAAACACGCAATCCGGCTCAGTCACAGTCAGCAAACTGTGCTCCTAAGTGTCCAAGATGCGGAACTCCAGGCCAAGTGGGTGGACCTCCTCTTAAAAGCAGCTCGTGGGGAAACTGCCGCGGATGCTTCAGCAAATCTGACTGAACACACAAAGAGCCAGTAGTGGACACCCCCTCCTTCCCGTACCTCCCCCACCCTGTGCCCTGTGTATAGAGCACACGTTACTTGAATTCGCTTACCTTGGCACTTTTTGTTTCTTGGAGAGGACCACGCAGTCCTTCCTATACACCACTTCAGCCTCATCCTCACTCACACCTCTTCCTCGCCACAAAGCCACAATAGCCTCTGAATGCGGCGTTGTGATAGTTTGTTCCTCTCCCCAACCTAAGAGGATCTTTGGATGGACTCATGTTTTATTTGTATTATAGCTTAAGATTCCCACATGGTTTTAATGAATAGTTTCCTTGTACATTATCACATTAAGTCTTTGTGGTTTTTTTCCATTATGTGAAAGCGTGTGTGTGCGTGTGTGTGTGCGCGTGTGTGTGTGTGAGCCTCTGCTCCTTCCTGTGTATATGAAGTATTTGAATATTTGTGTCATGAAACTCCGCCACTTCCCTGCCGTTGCTGGGGCAGAGTAGCAATGAGTTCAGTGGGTGTTATTGTACAGTATGTAAACTATAGTGTGATGTAAGGACAAGCAACAAAAGTACATTTTAAGTCAAAAGACACTGAGGTGTGTACACTTGTGGCTGGCCACCTGATGCTCCTACTGCCAGCTCCTGTTCAACAAACTCCATCACTATATTTCTCTCTCCAATACAGTATTTAATTCCTGTTATGTCTATATAAGTAAAGTTCTCTCATTCATATTTCTATCCTTACATTATTTAGCCTCATCATGAAGAGCACCATAAATGAGCCTGACCCCTGAGTATCTCCAGTTGTACACATGCTAAATATTTCATTTTTGTGTGTGTTTCTCTCTCAGCATAGCAACACTTGGCCTTCTCCTCACCCTTTGGTGATGTGATGGAGATGAAGTACTGTACTGTCACTTCCTTATGCCTTTCCCTCTGTACCCTGCTCCTATCAGCAGCAGCCTTTAACAAAAAAGTAGCAAAAAAGAAAATGTTGGATCTCATCTTGCATGTTAAGTCACCCATAAATCAGTAAAGCATATCATCAATAAACGGACAATGTGGTAAATGAAGTACAGTGTTCCCTCGCCACTTCACGCTTCACGTTTTGCGGCTTCAGTGCTTTGCGGGCTTTTCCATCAAAAAATGAAAAAATACAGCCATATCGGCAGCCATATTGCGGAAAGACGCGTTGTTTCATGTTGATGCGCGCGAGAGAAGGTTTCCCTGCATGCCAAACAAAGAGATGAGTTGACTCAGAGGCTTTGTACAAGCCTGTACTGTACTGTACATGCCACGGGCACTCATACAAGGTGTGTGATTGGTTCCCGGCGCGACATCGACCAATGAGAGCACGAGTGGATTTATACCGTGAGCTGATTGGCTGCGCATCTTTGCAGCCTCACTCAGGATCTTCCCTTTTTGTGTCTCGCCAGTCTTGTCCAGGCTGTTGACTGTCTCGCATACTGTATCTTAGTGTTGTGTTTGCGATAACGTTTTTTGTTGAAGCGATAACTTTTTTGGATTAGTTAAGCCCTTACAATGCCGCCTAAGCGCTGTGCCACTGCGAAAGCTTCATCCGGGGCGCCCAAGAGGAAGAAGAAGATGATGACCATCTGCGAAAAAGTGAAACTTTTAGATATGATAAAGAGGGCAGAAGTTATGCATCTGTGGTAAGCCATTATGGCGTGAATGAATCTGCAGTGTGGTACATCAAGAAAGAGGAAGCAAACATCCGCAAAACTGCTTCAATAACCTTCAATAAGGAAGCGAAACGTGTGGTAACTCCGCTTAAAAGGAGAATTGTGAAAATGGAAGCTGCATTGGCATTGTGGATTGCTGATTGCAGGGAAAAGACAGTGAGTTTGGACTCTCTGCGACCAGATTTTGCCCGATGACGACAATGAAGAGGCTGAAGAAGGTGCTGACGAACCTCAAGCCAGCACTAGCACTGCCAGGAGTGATTCGCCTCCTCGAGGACGAGGCTTTTCAGCCAGCAAAGGCTGGTTCGAATAATTTCCAAAAAGATACGGCCTCAGAAGCGTGCCTCTGTATGGTGAGGCTTCCTCTGCTGACAACGATGCTGCTCGTCGTTACATGGAAGAAGAGTTTCCTAACCTCATCAGTGAGGGAGGCTACCTCCCTGAGCAAGTTTTTAACACGGATGAAACAGGCCTCTTTTGGAAGAAGCTGCCTTTGCGTACATTCCTCTTCAAGGACGAAGTGAAGAGGCCAGGCTTCAAGCCCCACAAGGACCGTGGGACTGTCATCATGTGTGGCAATGCTGCAGGTTTTATGCTCAAGCCAGGCCTTATTTATCAAGCCAAAAATCCACGGGCATTAAAAAACAAAAATAAGGCTCTGCTGCCCGTGTACTGGATGCATAACTCCAAGGCCTGGATAACAAAAGCTCTGACTCTCGAATGGTTGCTCCATTGCTTCATTCCCCAGGTGAAGCTGTATCTGGCTGAAAAGGGCCTCCCCTTTAAGGTCCTTCTCCTGATGGACTGTGCAGGACGCCATGCAACAGACCTGCAATATAACGGGGTGCAGATAGAGTTTCTGCCCCGAACATTACATCTCTAATTCAGCCGATGGATCAAGGTGTCATTTGTGCGTTTAAGGCACTCTACACTTGCTCCACGATGGAGGGCCTCATCTCGGCAGTTGACGACGACATTGAACAATTCACCTTGAAAGCATACTGGCGCAGTTACGACATTGCCTCATGTTTGTCTATTATCCAGCAAGCATTAAAGGACATGAAAAGTGAGACCATAAATTCTAGCTGGAAGAAACTATGGCCGAACGTGGTGCACGACTATCCAGGCTTCACTCCTGACGAAGTTCATCATTCAGCGGTGGAGAAGGCGGTGAGGCTGGCTCGCATCATAAGAGAGGAAGGATTTGTCGACATGACGGAAGAAGACGTCAGCGCCCTTATCAATTGCCACTTGGACACACTGACAGATGAAGACCTCCTTGAGATGACAAAGTCTGCAAGTGAGGAAGAAAACGAAGAGGAAGACGAAGAAGAAACTGAAAAGTGTGGCCTTACCCTGGAGAGCCTGCAACAATTGTGCAACATGGCAAGGGCAATGCAACGATTTGCACGAGACATTGACGACAATATGCTTCGAGCTGTCGAGTTTAGCAATCGTGTTGACGGGGTTATGTCCTTGTACAGGGGAATTTTGAAGCAAAAGAAAAAACAAAGAAAACAACTGCCCATCACCATGTTTTTCTCCAAGGTGAAAACTCCACCTACACCGTCAGCGCCTCCAGCAGAAGAGTCTCCGAGTCAAGTGAGAGCCTCTCCGCCGCCACCAACACAAGCCTCTTCGCCTCTCTCAGAAGGCAATGTTGATTAATGTTAATTACTGTATAAGGATTTATAATTAAGATTTAAGTAAATACGTGTACGGTTGTAATCTTTGTCTCAAATATGTAAAGTATAAATACTGTTTACAAATCCAAATAATATAATAATAATATAATATTATATAATATCATACAAATCCTACTTCGCGGTTTTTCACCTTCCGCGGGGGGTTCTGGTCCCCATTAACTGCGAAAAACGAGGGAACACTGTATACCATTCTGTCCAACAAGCTGTGCACATGTCACAAATATCTTTGTCCACACCACAAACCTAGCAACACTTGATGAGATGGAATGGACATGTTATAAAAATGCATGTGTCTTGGTGTACGCTGTCATGTTTTCTAAATACACTCGATTCCATTTGTTTCTTTTTCATTTTGCCTTGTGTTTTTTTTTCCAGTGTAAGCATTGGGCAGAAGTGAATTTTAGCCTTCAGCCTTAACTTTGTCAACTCATTTGACTTATAACATCCCACCATAATTTTTTTGCACCTGTGTTATGTGTGCAGTGCACACCATTCACATTCCTATACAATTTCTGCAGCTTGCTTCATTGAATTCAGAGAAATCAATTGCACCATGCAGATTTACTACACTAACCCAAAATCTAAATATGTAGAGCATTTTATTTGGGTACCATGTTTCTAACAAGCTAGCTGAATTTAGGAAGAAGGAAACAGAAAACATAATTATTAAGAATGTAGTTCTGCTTGACAGAGTTATTATAGTAGAGTTCTGATTACATTTGGACAATGACAGCAGCCTAACAGAGAGGACTTAACTTTCGTCTCCCCAGCCACTTCGTCCAACTCTTCTGGTGGGATCCTGAGACATTCGCAAGCAAGCCGGAAGACATAGTCTCTCCAATATGTCTTCGGTCTTCCTCGAGGCCTCCCCATGGGACATGTCCAAAACTACCTCACCAGGGAGGTATCCAGGAGGCCACCTAACATATACCAGCTCATCTGGCTCCATATGTGGAGGAGCAGCACTTCTGCTCTGAGCCCCGCTAGGATGACCGAGCTTCTTAAATGTATTTCTCAGAGAGAGCCCAGACACCCTGCGGAGAATAATTTTTGTATCCATGATCACGGCCGATAGCTTGTGACCACTCTCTTCCCTGTGAGGCAGGATCTCATCGCTGACCCTTGGAAGGACTCCACACTCTCCCTAGCCACTTGGTCCAGCTCTTCCAGTGGGATCCCAGGCCTTTCCCGCGCCAGATGGGAGACATAGTCTCTCCAGCGTGCCATGGGTCGTCCCCAGGGCTTCATGCCTGTGGGACGTGCTCGGATCACCTCAACAGGGAGGCGTCCAGGGGCACCCGAACCAGATGCTCGAGCCACCTCATCTGGCTCCTCTCTTGCGGAGGAGCAGCGGCTCAACTCTGAGCACCTTCCGGGTGATGAGTTTCTTACCTTATCCTATCAGCAATCTTGCAGCTGTGGCCTAATGGTTAAGATCATCGCCTGCCAAAGTGGGGGACCTAGGTTCAAGACCCCGACTGGACCATCCGCCAACATCCCGCGGACTCATGGCTGTGGTGTCCTTGAGCAAGACACCAATACCCCGAGATGCTCCCTGGGCGCTTCAGCTGCCCCCTGCTCCAGTGTGTTCCACTAACGTGTATGTGTTCACTGTGATGGGTTAAATGCAGAGAACAAATTTCGTGTGCATGCATGCATGTTCATGACAATAAAAGGTGATTCTTCTTCTTCTTGTTCTTGCGGTCACGACCCACAGCTTGTGACCATAGGTGAGAGTAGGAACGTAGATCGACCAGTAAATCGAGAGCTTTGCCTTTGGGCTCAGCTCCTTCTTTACCACGACAGACCGATACAGAGTACGCATCTGCAAAAATTCAGAGGCGGAATACTGGACCGTGAAACTGGACCCCTTAAACACCACAGTTGTGCCTAGAAACTCCGTCTATAAAGGTTGTGAACTGAATCAGTGATATAAGACAGCCTTGGTAGAGTCCAACCCTCAGCGATTTGTTTATCGCTTCCCCCCTCCTCTCCTACTTGGGGAGAGGGCTAGGCGACGATGACTGAATCTGAGGCTGTTGCTGTATGGATTCTGGACCAACCAAATGGGACAAGATCTGAGGTGGACCAGTTGCCCAGAGTTGTTGTTGTGGAGGATTCTGCTCCGACCGACCGGGCCATTTCCTGAGGCAGAAGTTTCCCGAAGGATACTTACCTCATTTTAATTAACATTGTAGATTGTTTGTTTTGAGTTCCTCCATGCCCGATTGGGAGGTTTAGATTAGGGGACGTCATCAATCATTGCGAACTGTGGGCCTGTGAAGCCCTTTGAGACTCGTTTGTGATTTAAGAGCTATACAAATAAACTTCACCAAAAACAAACCCAATTTATTGTCGGCAATCCAGACAAAACTGTGACACCCGTTGTACAGGCACCAAACGGCCCATATCAGGGGATCTTGTACCCCATACTCATGGAGCAACCCCCGCAGGAGTCCACAAGGAACTCAGTCGAATGCCTTGTCCAAGTCCACAAAGCACAAAGGCAAGGTTAGGCAAAGTCCCATCATGCATCCTCCAGGGCGCTGACAAAATGTAGAAACTGGT
Organism: Phyllopteryx taeniolatus; assembly: GCF_024500385.1. NCBI lineage: Eukaryota > Metazoa > Chordata > Actinopteri > Syngnathiformes > Syngnathidae > Phyllopteryx > Phyllopteryx taeniolatus. The sequence goes on along the minus strand of NC_084502.1, from coordinate 38,259,969 downwards.
CCACTGTGGCACAAGCAGGAAGAAAACCATACTGCGCTTCGTCTTTCCGTCCGACCATCCTCACAGGGCCGGCTCGTCCAATAGGCGAGATTAGCACATGCTAAAGGTGCCACAGCCTCAAGGGGGCGCCAATAAAATTGGGTGAAAATTCACCTTCAATTAATATAATTACATTAAAAAGAGGTATTGCCATTAACTAGTAAAGTAAAGTAAAAGTAAATTTTAATTAATATTAACAATTACATAAAACAATAGGAGCAAGATCAACTATACATACTTCGAAATCAGTGTTCCTGCCCAGAACATAAAAGCAATGTACCGAGCCACAGCTGAAAGCAAACGGGATGAAACAAACACCACTACGAGTACCATAGTAGGAAAAGATGCTTTCTAAAGATACTTGCAACAAGTTACTCGCATGATTTGTTTGGCAGTAACGATACAGTAAGAAAATGAAGAAAATGTTCTATTTTATATTTAGAGTTGTGTGGCATGTTAAAAATTCACGGCAAATTTGAAACCCGCTGCTATTCGCCATTTTTTGGTAAGCGTACGTAAATTGACGATGAAGAAAATGTTCTATTTTATATTTAAAATTGTGCGGCATGTTACCTTATAAATGAAAGGCAATGTTAAAAACGCTACTTTTCACCTTTTTTTGGTTAGCGTACGTAAATTGACGATGGAGAGGGGCGCCGTATAAAATCTCACCTAGGGCGCCACATTGGCTCTGCTCCTTTTCAGAACACCTGAATAGACCATACCAGGGAGGCTGTGGAGTGCGACACCCCCCCCCGTCCTCCAGGTCCCCCTTGCTCAGGAAGGAGAGATAAAAATGTTTGTCTGTTGACGGGCCCTCAAGTCTCATTGAGAGAGTTACAGAAATCATTTGATTACAGTTATTACCTCAAAAGGTTATGGAACAAAACTTAAGGCGACCAGAACGTTTGCTGAGGCTAGTTTCATTTGACGAACAATAATAATTATGTTGGAGCACAATTTCAAAATAATGGCTGATTTCCAGTACAGTACTTAATTTTCATTTACATGTGTATCTGTTATTACTTTAATCAGTTTCAAGTTGCTGAATATCAGAGATAATTGTGGGGTTGTCTTTCTTTAACAGCGGGTTACAAACAGTTATGTCCTCACGTACTGTATTCGTTCAGAAGTCTGAGAGAGTTGATCCTTTCCCATCACAGCTGAAGAGAATGGGTGTAATGGGAAAGCAGTCATTTGCCATTGAAACGTAAGCCTTTTACCAGATGTTGACTTTAGTGTGCGTGCGTGTTTTTGTGTGTGTAGACATCTGTGTGGCCCAGAAACATTTGCATTTCCAAATGACATCCCAGATGACCGATGTCTTTTGGTAAAATGGGATTTGGGGGATTTTTGTAGGACATTACAACATGCACACTAGCCATTCTTCTCCTAACAACGGCTGTAAACCAGAAAACAACTGTAAAAAATCCCCTAAACTGTGATTGTATTGTGATTAAGGAAGATCTAACATTCTGCACAAAGCCACAAAGAAGTGCTGTAATGTGTTTTGAACCTAATTTTCTCTTAGCGTGCAAAAGTCTCAAAGATGCAATTCCATCAGAACCACACCACAGGTTACATTCAAGCAAAGTAAATGATGCATTAAGTTGCCTCACTCGTCACATTTACAGAAAATGTATTTGCATTACAAATGTAGACAAAGGTGCTTTACATTGATTGGTAAAGTGGCTTCTTCTTTTGTGTGGTTGCACCTGTTTCCTGTTTCACGAGAAATACATAAGATGAGACTTTTCTGTGCCTTGTTTCATTACCCTGTTCATCCTTGTGAACCCCCCCCCCAAAAAAAAAATTATAAAATAAATAAAAATTTAAAAAAATCTTGTGGTGGGTAAATAATAAGAAACAGTGTGTGTGTGTGTGTGTGGGGGGGGGGGGGTAATGAAGTACAACTGTGTCACTATAATTAAGTAGAGTTTTAAGGTATCTGCACCTTATAACTTGAGTATAAATTTTTATGACAATATTTTTTTTTACTTGACTCCCTACGTTTGAAAACCTACAACGATATATGTACTTCCTACATCTCACTTTGTCAAAATAGCCTCGTTACATTTTCTTAACTTCCACAGATGACCACACATTAAAAAAAAAAAAAAAAAAGATGTATGTAAATAGAGAGAGTCCACTGCGGTTGAGATCTTGATTGTGGGGACTTAGTGTATATGGTAGTAAAAACAGAAACAGCAGTGACAGAGGAACGTGAAGCACAGAGTATTAACGACAATTTTGAGGAAGCCAGATATTCCGCACCTTACCGAATAGAATTGTTTGATTCATAGCAAATGTGTTGTGTTGTGCCAGCTAAAAAGAAAAACACCAGTATTCTGGCATTCAAAAATTATCTTTCTAATTTGAAAAAAATACATACAGCTAAGAAGTAGTCACTGATGGTGTAGTGGTACACTCGCCTGACTTTGGTGCAGGCAGCGTGGGTTCAGTTCCCACTCAGTGACGGTGTGAATGTGAGTGCGAATGGTTGTCCGTGTCTATATGTGCCCTGTGACTGACTGGTGACCAGTTCAGGGTGTAGTCCGCCTTTCGCCCGAAGTCAGCTGGGATAGGCTCCAGCGTCCCGCGACCCTAACAAGGATAAGCGGTGTTGAAAATGGATGGATGGACAGCTAAGAAGTATTTTTTTTCACTTGTTATGCTTAGCTAATTTGGCATTTTTATGTTGTTTTGCTTTTTTTCTTCTCAGTAAAGCACATGATGCAAGTTCATAAAAATGGGAAACTATTATGTGGTTTTTTTTCCGACGTGCCAAGTGATCAAAAAGGGTATTGTATATAGTTGACAGTAAACTTTTTTTTTTTTTTTTTTTTTTTTTTACTTAAGGAGTTGAATTAGTACTTCTACCTTTAACTTTTTTTCTTTTTTTTATATATCGTGCATAATGTTGAGCACTTTTACACCTCTGGTAAGAACCAAAACTCACAGTTGTTCTTGATTAGGATTTTTATGATGTTGATCAAATTCATCCACGTTACACCCAGTTCTGCATAATGAAAAAGAAGGCTGGATGCCATTTTTCTCTTTCTCCCCCCCACTTTAAGCAAGTACACATCAGTGCAGACTTCTTGACCCTCCCTCCACAGTGCAGGCACACTAGGCTGTGTGGAAGTATCACATTTTAGCTGGCTTACAGACTGATGCAATAAATACAATGAATGAATGAACAAAGAAATAAAGAAAAGAAGCGAACAGATCGCCAGATCTGTGTATTCAATGACGATGACGTCACCACGAGGCGCTCTCCCACTGAACGGACATGATGATTTCGAATCACTAAACCAAGCAGCGAGCCGACCCGATTTATCTCCAATGTCATGTTGCCGTCACGTGACAATCAAAGTCGCGCCTGCGCGTCGTACTTCTCCTACCACTTTACGCACTTGTTCAGTGTCTGGAATGTGTGCAGATTATTGGTGCACGACGCGCGGAGAGCCTCGTTTGGACCGTCATCATGCCCTTGGCTTCTAAAGCAAATGAGTCCAAAATGGATGGACGGATGGATGGAAGTTACCAGATCAACTCGGGTAAAATGATTGCTATCAACGTCTACATTGTTACCCGTGTTCAGTTGCTTGTTTTAGACCTTTGCCCTAATGACCTTAATCGAGACTATGTATTGATGATGATGATGTATTTAAACACGTGTCGTGAGATACTCAATGAATAAAAAGTTTTGTTTTTTAAAAAAAAGTCATTTCTCTTTATATAGTTACAGTAAGGTGGCAATAGTACTTGCTCACACTCTTTATAAGTAGAGTGTCAGTAGAAGTAGGCTACAGAAAAAGACTGGTAAAGTACATTCCTGTACTTCAATAAAAGCGCTCCTCTGAAATCTACTTTAGTACAAAAGTAAAATTATTATAACGGCACAGAATAGATCTAGATCTGCACACAAAATAGTTTTCCTCTTTTATCATTCGTACTGAGAAAAAAAACACACTGATGTTGCATGCTGTTGGTAGAAGACAACACATTCGCCATGAATCATTTTTATAGCAGACAACATGAATTATTCTCTTCATGAAGCCATGGATAGGGAGCATGTTGCCTCTCTGAATCTGTCGCTCTCGTCCTTAATGTTCCCTGGTTCACATTCACCCATGTTGCTGCTGTCTAAGACCTCAAAATCTTAATCATAAAATCTCAACTGCGTATATATATTTTTTTACATGGTGTCCTCTTCTGAGAAGGTTGGGGAAAAACAAAACAAAAAACAAGGAAGTACAGACAGCTACCTGTTTTCAAATGTAGGCAGTAAAAAACCACCAGAAAAACACTCGAGTAAAGCACAAATACCCCCCAAAAATCTACCTAAGTACAGAAACGAAGACATTTCGATACAGGATTTATATCTGGATCTGATACACAACTTAGAAGATAGGGCCTTTTGTTTTAGCCCACCCATTTTATGCATGAAAAAAAAATATTGGAACATGTGTCAGACAGGTGCATTTGTTGGGCTGTCTGTCAAATGTTGCATTGATTATTAAAATAATAAATTGCACTGAGTTTCACACTTGTGTTTTGCACATGCAGATTACATTTATACTATTTAGTGGTGTAATCAACATGAAAACCAGAGAGCTGTCCACGTGTGGAAAATAGTGAAATGAAGATGATACCGAAATGGAAATTCTTGACCAAAACCGAAAACCGAAACTGGGGAGCCCAATGCTGAAAACCGAAAGCCAAAACACAGAAAGAGCTTTTTAATCAAATTTAATTTGTAAATGCTTTTCATCCAAAAAATGCACCACAAAGAGCTTTAAATTTATTAAAATCTAAAAGGAAATGAAACCCGCCAATTATTAATTATAAAACTATGCCAATCATTCATAAAATTGCACTTATGGCTATGACTGCAGAGCTGTCAACCTATAGTAATTCACTTCCAGAATAATTTGTTTAATTTTACATATTTTTAAAATGATGTCAAGAACATTACCATGGGACAGTTATTGCTGTATGATATGAAGTAGGATAAAAATAATTCTGCATACTGTTCAGTTTCACAACATAATCATTACTCTATAATTGTAATAGTTAATAAATGATGGCTTCAATATTTGTTATTTGACTGTATTGATTGCATCAATCTTGTAATGCTCTTCTTATGAATGTTCTTTTTGTGTTTCCTGATTCCACTATTGCTGCTGAAATTATGCAAATTCCCCATTGTGGGACTAATAACGGTTATCTCATACAGTGCACTCGAAATATTTGTTTTCTCAAGTGATGTAGCAGAAGTGAGGTGTTAATTCATGTCCGGTTTATGGTCCCTGTCTTTATGTAGCTGTCTAGCGTTATCGGATATATTTCAGCATTTCCTTCAATAGACATACTAATTTGTGTACTGTACCACGCAGTGACTTATTTTGGTGTTTTCCGACTTCAGGACACAATAGCTTAGCAACGGGCTTCCCCGCTGTTTGTCTTCCGTCTTATACTCCCTCCGTCCTTTGTGATAACGATAATTGTCAACATGTAGTTTCTTCACGGTCATGGAGTCGATGATTAGTGACTTAGGCTGCACTGACAACGGACGAGTTGGGCACGTGCTTTTGCTTCCGCGGCTCGACATCGTATATAGCCACGTTAGCTGTAGCTCGAATATAGCCGGGGCGGCGCAAATACATAGCATGCAACAAGCATTCCACCTTAGTAGCGGATAGTAGCTATCAGTAAGCACCATTAACAACATGTTATTTCGGCCATTTTATTTTGGTGACAAAAGTCCTTCGGTCCGAAACCGAAAATGCACTTTTGGGCTTATTTCGGCTGAAACATTTCAGCTGCCAAAATTTCAGTTCATCACTCGTGGATAAACAACAATTGTGAAGCTGAGAAAATAATTTGCAATGTCTTGGAGGAGAAAGTAGTTACTGGTGTAACAGGCAACAGACATGTCACAGGTAGATCCAGGAAAACAGCAGGAGTTATTGATAGACCAAAAAAAAGCCTAAAAACAACAGTTTGTGATATCACCGACAACCTCCAGAGGGCAGGAGTGAAGGTATCACAATCTACGGTTTGCAGAGGACTTCATGAACTAAAGGTGGGAGGCTACGCTAGAAAATTCAAACCACTCATCACAAGAACAATAGGAAGACCATGCAGCAAGAGACAAGCCTAAAAAACCTGTGGGACAAATGTTTATGGACTAGACAAAGATGAACCTTTACCATAAGACTAAAGCTTTGTAAAAGAAAGGATCTGGTCTTGATCCCAAACAAGCAGTGTCATGGTTTGGGTCTGCATGGCTTCTTCTGGAATGGGCTCATTAATCTTCATTGATGAAGACTGTGTCTTTTTAGTGCATTTCCAGGATCAGTGCCCGCCTCTCCCCTCGCCTCGCTTGGGCAACCACATCATCAACGCGGGCAATGGCCGCAGTGTGGGCACAACCATTTCCTTGCAGTGCCCAACCAAACACAGGCTGGTAGGAGGTGAGCTCAAGTGCGTCATGGATGCCAACAGGCCCCGCTGGGTGGGGGAACTCTCCTGCAAACGTAAGTTGACAAAGAGATATCGTGATGGAAACACATTGTAATTGTCCCACAAGCAAATAGATTAGTTGTGTGTGGATTCTAGATCGGAACAATCTATAGAATAATCTTTAATATTCCATTAACTGCAAAGAGCGTTTTCATTTCACTCATTATAACAAACACAGAGTCATGTGCAAAGGTTTTAATAACTTTGTTATGAAGCTAGCAAAACTAACAAATCTATCCAGTAACATACTTAGCAAATATCATATCTCGAGTCACTGTCAATCTTTACTTCACACGAAACTATGGTATGCCATGGTCATGCTGTATTGCCTCAAAAAATGGTGCGACCAAATCATGTGCTGGAGTGACTAACTGAAAAAGTTAGTTGCGCAGCGCCAAATGCGTAATAACTATGCCGTAGACTGAGACACCGGAGGAGAAGATCATCTTATCACCATGCTAACAATTTATAATTCCCTTGATTTATCATTGCCGACATCCCTTTCTCGCTGAGGTAATAAAATACAATTAAAAAAATATTGATGTGGGACAAATGTGAAGTGGACAGAACTTTTGAACATTAATTTGCTGTTTTTCTGTGACTCACAACGTTTACTATATAATGATGGAACACATTCAGCTCTAAACATGAAATATATCCTCTCTCTCCAGCTTTGTCTCTGTACAAAGACAGTGGTTTCCGAGTGGCTGTTCTTGCATCCATTGTCAGTATTGGCATAATATTCATCATGTCTATGATGTTCATCACCTGCTGTATTTTGGATTGCGTCCAAAAGAATACGAGAAAAAAGCAGGGCAGGTGAGTTTGTTCGCAGAAAGAGGGTCATTCATCTCTCGGTGTAGTGCGTCTGAAAAGTGGAAAACTTTCCTCCCCAGGGATTCATTCAAAAGACATTTGGAGGACGGCATGTCCTGCTATAGCCTTGAAGGCGGATGTGACATTGACATCCCAGAGAACCTCTGTGACAACAGGTGAGAAGTGGGCCACTTGATTTTTGTAAATGATGAAATTTAAGGTGAGAAAATACAACTGTCTGCAAAGATCAACACTAACTTAAACCTCCATCTCTCCAAACCCACAGTCCTCCTCAATGGTTCACCTATGGTCTCGGTCAAACAAACGCCCCCACGCCTCCACGTCCCTCTGGATTCTATGATAACCAACATCCGGTCCCTCAAAAATCTGATTGTGTACAGGTCTTCGGTCCACCTCATTACATCGCTATTTCATCATGTTGCAAGTGTTCAAGCTCAGGTCTGGTTCAGATCCCCACTGAAGAAACTGATTTGGTTTGGCAGCCTTACAGCCAGCAGCTATGTTCAACACAAAGGAATCCTTGAATTACAAATATGTCAAAAACAACAACAAGGTGGGAATACAGTGAAGCCTTGCTCTTTGCAGGAGTTTGGGACCAAGCGCAAAAGTAATGGATACCGTGCCGGAAAATGTTTGAAATTGCCTATATTAATAGTTTTAACCCCATACTATGATCCCAAAACACTTTACCATTTCAAACTCATTTTACATGATCCTTAAAAATAAATTGCTTACAGATTACATGATACAAAGTAAATTGCATCAAATTTAGTACAAGTATGCTGCTGTGCAGTGTGTCTCCATGTCAGAACCTCTCATTTCTGAAATACATTTATTGCAAATGACTCCATTTTTAGTTTGGCATTTACTATACCTTACATTGAGCAGCTAGCCAACGCTCGAGCGGACCTTCCTCTCCATTATCTAGAGAGGCTTACCACTGGGTGGCACGCTGCTTTCTATAGCATCAACCACACAAGCAGCCTCGACACACTGTCGGACCTCCACTGGACTTTTCATCACTCTGCTGTTTGCTGTCAAGACTGCCAGTTATCAGCTCGTGGCCAATCCTAGCTACTCCTCCAACATGGCGACTGTTAGACGGAGCATGGCGTTTGGGAGGGGTCTAATAGGGTGTTACAAGAAGAGCACAAAATACGAAGATAAGCGCCAGTCGGTGAACTCTTCAATCAATAGTCGCTAATTCGGTTCTTCAGAATAAAATCACGAGAAGGTGAGTTCGGGAGGGGTTAACTGTATTTTCTGCGAACAACTTTGTGTTACAAGTCAAAAGGCAAAATCTACCATTTACAGGGTGAATAGCGTGCTCTATGAGCCTTTTGCAAATTAAGACTCCCACATCCCCATGCCTGAAATAGAAGCCATTAGAAGTACTGTACTGTATATTTATATCAGTTTATTGTACTGTGTGTGTGCTTTACATATACATATATATATATATAAAGCCCCCTTCTCAAATTCATATATTTTTGCATAGTTTTCCCTCTGTAATTTTTCTGATCATCAAACTGGTGATTTCATTTATTAAGGGGGGAAAAAGTATTCAAAGTTACCTGGCCCGGTGTAAAAAAAGTAATGGCCCCCCCAAACCTAGGAACTGGTTGGGGCATCTTCAGCCGAACTGAAATCAAGCATTTTCTATATGCGGCGATGAGTCTTTTACATCTCTGTGGAGCTATTTTGGTCATCTCTTTCTTGCAGAATTGTTTGACTGATAAAAATGGAGGGTTTTCGAGCATGAACGGCCTTTTTAAGGTCATGCCACTGCATTTCAATCGGATTCAAATCTGGACTTTGACGAGGCCACTCCAAAACCTTCATTTAGTTTTTTAAAGCCATTCAGAAATTGACTTGCTGGTGTGTTTTGGATCGTTGTCTTGCGGCAGAACCCAAGTGTGCTTCAGCTTGAGGTCACGAACTCATGGCCGAACATTCTCCTTCAGGATTTTCTGATAAAGAGCAGAATTAATTCTTCCATCAATCACACCAAGTTGTCCAGGTCCTTAAGGAGAAGCAGCCCGAGACACTACCACCACCATTTGACTGTTGGTATGTTCTTTTTCTGAAATGCTGTGCTACATTTACTCTAGATGTAACGGGAAACACACCTTCCAAAAAACTCAACTTTCATCTCGTCAGTCCATATAATACTCTCCCAAAAGTCTTGTGAATCATTCAGATGTTTTTGCAAAAGTAAGATGAGCCTTTATGTTCCTTTTGGTGAGCAGTGGTTTTCACCTTTGAACTCTGCCATGAATGCCATTTTTTGCCCAGTCTCTTCCTTATTGTTGTGTCATGAACATTAAAGTGAGGAAACTATGAAAAATGTATACATACGTATATATATATATCCATCCATTTTCTGAGCCGCTTCTCCTCACTCGGGTCGCGGGCGTGCTGGAGCCTATCCCAGCTGTCATCGGGCAGGAGGCGGGGTACACCCTGAACTGGTTGCCAGCCAATCGCAGGTCACATAGGAACAAACAACCATTCGCACTCACAGTCATGCCTACGGTCAATTTAGAGTCCTCAATGAATGCATGTTTTTGGGACACAGGTGAGGCAGGATTGAACCCAGGTCCTCAGAACTGTGAGGCTGACGCTCTAACCAGTCGCCCACCGTGCCGTGTATATATATATATATATATATATATTATACACATATATATATATATAATATATATTATATATATATAATATATATAATATACATATATATAATATATAATATACATATATATATATATATATTATATATATATAATATCTGGCAGCACGGTGGGCGACTGGTTAGAGCGTCAGCCTCACAGTTCTGAGGACCTGGGTTCAAATCCCGGCCCCGACTGTGTGGAGTTTGCATGTTCTCCCCGTGCCTGTGTGGGTTTTCTCCGGGCACTCCGGTATCCTCCCACATCCCAAAAACATGCATGAATTGGAGACTCTAAATTGCCCGTATGCATGACTGTGAGTGCGAATGGTTGTTTGTTTGTATGTGCCCTGCGATTGGCTGGCAACCAGTTCAGGGTGTACCCCGCCTCATGCCCGATGATAGCTGGGATAGGCTCCAGCACGCCCACGACCCTAGTGAGGAGAAGCGGCTCAGAAAATGGATGGATAGATGGATGTATATATATATATGGATGGATATATCTATATTTATATATATATGGATGGATATATACATGCATATATATATATATACATACATATACACATACACACACATATATTATATATATCTATATACATACACACATATATAATGCAGTTATGTTTCAGGTATTTTGGTTTGAAATGCTCTTTGACTAGAAATTTAAGCAAATTGATCATAAAAGATTTTTTTCCACAACATAGTAATTTAGCTGAGCGCCCACACCTAAACTACTTTCATTTGGCCGTGCAGTGGGAGAAAACGCAATTTAAAAAATAATTTATTCTGTGTCTTTATTTCTATCACAAAGTGACCATTATTCTCTATGGATGGTTAAAAACTAAACTATTGTGTATGAAAGCCAGGGTGTGTGGTCCTTTTAATGCCAGCGGCGTCTGTGGATTTGGTATCTGGGCCTTCAATGGGGATTTACCTGATTTAAACCGCCCCTAATCTCACCCACCCAAGCATTGCACACAGCCACTTGGTGGTGCTAAAGCACCCTCCATTTTCCCCTGGATGAATCAAGTCCCCATTTGCTACAGCCCTTTTTGTCTTCATCAATATTTGGAAAATATATGTAAAAAAATCACCCCTTCATCAATTTTATCCAAAGCGTTTTGAAATCTGACCAATATTTATGAGTCCTTAGAATTGTACACAGACTCCTGCCTTAACCCCAGGCAGAAAAACCTGTAATTTCAGGAGGGGGTTGTTGACTTTTTATATCCAGTGTGGCCTCCCTTCACCTCCTTTGTTAATAGTTGTATTACTGTGTTGATTGTGTTAAGAGAAACAATACATTAATTAACTACATTACTGTTTATATATATATTAATATAACTGCACAACTGTGCCACACAGAGCAAGTCAGAATTAATATTCATCTCATAAGACAAAAACACATTTAAATACACCATACTCACCAAAATTTTTTATTATTTATTGTATTCAATATTCATATGTGCAGATCACTACAGAGGTGTTTTGCTGATCAAACTTGGCTTGCGTCAACCAACCAGAGGAAGGAAATTATGCTGACATGATTGTGGCCAGACATGATTGTGAAGCTGTCTGTCTGGCCCGCTTTGCCATTATGTCACACGTACTTCAGGTTGGTCTTCCCTTTTCCCAGTGGCACCACAAGTAAACTCCTTTTTATACCACCAAGTCATCGTGATTTTGGAAAAAGGGTAAATGGCTTAAATAATTGTAGCTTTCTCTTCAGCCATAGTTTTGGTAAGTTGATTCAAAAATGGACTCCCCCCCCCAAAAAAAATAATATGTATAACTGATTGACAATTAAAAATACTGTCTTGAATCAATTGAGGGGGGAAAACAAAAAAACAAAAAAACGCTCACTAATTAAGCCTCAACCAGCTCACGGTCGAAAGAGAGAGAAAACATCAGTTATTAGGAAGCTGAGCTGCAGGCAACTCTTTCAGGAAAGTCAACTGCTCAATGTGACACGAAAAATGAAACTGGCAGGCAAAATCCTGACTCATCCCACCCTGGACACCACCATTCCCTCTGGTAGGCGCTATTAAAAACACTGCACACCAAAACCAGCAGACATTTCAACAGCTTCTTTTCCCTTGCCAATTACTTCAGTTAAGTTGAAGTTTAGTGCCACTTTGCCGTTTTGCAAATCTCTTGTTGTGTCATTATTGCTGTGTGGATCTTTGGAGATCTGTCACAGCATTTGCACACTCCTGTCACTGATAAGTATTAATGCATTACTGCACACTTATATTGCTTAAAGTACTTTGCCCATCTGTGCCTTTTTTGCTATCATAAACTGACCGTTCTGACTTGGATGAGTTAAAAAACTTCAAACATTCTCCCATTCCCTCAAAAATGAATACAAAACAGTCACTCAAGACAATTTAGTCAGGTGCCCACAGCCATGAAAACGTAAGGATGGTTGAAAATAAAGTTTGAACAAAAGGGTCAGCGTGATGCAAGCTGGACCACATTTATCTTTAGATATTGTAAATGAGCACCATCCTGTCTATAGTTGCCCTGCAGATGGGACATTTCTTTGGCTCTGGCAGAATCTCGTAGCATCTCGTGCACGTGCACACATGACCACACTCCAGAAAGACGCAGGAGCGCTCCTGGTACAAACACACGGTGCACCTGCTGGACTGCACGCCGCTTTCCTCCACATTTTGGTCTCCCTTGTTTTTCCTCTCTTGCTCATCCAACTCTTGAAGCATGCGCTTCACACGCTTCCTCTGTCTGTGGCACACATACTGTTTCCATAGAAGGTAGAAGAAGGTGGAACAGGCAGCGACGCCGGCGATCACAGTCAGAATCCGCCACAGTCTGACATCTCTCTCCTGCTTCCTCAGGAGACCGTCGTAGTCCAGGCGAGTGAGGAAATAAGAGAAGCCGTCCTTCGGGGGCTGGAGCTTAATGATGTTGTTGTCCAGCACCAGCTCGCCTACGCCTGTGACACTGTCTCCCACACGCAACATCTCCTCTGTTTCGTGAATGCCTTTGGGTCGCTCACCACTAATGAAGTTGCCAATAGCGCTGGACAGGGACTGTACTGCTGGGTGAAAGTTCTCATACGTGGTCTCTAGATTCAACTCTGCAGCCTCAAGCGGCCGCATGATACGTACAGTGGCAGTGATGTCATCATCGTGGGGGCCGAGCACAAATGGAACGGTGTTGGTGCGCTGGTGGATGACTTTCTGAGTGTTGCTCCTGCACATATGACACTTTTTTAAAACCTAATCATGCCTCCCACAACATGCTAACACATTTGACATGCTTGTTTGCTGGCTTACCACAGGTGAGTGGCATTGTTCCACACCATTTTCTCCTCCTTCAAAGTCAGTCTCTCAATGACACCTTTGCAGTTGTCAAGAAACTGACTGTTGAGACTTTCCTTCACAGACCTCACGACACCTGCAAAGAATGACAGATGGTACCCCAATAGTAGTTTGGCCTATTGAATATTCGGTCAGTTACTGGTCGTGGTGTGTTCATAAGTTCCAAAGGACACCAAATATGCATGGCTGCATGAAAGTGACTGGTGTTTGTTGGAGAACTAGGAAGTAAGCAGGGTGTGCATGTGGCAGCTTTGAGAATGAATAGGAAGAAGACTTTTTTTTAGGGTATTCGTGTTGGACAATAGGGGCTTGTTTTTATTATTGCCGTAGGTTATGGTCAACCAAAATAAACAGAAACGAAGCCTTGTCTCAGGGGCTTTCTGAACGCTCAGAGAACAAAAGAAAGAAAGAAAGAAAGAAAAATATTTTTCAGCAGCATCATTGAGCATGTGTGGGTATGAGGAGTAACTACATACAGATATTGCAGAGTCAGATCGGATCTTATTTGTGTGGTTCAGCTCAACATACCAGAGGGTCAAATGTGAGGGACGGATGAAAAATGTACAGGAGACGGAAGCAACTTCAGTACATACATACATGCAAATCAGTCGCCTTTCGGCGAAATTCGCCATTTTGAACTCAAAATAGGCCATTCACGTGAATTGTATAGATCCGCTGCGTTTCATATTTGTTGCACTGGTCTCCACCGCCTGTGTGGAGTTTGCATGTTCTCCCCGTACCTGCGTGGGTTTTCTCCGGGCACTCCGGTTTCCTTCCACATCCCAAAAACATGCATTAATTGGAGACTCTAAATTGCCCGTAGGTGTGACTGTGAGCGCGAATGGTTGTGTTTGTTTGTATGTGCCCTGCGATTGGCTGGCAACCAGTTCAGGGTGTACCCTGCCTCCTGCCCAATGACAGCTGGGATAGGTTCCAGCACGCCCGCGACCCTAGTGAGGAGAAGCGGCTCAGAAAATGGATGGATGGATAATCAAGTGCAAATACTGGAATGTTAAGCCAGTATTCTGACTGGCAGAATCTGAACACTTAAAAATAAAATTTTACAATATTAAACCTAAGATGAAGTCATTTTTAACAGGTAGAAAATACGAACATCGACTCGGGCCATTTTACTTGCACGTCTTTCAAAACACGGACTTTACATATTGCAATATATCACAGCTTAATTATTGCTTCTTGATAATTACAGAGATGAATTAGGTGATTCAATTTATATGGTGACCCACACTTTGCAAATCACTGTCCAAACCGATTACTCAATGAACTGAGTAAATAATCAGATTGACTGATAACGCCGAATTAATTTCATTTATGTTACCTATTAATTTGTAAAAAATGAGCTAGATCATTAAAGTTTTAACGGTTTTACTCAACTTACATGACATTTTGCTGAACATTTTTTCAGCTCTGCAACAGCCATTATGCATCTCATCTGCTGTCTCTTTGAATAATCCTGGTTGTGTGTGCTTGCAGACAGTTTATGATGCGTTTCAAGAGCATCTCAGAAACACGTCTTAAAAAGGGAATTGAATTATTTCAATGGCTGTACAACTATGCCCATGAACAAAGATGCCCTGTAATAAATAAGAAATTTTCGGACCAATTAAGTGAAATTGGATCATTTCCCATGGCACACCTGATAATCTCTCACGGCACTTATGTACCGCAGCAGAGTGGTTGGAAAGCACTGGTCTACTCACCCTCGATGACTGCATAAGGGAAACATCTACCAGGTGTTTCTGACAGGATAATTTTCAAATCCTGGTCAATGGAAACTTTCTTGGCTTCCTGTGCACAGGAGAGATTTCTATTGTATGTCACCTGTAATACACCCACATTATTGTGACATTGTGGGGGAGGGAGCGTGTTCTGAATGTGGCAGACCTTTATTTTGGTCACTGTTGCTGCTCTGTTCCTGTACACATTGTAGAAGACGGCTGTAAGGGCCGAGCTGGTAGCCAAGAGGACAACCTGCACAGCTGAGGGATTCCAGTCCATGATGCTGTCATGACAGAGGTAAGGAGCGCACCGTGGAGTCATAATGGGCTACACTGCAGATTAATATCATGATTATTGAAGATCAGACTACAAGACAAATTTCAAGTTAATTGGTTTTGCTGTTTATTATGAATTTAAAACCATATCTAGACTTCCACTATGTGTAATTGAAATGGAGGGTCGGAGGACAAAAATAAGTATATTTTCAAGTATATTATAGGTTATCAGACATGAATGGAATCTCTCTCTCTCTCTCTCTCTCTCTCTCTCGCTCTCTCTCTCTATATATATATATATATCTTTTACACGGACCAAAATTTATATATATACTAGGCTTTACACGATCAGGATTTTTGGGGCCGATCACCGATCAGCAAGTTTAAAAAAAACGATCACCGATCCAATTGCAAGATGGAGCAATGTTTAAATGACCTGTTCATTTACTGTGTATACTTAATTGCTGAAAAAAATATACTTACGATAAATAATTTATCTTTGTTCATCTATTTATGCCAGTGAGGCATAGTGACAGACAGAACAAAGGAATGGTCTTCTATAAGTTGGCAGGAAGTACATACAGTAATTAATGTATCCACCTTTTGTGACATTTTTGTTTGTTGGTGTGCCGTGAGATTTTCCAACTGTAAAATATGTTCCTTGGCTCCATAAAGGTTGGAAATCACTGCTCTAGTCAGATTGTGTATTCTAATCAGTCAGGTCAAACCAACATTACAACATGACAAAAATAATGGGTGCTAACTTACTGTAATTAAATTACTTTATTGTAATTAAATTACTTCACCCACACCGTAACTTTAGAGCATGATTCGACAGAACGGCGGCTTGTTTACGTACAACCGTTAGTGCTAACACTAGCTTGCTAGGCTACATAACGTTTTTGTTACCTGCTTGCATATTACATATTAAACGTATGTGAACATACCTCAAGCAAGCCTTAAACGAACGTCCTCTCCTGTCCTGAGCACCGATGACCACCAACACACGTTTTCCCCCCATTTTGTCCTTATAATACAGTCGGCGCGAGTCAATGTTTTTGTCGTCACCACGGTAACGAGTGTATCCGGTCGCATTTGAGTTGATAAAATAAAGCCCAATGATCGTAAAAAACGGGGTGCGGTGGTATCGAAATACAAGATTTTATTGCAGTAGTCTGACATAGTGCAATCGTGAAAGAGCAAATTTCTCTTGTAGTCTGATCGGGCATTATGTCTTGTCTGTCCCACAGGGTCGACGTTTATTGGCCGTCAGATATTTACAGTACTACGTCAAAAGAAACGCGACAAGGCTAAAAATAAATTCGCTTTTGGATTCAAATATACTGTGCACGATGGCGACGCGGAGTCAATGTCTTTTGCGGAGCCAATCAATGACATCATTGATCGGATCGGCGAATTATGACATTAAAGCCCATTAGCCGATCAGCATAAAATGCTAATTATCGGCAGATACCGATCAGGCTGATAAAATCGGTGTCAAGTCTAATATATATACACAGACACACACACACACACACACATACATATATACAGTGGGTATGGAAAGTATTCAGACCCCCTTAAATATGGAATTGTTGAAATGTTTGCAGATTTATTAAAAAAGAAAAACTGCAATATAACAACCATAAAAGTATTCAGACCTTTTGCTGTGGCACTCATCTATTTAACTCGGGTGCTGTCCATTTCTTCTGATCATCCTTGAGATGGTTCTACACCTTCATTGGAGTCCAGCTGTGTTTGATTATACTGATTGGACTTGATTAGGAAAGCCACATGTTTGTCTATATAAGACCTTACAGCACACAGTGCATGTCAGAGCAAATTTGAATCATGAAGTCAAAGGAACTGCCTGAAGAGCTCAGAGAATGAATTGTGGCAAGGCCGAAGGACGAAATCCTTCTCCAGAGAGCTCAGGACCTCAGACTGGGCCGAAGGTTCACCTTCCAACAAGACAATGACCCTAAGCATACAGCTAAAATAACAAAGGAGTGGCTTCAGAACAACTCCCTGACTGTTGTTGATTTGCGCAGCCAGAGCCCTGATTTAAATGCAATTGAGCATCTCTGGAGAGACCTGAAAATGGCTGCCCACCAACGTTCACCATCCAACCTGACAGAACTGGAGAGGATCTGCAAGTAGGAATGGCAGAGGATCCCCAAATCCAGGTGTGAAAAGATTGTTGCATCATTCCCAAAAAGACTCATGGCTGTATTACTCAAAAGGGTGCTTCTACTAAATACTGAGCAAAGGGTCTGAATGGCTTTGTGATATTTCAGTTTTTCTTTTATAATAAATCTGCAAAAATGTCAACAATTCAATTCAGTTAGTCCCCTTATATATATACATATATATACACATATACATATACATATATATATCAATGTAGAGGACTTTGTTGAGTTGCCTGGCGGACGTAGAGCCTAACTTGAACCTTCCAAGAACCAAAAAAGATGCAGTTTTGTGTTCCTTCACAAATAATATTGATACATAGGTGTAATTTACACCGCTACACCTACTTTTTTTTAGAGGCCTGCAGTTTTCCATCCAGCACCTATTGTTTTTTTTTTTCATTTTTTAAATATTTAATGAAATAATTGCAAGAGAATATACTCTTGACTGTCATTCTATCTACATCTCATCTATTTTATAATTTACGATCATATTTACTGTTATCTAATCTTGGAGCAAACTAGAGTTTAATCTTAACACTGCATTTTAAAGAAGGCATTGTTCTAACTCCAACGTAATTATTATCACATTAGCTGATCCTAGTGAAGTCATCTGCCAAGATATGCCTCTGACTCATGGTGCAAGTTAAAAAAAAAAAAAAACGGGGTGCAGAAACAGACATAAGATCATTACGTTCACATTATATCAACTATTTATGGAATTCGTTGTTTAACTTTCATAAAACAGCATTTTAAAAACTTAAAGATGCTATGGTTTCTGGGTAAATCTGATAGCGATCCATCGTCATGGCGACTCACCCGCCAATTACAGCAGGATTAGTTTATAGTACAGTAAATGACACTTGGCTGGCCCAACCACATCGCTTAGATGTTTTAATCACAAATTAAGATTAGTCCCCCAATACATTTACCCCAATACAACCTCAAAAATAAATACATAAGTTATAAGTATCACCATAATGACCAACATTAAAATACAGTACCGTCGTCGGCTCAAGTGTTCATCAAAAATGAGCTGCAGGTTTTATTCCTAAAAAGTGTATGTACTATGCACAGTTGGACTATTAACACTGTATTTAAATATAGAAAATAAAATATTTTACTTACTGATACAAATTAAATGTATTGCACATAAAGTTAAATAAAAATTGTACCGAAATAAATGTTTGAAAAATATTCCTAAATGATTAAATCCAAATGTATTATACTTAAAAGTTCAATACAAGTGAATTGTACTTAAGAAAAGTACTCAACTGTATTTAAAAAAAAACAAAACATAAATTGAAACCGCTGCAACATGCAGTTTGAACCGTTAATTTGGATTCTTGCATGTACCACTAGAGGGAGGCCCCACCACACCACACTTTGCGAACCACTGCTGTTTTATACATAATTGTTGTCCATATGACCCTCATAGTACATTTATGATTGTATTTAAAATTACATATATAAAGCACATTTTCGCAGACCATACAATTCCAACATTTGCCACGACGTTTACAATTTGATGATTCATTTTGTTTCAAAATATTGCAGTATAAGCCAAGCTGCGTCAGCGCAATGTGATATGGCGACGAAGAGACGACCTTACCTTTTACTGTCAATCGAAACAATGATAAAACCTTGAATCTTCTTTAGTTTTGCGCGTAACTGCCGTTTATGAAAGCTATCGTTTAGCGACAATGATTTGACTTGACTTGGCTTGCTAGCATTTTTGCTAGCTCTCTGCCAACGTCTCTTCATCCGACTAGATAATACGCTTCAAACGGTTTTATATGTTAATGTTGCTGAGACATTTCTCAATATTACCCATCATAATTACCATATGCGCGTCCAAGTTGAGGTCACGGTGTCTTATAGTCAAAGAAGCTTTGTCAACAAACCTTCAACTAGTGACGATGTTGCTGATGTGGTCCGGGTCATCATTCAAGATTGGATCCGGGTCCTTCGCCTATTGATGACGTCTCTCTCCATGATTGGCTGGAAGTTGGCAGGCTGACGTAGATTACTGTGTTTGGTCCGTTACGCAGGATTGAAATTGTAGTTTTTATGAGAAAACATGGAAGAATTTCACGAATTTATCTTAACGACAGTCCGACAACTGCCTTAATGACCCATCCATCCATCCATTTTCTGAGCTGCTTCTCCTCACTAGGGTCGCGGGCGTGCTGGAGCCTATCCCAGCTGTCATCGGGCAGGAGGCGGGGTACACCCTGAACTGGTTACCAGCCAATCGCAGGGCACATAGAAACTAACAACCATTCGCACTCACAGTCATGCCTACGGGCAATTTAGAGTCTCCAATTAATGCATGTTTTTGGGATGTGGGAGGAAACCGGAGTGCCCGGAGAAAACCCACGCAGGCACGGGGAGAACATAGGCGGGGACTGAACCCCGCACCTCAGAACTGTGAGGCTAACGCTCTAACCAGTCGTCCTTAATGACCCGAGAGCCGAAAGGCAAACATTCGTAAGGCATCAAAAAGTTTGGTTGGAGACTCTAAATTGCCCGTAGGTGTGACTGTGAGTGGGAATTCACCAGCTCTATGGAAATGTTAATTTTTATTTTTATTATTATTATTTTTTCCCCTCCACAGGTGTTGCTACATGGAGCAGGTTTTCTCCATGGTACCGAAATGCTTTCTATGCCATCTACAGCATTAGGGCCTGCCATGAAGTGGAAGGCTATATAAAAGCAGCACACCTGGTACACATCTTGCACTGGATGCTCTCGATTACACTGGATGTCTGATGTTGTAACTAGTCATAGACCACGTGCCATATTGATATTGGTCATTTTGATTTTTATTATTTCTTTTACAGGATATGTTGAGACAGGGAAAAGGCAAGTACAGCAAGCGGTGTACTCTGAAGACCTTCATCCAGGATACTGTGCAGTCACTTCTGCAGCCAAATGCGATAGCATATGTTTTACACACACACACACACACACACACACACGCACACACACACACACACACACACACACACAATTTATAATAGACTAAATTAGCTCATTGAAATATGTGCAGGAGGATGAAGGTCTAAAAAAAAGGAATTGACTCATCTTATTTATTAGAAGAGCCTTACAATTAATATTCATTGTGTTATACTTTGTATTTCTTGAGCTTACTTTTTTTTCAAACAATTTTTACAAATCTTGAACAGGGCATGGATCTGTCTGTTACAAATATAACAAAGATATAACACCTTTGTATGTTGTCACTCCTCTTCCTACATCTCCAGAATCTCATCGACACTCGGATCCTCTGTGACATTTGTATCAGCTCTTTTGCTCCTGTGTGTGTGTGTGTTTTACATAAATAAAATTAGAACTGAGAAAAAGATGTGCACTTTTTTCATCAGTGATTGATTTGTTAATGCATTCAACATTTTCAAAGGAAATTGTGAAATTTGCTACCATAGCTGTAAAAAGTGACCTTGTAATGAGGTTCTTAAATTATATATTGTGGGGTATAATGGTAAATGTTTCAACTTTATGGTGGGAGGTTACAGCCTTTGATTAATGTTTGTATCAATAGGAAGATTTATTTTTAAATATTAATATTGGAACTGATATTTGGTCCAATAAATCCCATACTGCACACCATTAATAAATACAATTATCTATACTAATCAGTCAAACGTTATTTGTAAGGGCTTCTCATACAAAGAAATGCAACACAGAGCACATTACATCAATTAAAATGTGAAATTAAAACAAACCCATAGTTTTTCTAACGTTGCGAACTGAGTAAGAAACATTCCTAAATGCATCTAATCCCAACAGAAAAATACACCTTACGATTGTGTTTTTTTTCTTCTTTTTTTCCGACTAGACAGCTAGAGAATTTTTGAACACCAAGCTTGTGGTCGTTAGGCTTGAACACGACAAAACACGGACGCCACAAATCATTCTAGAAGCCAACATCCCAAAAAAAAAAAAGGCATGAATGTGGAATAGCTTTCTCTTGCTCATGTCCAAATATGTTGCTGTCATCATTAATGCTGCCCGTTTTTGTTTTTTTTCCTATTTTATATAACTCCAAGATCTACTGAATCAAGATCTCAGCCACAGTTGACTTGACCTCTCTATTTACATGCT
Organism: Phyllopteryx taeniolatus; assembly: GCF_024500385.1. Classification (NCBI taxonomy): domain Eukaryota; kingdom Metazoa; phylum Chordata; class Actinopteri; order Syngnathiformes; family Syngnathidae; genus Phyllopteryx; species Phyllopteryx taeniolatus. Next base: position 38,238,221 of record NC_084502.1, on the reverse strand, counting down.
ATTTATATTGTGTCGTCAGACATGGAGGTTGAAAAATTAACGAGCCTGTTTTGACAAAGTTAGGAGACAAAAGTACAGCTATGTTTTCAAATGTACATATAGGGAGTAGAAGTAAACAAAATAGTCAGAAAAATAAATACTTAAGTAAAGTATGGATACCTGAAAGATCTACTTGTTCTTCGCCACTTTCCACTGACAATTGTTCCTCAATTTGTTAACCTGTATTTCACTGTACATCCAGTACAATTCAAGAACAAAATTTTTGGGTGACCTGTTGGTGTTTTCAGCACAAATACTGACAGGAACAGTAAGTAAAATGTCTTTACATTATTGGAAAATCATAGTACTAATTCAGGGTTGCATATTTGCGTGCCGCCGGTGTATGGCTCATTATATACATTGCAACTCTATTGTCCTGTCTTCATTCTTGTAATTCTGAAAGGTGAGCACAGCACACTGTTAATAAACTACCAATATAAATAAACAAATTCAACAGAAACATTTACATAACATGTACATGAGGTACATGAACATAACCACAAGGAGTGTGAATGTAATGTGTCATACAAAGACAATGATTCCGCAATGATTTCATGGCTTCCCTATGCTGCTCACAGCCCCAAGGCACCAAATGTGTAGTATTTGGGGACTGGTATGACTTTTATGATGTGTTGTACTGTGATATACTAGACCACTTGTCAGCATTTCTTAGCATCCACATTGAATTTTAAAGGGAATTGAAATACAGTATCTATTTCTACAGAGTGGTAAAAATGGCAAATATATATCCATCCATAAGATGTCACATGTTACGTGTACTGTATATAAACAAGATGCAGAGAGTCAGTTTCATGAATAACACCACTATGATGATGCAAAGACAGCATCCTTTATGTTTGATCCAAAGCTTTTGCATCTCTCCAGGCTGAATGATTGTGACATGATCAACCTGACATGTGAATGATTAGACCTTTGAGAATTCTTCAGACAGGAAGAGGTGTGAACTTTTTGACCACAAAAACATCTGCGGGTCAATTGCTCTCCACACGAGTCACCTTGTTTTGGAATCCTCCTAGGATCTCGGGGTTGGAAGCCCTGAATGTGTCTCGGTGTGCCATTTGCGGCCCACTGCCCATTTTTAAGTGGCCCGCAGAAAATACTGAAAATAACATTTGACATGGCGCGCAAAGCTTTTCTTTTTTTTTTTTTTTTTTTTAAAGGTGGGGGCAGTGTGAAATGTGTGGAAGTTGAAAAAGTGCGGAGTTTATGACACCCATATCCTCCATGGGTGTGATGTCCCTAACAACTACTACCAATACTGCTAATTATAGCAATAAAAAGGCTTGACATAGACCTTTTCTAGATATGCAAAAAAATAACTAAATAAAAAAAAAAACTAAAATCAAAATTACTTTTCTTCATAACCCTAAAGATAATTCACCTTCAGAAGAAAAAATGGTTTGCTCCACTGTGCTCCAGCTCAAGGTCTTATTTGTAAACAAATCATATTAGTGATTCTCCAGTAAACACTGGTTTAAAAATTGTCAGTTTCCTACGGCTTGCTCTTGTTTTGGTTCTGAATGCAGAGATCTGCTCAGGACAGGGATGGCTGCATTCCAGTGGCAAACAGGGCCACGAGTCACCTGTGTCGTGTCGTATATATATATATATATATATGTATAGAATTGTTTGATGGAATGGTTTTAGCAGGTTTCATAAAATTTGAAGAATTTCAAAATGGTCCTTGTATCCTTACATTTTTTTTGTATGCGACCCTCGGAAGAAAAAGTTTGGATACCCCTGGTCTAAAACGATGTTGTATTCAATTAGATCTCAATGTGGGTGAAAGAAAAGGAAAATTGAACAATAGAGATACTAGTCTGCATTCTGACTACTATTGAGATGCTCTTAAGCAGAACACCAAACTCCTCGGAAACTTGGCTCAGTGGCATCTCCTTGCATGCTGCATGTTTATGATCTGTGTGTGTCCAGTAAAGTGCAAATTGAACTTTCACAGTCAGTATAACAAAATAATTTTTAAAAATGTTCCATCTGTCTAACTAAGCTTTTTTTCTGGAACTATTATTGAAATAGTCAGTTGGAAATTAACTTCTTACAGATTACAGAAAATAATTTGATATATGTATTCACTCAAACTTCAGTAAAATATATGGATTTGCAGCTGGGATTTTGACTAAAATCAAATAACCAGTGCAGTATGTGCTCTTGACCAAACACCGCCCCCCAAAAAACATTTAAACAAAAGTTGAACATACTTTTAATACAGTCGTAGGAATCCAAAGACATTGTGTTTATTAGTAATGTATTTTTTCTAAAGATTCTCTTTTGATTAAAAACAACAGCAACAACGACTGAACCACCTATTTGGACGATATAACAGGAAAACCACTGTACAGTAGTACTCTTACTGATTCATGATTCATCACAGTGCTACACAGCTAAGCTAATAATAATAATTAAAAAAAAAATAATAATATGCGGCACAGTGAGCGACTGGTTAACACATCTGCCTCACAGTTCTGAGGACCGGGGTTCAAATCCCGGCCCCGCCAGTGTGGAGTTTGCATGTTCTCCCGTGCCTGCGTGGATTTTCTCCGGGCACTCCGGTTTCCTCCCACATCCCAAAACCATGCGTGGTAGGTTGCCTGAAAACTCTAAATTGCCCGTAAGTGTGAATGTGTGCGCAAATTGTTGTTTGTTTATCTGTGCCCTGCGATTGGCTGGCAACCAGTTCAGGGTGTACCCCGCCTCCTGCCCGATGATAGCTGGGATAGGCTACAGCATGCCCGCGACCCTAGTGAGGAGAAGCGGCTCAGAAAATGGATGGATGGATGGATGGACAACTCCAAACTTCACTGGAATTGGGGTTTGTTTTCCTCGTATGTAGCCTCTATGCAAGTAATGGTGCCTCTTTTTTTTCCAAATAAAACAACGCCACTGCTAACGTTATTAAATAGTTTTCAGTGGTACCAGATAGAAAGCTAACTCACCCGTAGATAATATCTTAGTCCTGTCTCTCACAAAGAAAACATTTTGTGGTGGAGCTAGAGCAACAATAATTTCCTCGTAATTCATAGAGTATAGTTGGGAGGCTTCACCATTTTTATTGTAATCAAGGTGGCATGAGACACCCACTTCCAAAATTTGTTTTCCATGAGATTTCTGTGACAAGTCTGGATCTGTGTTTGTTACTCTTACTTTCAAGCAAGGGTAGCATCATTAAGTCACACAACAGTGTGATGTAATCAATGAAAAGGCCCTTGTGAGAGTGCCCCACCTCTGGGAAGTCTGATTTATGGTTGGTGCGAGAGTGACGGTGAGACAGCGAGGCTCTCAGCAGCGAGAGAGCAAGAAAGCGAGCGAGAGAGAGAGAGAGAGAGAAAGAGAGAGCGAGAGAGAGAGAGATAATGATGATGATAAGAAAACAAATGCATTCCAAAATGAAAGATGCTAGTTTCCCATAGAAAGAGCTGGGGCATTTTTTTGCAGAGGTTTGTAATGAGGGAAGAGGAATTATGAGCAACAGTAGGAAACCAATAATTTTGGTGCTACCGCATTCTGTTCATTATCTAATGAGGAGACAGATGTTTGCAGGACAACTGACTCTCAATCACTGGGTTTCTCCATTATTAGGAAAATGCTGTACCACATTGAGGGATTAAGTGAGCTTGTAAGGTTATATTTATAGAAGATCCACCAATTAGCCAACAGTGATGAGGACTGGTGGCCCATGAGTGCATTAAAGAGGAAATTTCACATGACAGTGGAAAGATTAAAAGCAAGTTCAACATTTTAATAAACATGCTACTCACATTGGTACTTAGTGGTGGTTTTGGGCAGTTATTACATATTTAAAGTTCAAGTTTGTTTTAATTAGGGAGTATAATTATATTGTAAAATAAACATGTATAAACAAATTTACATAATTCCTGCCATTTTCATCTATCTTGTGTGGTACAGCGACGCCATATCCCCAAGTTGCCAGTGTACATATATATTTTTTAAATTGGTGCAAATAATTGTTGAATAATAATATAAATTTTCCGTCCCACTTACCGTCACTAGGTTTGTGGACGTGCGCTGGGATAGGCTCCAGCACGCTGCTAATCTGCTATTATGTGGTCTGTGCAAGGCACTCATACGTGTCACTGATAGAACTAAGAGGTAGAGAAAAAAACTGCCTGATGATGAACATTGTGCACAACAAACAAAATCGTTGAAGTGTTTTTAACGGATATGTGACGTGACAAGATTATTTGCAAATGTTTTCCACTCACGAACAAGAAATTATGTTTCATGTTTTATCAAGATGAATCCAGAAGTAGTCACAGAGCAGTCATTTCACCCCCCAACAATCACACTTACCGTGGGCGTTGGATCCTCTGCCTCTGCTTTATAGGAATCATAAATACAGCGATACCTCATTGCAGAGCTGGACAGCTCAGTAATGCTTCAGAGGGGAACCATTTGGAAGCCAAACAAAGAGGCAGGGAGGGGTGTGGATGCTCTGAACACGCGACTCAGTGCATCATGATGCAAACGGCGGAGGAGAAAGACGAAAGAGGAGGCGAGGGAAGGAGGAGCGAGCAGGCAAGCAGACTGACTGAGCCTCGATGCTCTCAGTCGCTCTTCTATGCTTGGCAAAGCAGCTTCTCTTTCTACCCTCTCTTTGTCAGCGACACAGAACTTACAGCTTTCTAGCCTGAACTTAAAAGAGGCAATCTAGAGGCACAGGAGCCTCTCCTGCTGTCACACCATGCTACCCTGGAGGAGGAATAAGTTTGTTCTGGTGGAGGATGAGAACAAAATGAAAGCCAAGAGTCTGGGCACTGGACTGACCTATCACGCCATCCTCTCCTCTTTGATGCGCTCCTGTCCTGACCTGCTGCCTGACTGCCCCTTCGATTGGGTGGGAAGCATCTTCCATACCAAACGACAAAAGGTGGAACTAAACAGAGAGGAGCCTGTTTACAATGTGCGCTACCTAGGAAGTGTGGTCACCATCACAGCAAAGGGGGAAGGATGCACCCAGGAAGCTGTGGCCAAGATCTGGGCAAAAAGCAACTACGGGGAGCAGAACGTCAAAATGAGGTTGACTGTGGGACCGCAAGGCATCCGCATGAGTGCTGACAAATCTGGGAATAAAAGTCCCATTCATCTTTACTCTCTGAGCAGGATCACCTACTGTACAGCGGACCCGTGTCGGCCCAAGATCCTGGCCTGGATCTACAGGCACCAGATTAAGAATATGGCTATCGTCCTTCGTTGCCACGCCGTCTTAGTGAACAAGCCAGAGAAAGCCCAAGCCATCACGCAGAGCTTCTATCTGCATGTCACCTCTGCATTCAGTGAGTTTAAACGTCTGAAGCGGCAGAGTGACTTCCGGCACTGTCAGCAGCAGCTGTTGGGGGAGGAGGCGGTTCCCCTGATGCCCCTGAGGAGGCTGCTGAATGGGCAGTGCCACTACAGGTCACCCGCCAACACCCCTGGGAGCGCTACCCGTCTCTGCTCCATCACGGAGGAAGAGGAGGATGACGACAACAGCGACAATGAGAAGGCCGGAGTGGAGCAACCCTCGGAGATGGTGCCCAAAAGGAAGCAAAAGGTTTTAACGACAAACACAGACCCGACTCAGTTACTGTCCCAGTTGGACCTTGGGGATATTGCTCGACTGGAGCAGTGCCAAATCAACTTTGTCAGTGAGAGCAATAACCACACGTTCACATTTATAACCTCGCTGGTGTAACTGTGAACAAAAAACAAATGTGACTTTTTTTTCTCAGCCCTTCACCTAATACCCTATCCTTTCCCCTCTTTGAAATTGATTCACCAGCGTCTGTTGGCCGGCTGGTCTTCTGCGGCGCCACTTTGTGTTCTGGCCAGATGGCTATGACGCTGGTGCACCAGATTGACTGTAGCGAGTCGGGAATGTTTACAAGGAGAGTTGCTGATGCACACCCTCATGAGCACAATGGCGAACGTTGCTTTTAGACACCATAAGTTGACGTATGGTCATGTTTTGATTACTAAACAGTCCTTTATCTTTGCTTTTTTAAAGCAGTGCGTTTGTATGTTTGTGGAGTATTTCTAATGTAACAATCCTCACTGATGTTCATATTGCAGAAATTTATTACCGATTTATTAACGAGGGAGGCGATGGATTAGGATGCAAGCCATTAATGGGACGTTTTAATTACTGCCATTTGTTATCGTCCTTTATGCATGACGTGTCAATTGTAACCTTTCGCGTTGAGCTTTTGTCTTTAATCATGTGACACCTTCAACGAGAACACTGTGATAAATGTGTGAGCAGGGATAAAGACATACAAAAAAGTCTAATTTATGTTGTGCATTTTGACACCAAACTCTGCCATGATTGTGGTGTCACAAGTTTATTTCCACTTACATAACTCACAGTCTGAAGAATTGTTTGGACTATGGCTGAAGCTACTTCCCTCTTGATTAATTCCTTAAAGATTGATAGCATTGTGTTGTATGAAATAAAGCTTTTAGAATATTTATTTTCAAAACATGATGAATAAAAACTTCTGTCAAATGCAATTCTCCATTTACATGTTTCAGATTGGAATATGCGTCAATCTAACACTTTAGGGACAAATTGAAAGTCAGCCCTATTGAATGTAGTTTGATGGTTTCCCGCTGGCCCCTGCCGGCCCCTGCCGGCTTCCAGGCCACTCATGCTGAGGGAGCCAATTAATCAGCAGATTGAATTGTGCAGAGAGAGAACATAAAGAACCTGCCACAGCAGTTAGGCTGTCAGGGTCTGACAACACGGACGGCTCCAAAATCAGGACAGTGACTCACCCATCATCAGTTTTTACCCCTAGCATCAGCTATTTTATTGATGACAGAGCATTTAAAGGTAAGGTACGCATTTAGGGGAAATACAAACACTTTTTGTCATTTATGCTAAAACTCTCCGCATATCAAGACAGTAAAATATTATTTAAATGATCTTTTGAAAACGTATCCCTCTACAGCCTCATCTAATGCCTGTATTTTACTTTTCATTATTAATTCTTACCTGATTGTGCATTCCCCAAAAATATAACTTTGAACCGATAGCATAAGTGTTACACAGACGCGGTCATGCGCGGCACGTACCAGTTCAGCAAAATTGCATTGCTTGCTAACAATACAGTAGCTAGCATTATGACAAGCCATAGCTGCGATGTCGGAATGACTTTGGGTACGTTAGGAAATTCAATCTGACGCTCTCACTGCGTTGTGACAGTGCAGTGTTCAGAGCTCATTTTCTATGAATTTACGGATGAGCGTGTTGGCCGTTGGCAGGTATACGTCAATGAGTCAACCATTTTGAATGTGCCAGTTCTGCCTTTAAACATCCGCCCACTCTGTCTCCTCAGTCAGAGCGGTGCTCTGAATAACCGAAGGGCACACTCCAACAACGCTCTGAATTTACGAACGTTCTGGAGTGTAGAGAGCGTGCTTGGAGTGAATTTCCAAATGTACCCTTTGTAATCGGCGCTATTAGCAGCATGGAGCAGCACAGGAGATCCGTCCCAGTCTGTAAAGGCAACAGTGTGAGTTTGGAATAAGGTACTTTGAAAAAAACAACAGCATAGGGCCGGCGGGGTCATTTAGCATGACAGTAACCCTCGAGCAGCTCAATGTTGTCCTTTAATAGCAGCCAGTGCTAGCGGTAGCAAAAACAACAACAACAAAAAACAGCAGCTTACAGCATGCATGAGAACAAGCCGATGAGGTCTTCATATTTATGCCACTCTTATTTTTGTGATAAAGTTGTGCATCAACTTTACGAAGAGACAAAGAAAAAGTGAACAAAGCTAACTCGGGCCATGTCTGAAAGCCACGTTACTACCACAAACTATGATTCTCTTTGTTGTAGAGGAGTTGTTAAAAATCCCAGACAATTATTGTTATTGTCACAGATGCAAACATGATTGCTTCTGCACAGCTGGAAAATGTACCACACTGCAGTTGTTTTGACTTCAAAGTGCAACTTATGGATGAAAAAGTAAAACCACTTGCATAACGAACAGAATATTATTCTATTGACAACGTCTGCCTTTTCCAAAGTCGGATAATTTGGGGCTCATTCTCATGTATTTTTTCCAGATACATATTCATATATATTACATGGTATATGTTGAGAGGAACAGGGATATTTAAAAAATCTAAAACAACAACAAATATAAAACAGAGATGTGTCTCCATAAGAGGAGTTAACGTATAGAATGATTATGATAATTAATTGAAAACATATAGCTCCCTAATTGTTTAAAAAGATGTTTCAAACAAGAGTGATGAAGAAATACACAAATCAGGTATACGGGAGGCAGCACGGGACGACTGGTTAGAGCATCTGCCTCGCAGTTCTGACGACCGGGGTTCAATCTCCGGCCCCGCCTGTGTGGAGTTTGCATGTTCTCCCTGTGCCTGCGTGGGTTTTCTCCGGGCACTCCGGTTTCCTCCCACATCCCAAAAACATGCACGGTAGGTTAACTGACAACTCTAAATTGCCCGTAGGTGTGAATGTGAGTGCGAATGGTTGTTTGTTTGTATGTGCCCTGCAATTGGCTGGCAACCAGTTCAGGGTGTACCTCGCTTCCTGCCCAATGATAGCTGGGATAGGCTCCAGCAGGCCCGCGACCCTACTGAGGAGAAGCGGCTCAGAAAATAAAATAAGGTATAAGTGAAAAGAAAATAAAAAATTCAAGCGATAACATATTGTTTGTGTATATGTATTTACGAGAGATAAACACACTAATATTGATTAACTATGAGAATGATGAAGAAGTTAGCAATGCTAGCATGAATATAGTGGGTTGTGTGTATTTCAACTGTTAAGATTTCCATTACACTTGGATGGACCCGTTATTTATAGCAGCCGCTCACGTAGGTGAGATTACGACAACCCGGTGTAACCCACTCCTGCACAGAGTTCTACCACGCGCCGCGCCGGGTTTGGAAAATAGAGACCTTACTGTTAGAATAACACTATTACGAAAACGTTATGCTCCCAACGTAGCAGTCGTGACTAATGTTGGTTTATTTACAGTGCTAATGCTTGGTTATTTTTGCTAGCGCTGCTATTTTGTTGATGTTGGACAGCGTTCTCTATGACTATCCATCACAACTATACACTTTCATAAATGAATGGCATTATGAATGGCCATGTTTTAGAATCATTCTCGTACACGTCAGTAAGGGATGTAGTTTTGGTCGGGAGGGGATTAGTGAAGTGAGGCTACTTTGAAATCTTACTTGCGGTTTTCAAAATGCTAACTTTTTCTTTAACTAAAGCCTGACAGGGAACTAAAGGCTTCTTCATACTCGCGCGGACGGCGACCGCGCTGACGTCACTGTGACTGTCCCGCGTGTAGTTTGCTTTTATACTTGAGCGCAACCTACACGCGCAGTTTTGAAAGTGTACTGCAGTTCACCTCCAAGTCGCTACGACTGGTATTGGCTCGGACGCCACAGAGTTTCCTCTGCATTTTTTGTCCATATCCAGTAGGCGTTTTTCCTTTCCTTTCCGTAACAAGGAACAAAGCAAAAACAATGGTGACCGTGGAACAGTGTCTGCTAGAACAAATGGACCATGATGACCAGATGATACGTTTAATTATGCTGCAAAATTGATGGAGAAGGCGGCGGCGTAGATGGTATGGAGAACCAAGGGGCACGCTGAGTACGTCATCACAGCATGTGACTAAAACAGACCAATCACGAGAGAAGACCTCCGCGGCGTTCGACGCGCAGCAACAATTGACGTGTGCGCGTCAAGCTACGCAGGTGGGCCGCGCGGGGCAATTTGTCGGACACGTGATGCAATGCGGGCGTTGTCGGCCGCGCGACCGCAGAAGTATAAAGAGGCCTTAAGGCTTCAAATGAGCTGGAGCTAGACATCGTCACATTTTCCCAAGCCAATGTTGTATGTATCATCCCTGTTAAATAAAAAATTATTTCATGTCATTGACATAAAAAGTAAGACAGACAGACACACACACACACACACACACACACACACACACACACACACACATTAAGCAGGCATTTTCTTTTTCCAACATTGTAAAATTGGTGCTCCAATGCTTGTGGATGCACATACCTGTATATTCTCTGTTTGTGTCTCACACTCTGCTTGTACTGTATCTCAAGCTCAGCCTCCTCACTCTCAGGCTGTTGCTCTCTCTTACTGTGACACTCAACTTGCTTCTCTTCACTTCTCTCAACAGCATCATCTGACTGTCTCAATGTTTGCCTCATTGTTATTCTTTGTGGTTCAGAAATAGGACATAATGTCCTTTTTTTCGCTTCGTTTTAAAATAAAGACAAAAAGCAACAGAAATGTAATACACAACATTTCAGCAACCAAGTCTATAAATAACATTTAATATAATGGGCTACTGTTGCAGGCTTGCTTGGTTTTGTGTTCTGGTAAGGAAAGGTTAACTAACATTAGATACGTAGAAGTGGGTTGAATGTTCCCCTCTAACAAAGCCACTGGACCAAGCCAGGCCCCCTCTGTAAAATTGGTCGAGAATTGGCACTGTTTGAGATCAATATGACAATATTCTTGAAGTAATCCAGTTGGAAGGGGAAAATAAGAATTTCTGTGGCCTTGCTTATTGCCCGTGCATTTCTATCATCTGCTTGAGTCTTGTGCTACAGTCACTACATGGTGCATTGCCAGTACTGTTTACATGCAGCGCTTGGCAGAACAGCAACGGTGCTTTTATGGCTACATAACTCTCAGGCAAAGCTGGGGGAGCAGATGGTTGCAGCAAGGTACACACTGGGCTTTCTCACCGATACCCTCCAGAATAAAAAGCGCTTTAAGCCCACCATCTAAAGCTTTCTTGTGTCACATTGTCAGTCACAGGGGACACTAGGGGGAAATTGGATCATCCATCCATCCATTTTCTGAGCCGCTTCTCCTCACTAGGGTCGCGGGCGTGCTGGAGCCTATCCCAGCTATCATCGGGCAGGAGGTGGAGTACACCCTGAACTGGTTGCCAGCCAATCGCAGGGATCAGTACAACAAACACATTAGAAAAAAGGTTGTGCCATTTTAAAGCAATACAAGTGCTTCAAAATAAAAGATGAGTGACAGCACCATGGCATGTGGCATCTCATTTACTCCCAAGGAGCGATGTATTTCAATCAGGAGACAATAATAAGACCAAAGAGAGGTTCTACTTAAATGCTAATATATTTTAATCTTTTAAGATTTCACATTTTAAATGATTCATAATATGGACACAATTTGAGTTCATTTGTATTTTTTAGTGGTTATCCTACGTTACATTTAGAAAGGGCCCAAAATACAATCTTTTCTACCATACAACTCTATTGTACCATTCAATTCTAGCAAAATCTAGAACCCTGTAATACTACTATAACTGCTGTTTAGAAGTGTTACACAGGACAGGAAATAATTTGTAGCAATAGTGACTATGCATCTATATGTATACCAATACATTTATATTGAAATATGTAATTGATCTTTGTCTGACAAATTTTTATCAGAGTGGTATTATAGTATTGCATTAACATCCGACTGCAAATGCCTGGAAAATCAGCAATGTCAGATAGGGACTTGAAAGCTAAATCTTGTCGCGTATGCAAAAGCAGATATTAGTTTCATTTGAAATTTAAATGTTCATGCAAAGTACGCTTGGACATGTTTTTGCATGATCCCACGCTATTACAAAACAACAACATGAAAAAAACAACATGAGTCACAAGTAAAATTTTTCAAGCATCTAAAACAGTTTTTTGGCAGCTTCTGAGAGAAAAGCTGCTAAACCGGTAACTTGCAAATGAGATGTGCTGTGTTTTGCTGGTCAGCAACACTGTCAAAATACTGCTGCGGTATCTTTGTTGGCACAAATAGCACAAGGTGCACTGTGCCATTAATATTCATGTTCATAATTTTTGTTTTGTGTTTATTTGAAATCCAGTGAAAAGCAACAAAAGTTATTCAAGTTGTCATAGTTTCCTGGAGCCAAAATGTTTGCTTGAAAAAAGGCGTTTGCTCATTCATTTCTTTTAGTAAAGTAAAAACCCTTCCTATATTTCTGTTGCCTACTTACTGAAAATCAGCTACAAAAATGTTCCATGACCTTTCTGGCTCTATTCCACCAACAACTGGTTCTGGTATTAGGTTAAGGAATGGGAAAGGCGACTGTTCTTGTTTCAGAGATAAAAACACATCCCACTTCATAAAACTCTCTTCAACCCTTCATAATTGTCCTCTGATGTCATCAGAGAACACGAAAAGCTCAAGGCCTGTGTTTCCATGACAACAGTATTGCTTGAAAGAGAGAAGTATTTCCTTAGAATTTTGCATTCCACAACCACTCTATGAAGATGATCCTCATACAGCGGATTTGCAGGCCAGTAATTAGCAATGTATTTATTCACCATGGTCGCATGCCCAAGAATGCCTTTGTATAATGTTGAAAAAAAAAACTTTTGGGAGTGCTACAATGAAGTGGGTTACATCAATACGATCGGCAAGTTCAACTATTCATTCAAACAGTCGATAGTTTAATTCATTTTGTGAATGAGACTACGAAGTACGCCTGTTCATCTTGAGTTTTTATTTTTTTGCGTGCTGTGCAAGATTTAGTTCATCCATTCATTTTCTGTACTGGTTATCCTCACTAGGGTCACGTGCATTCTGGATCCTATCCCTACTCTGGGTGAGAGGCGGTGTACACCCTGAAGTGGTCGGCAGCCAATCGCAGGGCACATACAAACAAAGAACCATTCACACTCACATTCACTTCTACGGGCAATTTAGAGTCTTCAATCAACCTACCGTGCATGTTTTTGGGATGTGGGAGGAAACCGGAGTACCCGGGAAAAACCCACGCAGCCATGGGGAGAACATGCAAACTCCACACAGGCGAGGCCGAATTTGAACCTGGATCCTCAGAAATGTGAGGCAGATGTGCTAACCAGTCATCCACCATAGATTTAATTCAATGTTATTTAAACAACCAGAGTGCACTCTCTCTCAGAACGACAAATGAATGAATACAGTACAGTATGTACAACGAAGGAATCGCATCGTTAGTGTTTCTCTCCATCTTTGTCCATGTTAGTCACTCCAGTTCGCACCTGCTGTCATTTTTATTATTACAAAGCCCTTTTTTCCTCTCTTCGTGCCTTTGTGTGTTTACGTTTCAAATGTGCGTGTCTGATTACCCTTAAAATATGCTGGAATTTTACAAAACTCTTGTTAGGAATGTAGGAGAGAGGCAGCAGATGGCGGCAGCAAGGTGCATGCTTGGCTTAAGCATTTTCAGGCCTCCTGGCATGAAAGCATAAAAAGTTGGTGTTTTCTTGCTTAAGAGAAAGAACATGCAAATAGAATTATTGCATAAAAACGAAGAAAATAAGCCTCATTGACTCGTGTTTGAACAAAAGCTACAGAATCAGAATCATCTTTATTTGCCAAGTATGTCCAAAAAACACAAGGAATTTGTCTCCGGTAGTTGGAGCCGCTCTAGTACGACAACAGACAGTCAATTTACAGAACACTTTGGAGACAGAAAGTCATTGACAAAAAAAAAAAAAAAAAAAAAAAAAAACAGTCACTGAGCAGTAAAGGGTTGCTTGTTATCTGGTAATGCCGGTACATTTTTTATTTTTTTTTGACAATTGTGCAAAAAGATGCAGAGTCCTCTAGCACTTAGAGCAGTTCGAATGACTAATATTGCAATAGTCCGGTGCAATGACCAATGCGCAAAGGGCGCTGAGACTTCAAGGAGTGTATGCGGTTTAAAGTCACGAGTAGTGCGATAATCTGGGACAATGTTGGTTGTGCAAATGTTACAGATACTCCTCAATCAGTGTGCAAATGGAGCAGATGCTACTCTGGCATGAGTGGCCAGTATATGCAAATAGTGCAGCATGGCGAGACAACTACAGTGAGTGCACGAGTAATACATAATTGGCCCCACAGAAATGTGACAACGAACTCAAGTCAAAAAATTGCCAGCATGTTGTAATGGAATTTTAGGTCAGGTGTTTAAGAAGTTGATCGCAAGAGGGAAGAAGCTGTTGGAATGTCTACTAGTTCTAGTTTGCATTGATCGGTAGCGCCTACCTGAGGGAAGGAGCTGGAAGAGCTGGTGCGGAGGGTCCGAGAGGATTTTGCACGCCCTTGTCTTAGTTCTGGCAGCGTGCAAGTCCTCAATGGTGGGTAGGGGGGTTCCGATAATCCTTTCAGCAGTTTTGATTGTCCGTTGCAGTCGGAGTTTGTCCTTTTTTGTAGCAGCATCAAACCAGACTGTGATGGAAGAACACAGGACTGATTCGATGATCGCTGTGTAGAACTGTCTCAGCAGCTCCGGTGGCAGGCCGTGCTTTCTCAGAAGCCGCAGGAAGTACATCCTCTGCTGGGCCTTTTTGAGGACGGAGTTGATGTTGGTCGCCCACTTCAGGTCCTGGGAGATTGTAATTCCCAGGAACTTGAAGGTCTCGACGGTTGACACAAGGCAGCTGGACAGCGTGAGGGGCAGCTGTGGCGAAGGATGCCTCTTGAAGTCCACGATCATCTCTACAGTCTTGAGCGTGTTCTGCTCCAGGTTGTGTCGGCCGCACCACAGCTCCAGCCGCTCCACTTCCTGTCGATATGCAGACTCGTCACCGTCCTTGATGAGGCCGATGACAGTGGTGTCATCTGCAAACTTCAGGAGTTTGACAGTCGGGTGCGCTGAGGTGCAGTCGTTCGTGTAGAGAGAGAAGAGCAGCGGAGAGAGGACACAACCTTGGGGCGCCCCAGTGCTGATGCTGCGTGTGGATGAGGTGGCCTCCCCCAGCCTGACCTGCTGTGTCCTGCCCGTCAGAAAGCTGTAAATCCACTGGCAGATGGCAGGTGAGACGCTGAGCTGGAGAAGCTTGGATGAAAGGAGTTCAGGGATGATGGTGTTGAATGCTGAGCTGAAGTCCATGAACAGGATCCTTGCGTAGGTCCCTGCACTGTCAAGGTGTTCCATGTTGACTGCATCATCCGCAGACCTGTTCGTTTGGTAGGCAAACTGCAGGGGGTCCAGCAGGGGACCTGTGACACTCTTGAGGTGGTCCAGCACGAGACGTTCAAAGGACTTCATGACCACAGATGTCAAAGCGACAGGCCTGTCGTCATTCAGACCCGAGATTGCAGGTTTCTTGGGGACTGGAATGATGGTGGAGCGTTTGAAACAGGATGGTACTTCGCACAGTTCCAGAGATCTATTGAAGATCTGAGTGAAGACTGGAGCGAGCTGGTCCGCGCATCAAGAGCAATTCCAATTAAAGAGCAAATACCTAATGCCGTTCGTAACATTGCGTTTATGTTTTGCCATTCAGCTAAAAAGCTCCTTATAATAAACTCTTAAAATACACCATTGGAAACGAGGGGGGACGGTCAGGGTTATAAAAATTCAGGATTAGCCTTCCTCTTACACAAGCCTTTCCGTTTTTTCAAACTAAAATGTGCCTCTTCAAAGTCATTCACTTTACTAATATCTGCCCACCAGCCTGCAAATAGCTTATCTGAAGCAACAGCATTACTTCACAATACACAGGGATCAGCCGAGACCATCAGAAACTTGTCAAATGCAACAACAAATGGACACCAGCCGACCATTTCAACTCCAAGGACTCTTTTTTTGTGAATAGCCCATGTCCAGCACTGTGCTTGACGTGACTCTGCGAGGAGGCAGATTAGACCGGGTATATTCAATTTCGTAGACCAGCGCAGCTGGCGTACTTTTTTTATAAAAAAAGGTCTGTCTGTGCTCATGGGCTGTCATGAACGGAACAGAGGATAGGACCCAAAAATGCACGACTCCAAAACAAATGGACAGTTTCCAAAAAGAGAGGTTTAATAGACGGGCATAAGTCGGTACACAGGCAGGCAATCCAAGAAAGGCAACAGTATCCAAAAACATGAGGCAAAGAGGCAAGGTTGATAATCGGAACAGGGTCAAATCTTACTGTGAGTCTATGACGTGGAAACAAGGAATGCTGGAACGCGACGACAAGGTACAACGAACTGGCAACGAGAGGGAATGAGACACGAGGTTAAATACAAGGGGTAATTAGGGTGAACGAGGC
Organism: Phyllopteryx taeniolatus; assembly: GCF_024500385.1. Lineage (NCBI taxonomy): Eukaryota > Metazoa > Chordata > Actinopteri > Syngnathiformes > Syngnathidae > Phyllopteryx > Phyllopteryx taeniolatus. The sequence continues at coordinate 38,222,078 of NC_084502.1, read as the reverse complement.
ACAGGTGGTGAAGATGCTCACAGGAGCAGGTGTGTGTGAAACAGGGGGGGAAGACAAAACCCGGAACACACACACACACACATGACAGTACCCCCCCTTAACGGCCGGCCCCAGACGGCCCTGGGGCCCCTAGATGCGCAACGTGGAAGTCCCGAATGAGCGAATCATCCATGATAAACGCAGACGGTACCCATGAACGTTCCTCGGGCCCATAGCCCTCCCAGTCCACCAGCTATTGAAACCCCCTGCCCCTCCGACGAGACGACAACAGCCGCTTCACAGAGAAGACAGGGCCCCCATCCACAAACCGGGGGGGAGGAGGGGGCCTGGAAGGAGGGACCAAAGGGGACTCCCGGGCTGGCTTGAGTAGGCTGACGTGAAAAGTAGGGTGGACCCGCATCGACCTTGGGAGCCTCAGCTTCACGGTGACAGGGTTGATGATCTTTGTGATGGGGAAGGGCCCAACGAACCTGGGAGCGAGCTTCTTGGACTCCACCCGGAGTGGAATATGTTTGGTCGAGAGCCAAACTCGGTGACCCACTTTGTAGTTCGGGGCCGGTGTCCTCCGACGGTCAGCAGCGGCTTTGTAGGACCGTCCCTGGCGCAGCAGCGTCTGGCGGGCTCGCTCCCAGGTCCTCCTGCAGCGTCTCACCAAGGTTAATGCCGCTGGAACTGTGGATTCTGGGGCTATGGCAGGAAACAGAGATGGTTGGTAACCATGCACAACGTGAAAAGGCGATAGACCAGTGGATGCAGAGGGGAGGGAATTGTGGGAGAATTCGACCCAAACCAGTTTCTGTGACCAGGATCGCGGCTCCTGTGAAGCGAGACATCGGCGCCCCGTCTCCAGGTCCTGGTTCAGCCTCTCGGTTTGGCCGTTGGTTTCAGGATGAAACCCAGATGACAGACTGACGGTAACACCTATGAGATTGCAAAACTCCTTCCAAAATTGCGAAATGAATTGGGGACCCCTATCAGACACCACATTCTTGGGGAAACCATGGAACTTAAAAACCTGATTAATCATTAGCTCGGCAGTGTCTTTAGCTGAGGGGAGTTTTGGAAGTGCAATGAAGTGTGCCATCTTAGAGAACAACAACTGTAAGAATGGTGGTATTGCCTTTAGAGGCCGGTAATCCTGTCACAAAGTCTACGGAAATGTCTGACCAAGGACGTTGTGGTATTGGCAGGGGTCGCAACTCCCTAGGAGGACGTTGATGAGAGGGCTTTATAGCAGCACATACCTGGCAAGCATTGACGTAATCGATAACATCCATCCTAACATTAGGCCACCAAAAGCGCTGTTCGACCACTGATTGCGTCTTGGCAATGCCTGGGTGACATACAGTTCGGTTTGTATGAGCCCAGTGGATGACTCTTCCCCTTAAGGTCGGAACCACATAAAGCCTGTTTTCAGGGCAATCTTCACGGCTAGGAGTGTCTTTCAGAGCCCCTTTAACCGCAGTTTCAATGTCCCAAACAAAAGCGGAAATGAAACATGACTTAGGCAAAATAGTCTTAGGGTCGGACAAAGAATTCTCTTCGGAGAAAATGCGTGACAAAGCATCTGGCTTACCATTTTTAGAACCAGGTCGGTAGGATAACGTAAAATTAAATCTAGTGACGAACAGAGCCCATCTAGCCTGCCTCGCATTTAATCTTTTAGCAGTTTTAATATACTCAAGGTTCTTGTGATCTGTCCATACTAAAAACGGAGTCTGTGCCTCCTCTAGCCAGTGCCTCCACTCCATCAAAGCCACCTTCACTGCCAACAGTTCACGGTCACCAATGTAATATTTTTTCTCAGCAGTGGTCAGTTTTTTGGAGAGAAAAGCACAAGGATGTAATTTATCATCCTTGAGAGATTTCTGGGAGAGCACTGCTCCTATTCCGGCATCAGACGCATCGACTTCTACCACAAACTGCTGTTTGAGATCTGGCAAAGTAAGGATGGGAGCGGAGGTAAAGCTCGACTTAAGTTTTTGAAAAGCTGCCTGACAAAGCGGGTTCCATACAAAAGGTTTGTGTGGTGAGGTAAGATCATGCAAAGGAGAGGCTATAGAACTGAAATTTCTGATGAATTTTCTGTAGAAGTTTGCGAACCCTAAGAACCTTTGTACATCTTTGCGTGACGTGGGAGTAGGCCAATTAATAACTGCATCGACTTTGCAAGGGTCCATCTTGACTTCACCTTGAGCCAGGACGAAACCCAGAAAAGAAACGGACGCCTTGTGGAACTCACATTTCTCAGCTTTGACATTTGACAGTTGATTCTGCAGTAACTGCTGCAAAACAGAGCGGACATGAATAATGTGAGTCTCCTCATCCGGGGAGAATATCAAGATGTCATCTAAATAAACAAAAACATAAACATTCAACATGTCACGCAGGACATCGTTGACAAGGTTCTGGAAAACAGCTGGAGCGTTAGTAAGCCCAAAAGGCATTACCAAATATTCATAATGTCCCGTTGGTGTGTTGAATGCTGTTTTCCATTCATCCCCCTCCTTATCCTGACTAGATGATATGCATTTCTTAAGTCCAGTTTGGTGAAAATCTTGGCTCCCTCCAGGAACTCAAAGGCGGTGGAGATGAGAGGAAGAGGGTACCTGTTTTTTACCGTGATCTCGTTGAGACCCCGGTAATCGATACAGGGTCGCAGGGTCTTGTCTTTCTTGTCCACGAAGAAAAATCGTGCTCCCGCAGGGGATGAAGATGGGCGAATGATCCCGGCTGCCAGTGATTCTTCCACGTACTCCTTCATGGCCTTGTGTTCTGGCCCTGAAAGAGAGAACAACCTCCCTCATGGGGGTGTGGTTCCAGGCAGCAAGTCAACAGCACAGTCATAAGGTCTGTGGGGTGCAAGGGATTTGGCCTTGGACTTGGAAAAAAACGTCTTTAATATCCTGGTAACAGGTGGGCACTTGAGATAAATCAGGCTCCCCAGATGGGGTCTGTGGATTGTCCTTAGAAACATGACCCTGAACATCACATGGCGGCTTGAAACAGTTCCGGGCGCAATAGCTGCCCCATGACATAACCTGACCAGAAGACCAGTCAATGTGGGGGTTATGTAATTTCAACCATGGGTTCCCTAAGATAAGGTCATGATTCATGGCGTCAAAAACATGAAAACTAATGCGTTCCGAGTGAGAATCAGGAAATGTCAATGTGAGTGTTTGGGTGCGGTGAGTGATCTTGCCCATAAAACTGCCGTCTGCAGCATAGGTGTTGCGGTGGCGTTTTATTCCAAAGGTTCTAAGGTGCATACGTCTAACAAGGATGGAGTTGAGTAAGTTTGCGTCAGAACCAGAGTCAATTAATACAGGTGTATGAATGGTCACCGAGGCTCGTCCTCCAAGTGCGCGTTGACGCAGCCCTGCGCCGATCTCCATCTAGCTCGCGATCCAAAAGCCTCTTGTCGACAAAACCCGGAACACACACACACACATGACATGGGAGTGAACACAGCTGAGTTTATTCGCCGCCAATGAATAGCCCAATCAATAGATGCATGCCAGCCAGTAGGATGATTTAAATGATGATCATAATGATGATCATCATAATAATACATTCAATTAATTGCTTTCTACAATGGTTCAGAGGGTTCGATGTCTGCTGTTCACATATTTATGAATGAAATAAGTGTGATTGGGCGGCACGGTGGACGACTGGTTAGTACGTCTGCCTCACAGTTCTGAGGACCCGGATTCAAATCCAGCCTCGCCTGTTTGGAGATTGCATGTTCTCCCCGTGCCTGCGTGGGTTTTCTCCGGGTACTCCGGTTTCCTCCCACATCCTAAAAACATGCATGGTAGGTTGATTGACGACTCTAAATTGCCCGTAGGTGTGAATGTGAGTGCGAGTGGTTGTTTGTTTATATGTGCCCTGCGATTGGCTGGCGACCACTTCAGGGTGTACCCTTCCTCTCACCCGAAGATAGCTGGGATAGACTCCAGCACGCCTGCGACCCTAGTAGCATAAGCAGTATGGAAGATGAATGAATCAATGAATAAGTGTGATCCACCCCACATGTCCACAGAGCTCATGTATAAGTCTGCCTGCACCTCGTTCAAATTCACCAAAACCGCGTTGAGACCAGTGGTCTACCTACTGCGCCGGACTTAAACGTGGTCCCACTCTGCGAGGACGTGGGCTAGACCATGTTTTGGTCATTTCGTGAACCGGCGTACCCCCAGCATATTTGAAATGGGACGTTTGCGCTGGTCTGGGCGTCAACACAGCTGTCTTTAATCCTGTCAAATCGAAGTGGGTTCTTTATTACCATTTTATAAACAAGGCAAGTCTCGCCTGAAAACTTCTCTATATGCGGAAGAGGACTCGTTGATCCATGCTTGACTGGAGCATTGAATGTTAGCGATACAACATTAATAAATACGGAATAAGCTGGTGAAAAACCGCTGGCAACTTAAATGTGTCCGAGGACC